>NC_092174.1:32141576-32472201 GCF_045791955.1 Oncorhynchus clarkii lewisi
GACTACCTCATGAAGCAGGTTGTCACGTACGAGTGTATCTTAAATGTCCCTTGCCTAAGCAAGGGACAGTAACGATCGGAAAGGCAATGTCCTTGGTGAAAATCTTGAAGTTGAGCTTAAAAACAACCAACCTAAAGCTATTAATGTACATAGCAAGCTAACATAGGTAAGATACGAGTGTATAAAACTAACTATGGGTAGCTAGCTACCTACTGTTGTCAGGTAGCTAGCTACCCATAGTTAGTTTTATAGTTTGGTCATTTGTTCCAATATATTTCAGAATTGCCAAAAATGTTTATGAAGCTAGCTACATTTTATAAGCTCCTCACTTCGAGACTAAGCCCATTTGCCAACGCTAAAATCAATGTAATTTCTATATATTTTTTAGCATGCAAGCATAATTTTGTCTGACATGCCGAAAATGCAGCCTTGTTGATTAAATTTGACACTTCAGTGACTATAATTTGCAATGAATTGTGGGTCATATCAACACCGCAAGTGACAATGGCTGCGTTTCAAACTCAAAGTAGACAGCCCTCGGCCCTATGCCCTTGGGGGAATCTCCAATGTCATATTTGTCATTGGTCCAAACGATTAGCCAAGCAAGGAAAGTTTGCAACGTAAGCCCCTCAGCCCTCGTTTTTAATGGAGTTTGCGAGTGTACAATTATGTTCACTTTGGGGCCTGAAACGTCCCATAATTCCATTCACGATGATTACATCCGCTAAGAAAGCCAAAACTTAAAACCTCAACTTTAATATGGAGTCAACATACAAGTGTAAGTAAAAACGAATTTAACTAAGTTAGAAATTGTGGCACTAATGCACAAACACGTCTCATGTTTTTGGTTGGTTAGCTTTGGGAAATTATAGAATTAAAACATTTTCCTTCTTCAGAAGTAACTAGGCAGACTAACTTTAGTTAGCTAGCTATCACACAGTAGGTGTATATTAATAATGATATAGTTAATATAAGCTGCCTGCCATCCAGGACCTCTACACCAGGCAGTGTCAGAGGAAGGCCCTAAAAATTGTCAAAGACCCCAGTCATAGACTGTTCTCTCTACTACCGCATGGCAAGCGGTACCGGAGTGCCAAGTAGAGGACAAAAAGGCTTCTCAACAGTTTTTACCCCCAAGCCATAAGACTCCTGAACAGGTAATCAAATGGCTACCCGGATTATTTGCATTGTGTCCCCCTCCCCACGCTACTGCTACTCTCTGTTCATCATATATGCATAGTCACTTTAACCATATCTACATGTACATACTACCTCAATCAGCCTGGCTAACCGGTGTCTGTATGTGGCCTCGCTACTGTATATAGCTTGTCTTTTTTACTGTTGTTTGATTTCTTTACCTACCTTTTGTTAATTAATATAATACCTGTTTTGCACTATTGGTTAGAGCCTATATGTAAGCATTTCACTGTATCTGTTGTATTCAGAGCACATGACAAATAAACTTTGATTTGACATGCAATCATAATTGACTGCAGAGCATATAAAGCACCCACAAGCCACCGGTGGCTGAAAACACAATCATGGCGGGATGAATTTCTGAGCAAGGGAAGTCCATTTAAAAAGCATTCTTTCCTCCCTTGCACCTTGCCCTGCATACTCTTCAGACGTCATGATACGTCATCAGAAGTGTCCACTTAATTTGAGGGGATAGGGTGTGTCTTAAGTGTTTGGAATGCAACCTAACGTTGTTCACTCGCTCCCTCGAGCTAAATCGAAGGGGCAACATCCACATAAGATGGCAAGGGCTAAGGGGGTAAAAAATAACGTGTTTGGACTGCAGCCAAGTTCTTCACTTGCTCCGTTGTTGACTAAATCGAGGGCCGAGGGGGCAACGTTAGTGAATTGATTCTCGACCTAAAATGGCAATTAAACTGCATCCGGTTTCGACAGGGATTTCGCCGAGGGAAGTGGCTATCGCGAGGGCTGAGAGGTAAAAATGTGTTTGGACTGCATCCCCTACTCTACAGACACCGTAGGACTCTTTAATGATCATATGACCACTCGTTCCTCCCCTCCGTTTGCTTTCGCGGAAGTAAAATCTGTCAATGAGGTAGCTAACAAAGCAGAGCATCTATTACTATTTCTTTTTTTTTTCAGATTTAATATCTGTAGAAACATAACACTAGTCAGATAAAATGTTATTCCAGGAGAATATGACAAATTATGTTACTTTTCAGACCAAATTAACCTCCGTTATGGATGTGTTGTCCAAAACTGCGGTGGCAGAAATAAGTAAATTATTCGATGATGGGTTTGCTGTTTTACGCTTGGAAATGTGCAGAAGAGAAAATGAAATAGAAGCCTTAAAAATCAAATTATTGTTTATGGAGAACGAACGGCAAACGACAAGGTCCAAAGCGCGAGAAGCAGGCTGTTCTTCCACATGCTCTTCGTCTTCCAGCAGAACAGAGCAGGGTGAGCCAGCTCCGGTTTACTGTACTAGCTAGCTAGACCTATCTGAAATGTGTTGCTGTCCATCTCAACTCAAGGGTCAATTCTTAAAAAATATACAGTATTAACAATGGCAATTATTTCTCAATGCCTAACTAGTGTAGATAATGGGTTGCTATTGCAGTGCTCTCAATTTTGGTATTTAAAAATCTGTAACATTAATCTCTATGCAGATAGTTATTTACTCATGTGCACACTCAGTACAGCAGGTCATCCATGACCTAAAGCATGGTTTTGACTCAACTCAAAAATGGCCTACTTATCTTAAACTAGTGCTAAATGCTAATATAACCAAGTTTGTTGTTATGTAGATCTCGTAATGTTGACTCGTGAGGACCTGCATATTTGCACATTGACGGGAGCCCAAATTGAGCAAGTTCCCCATTTTAAGTACTTAGGTATTTGGATTGATGATACTCTTAAAACGCACTGAAAACTGACAAAAGATGAGAATTAAGATAGGATTTATTTCTATAAAAGAAACCAGTCTCACTTTGGAAAGTAGAAGATTGTTCAAGCAATGCTTCTCCCAGTACTTGATTATGGTGATATAATCTACATGCATGCAGCAGCCTCTGTTTTAAAACCTTTTAGATCGTCTCACTCAGCACTGTGATAATTTTTGTACAAACCACTGCATTTTATATAGTTCTGTTGGCTGGGAGTCTGATTACCAGAAGAGCCCAGCATTGGCTACTTTTTGTATATAAAGCGGTTCTTCAGACTCCCCCACTACCTCAGCTCATGTGTTAATTGGAGATACAGCAATTTTCAGACCCGCTCTATGGACTGGCTAGTTCCGGAGGTCCCGCAGGTCTACATTGACCTGGGGGAAAATGCATTTAGTTTTTATGCCCCCAGCTCATGGAATAGCCTTCAGGCCACATTGAAATTGGACTCACCGGTCTTCATTGGACAGTTTAGATAGAGTTTAAGGGAGGTGATATGTGAGAGTTGTTTGTTTTGATTATTCTTACATTTTGTATGTTCTTGTTCACAAGGCACCCTTAATTAGACCCTGGTCTCAATGGTGACCCACCCTGTATAGATAAAGTAAAATATCATTTTTATTTAAAAAAACATTACATACTGACAGTTCCTGTAAACCTTCCCTTTCAGGGTCCAAAGGATGTGATGAGGATCCTGGTGAAAGGACTTCATTTGAGCAGAACGCCAGAGAGAAAGACGACCAACTGCATCAAAATAGACCACAGCCACCTGCAGAAGAAGTAGAGGGACTTGAACAGAACAGGTCAGGCCACAGAGAGAAGGATAGTGGACTAGAGTTCGTGAAGACTGAGCAGGAAGAGTATGATGTCATTTCACTACATACATCAGTAAGTGAACATGGCACCGAGAGATCAGATCATGAGGAAACTGAGTTTGCTGTGGATGAGAGAGAGAGTCAGCTCTGGGAGTCTTTAACAGAGCACAACTGTGACTCGGAGGGTCCAGATTACCATAAGTGCACAGAACAATATCCACTGGATCAAGATACAGACATACAGCTCATTCAAAGTGCAGTGGAGGGTCTCAGTAGCGGTCCATCGTCCGAGATGGGTGACATTAACAGAGTTATGAAAGAAGAGATGCGAGCACAGTCTGTTTGGAATGACAGAAGGACCCCTACAGATTTGGCTCAGGCACAGCCAGGACAGCACAGAGAAACCATGCACCCAGAGAGAACCCAGGATGGGACAACTACCAGAGTGCCATCAGACAAACAAACACTAGCCAATGAGGGTGCAGGATATTCCAATGTTTGGCTAAACAACGTATTCTCACTTGCCCCAAATAGTTCAAATGGTTTCAACTCAGCAAAGGTATCCCCAAGGAGAACCCCAGCAAGAGAGAAGTGGTTTGTTTGCTCCTTCTGTGGAAAGAGCTTTGACCGGTTTGGTCACCTGGAGATGCATCAGCGGATTCATACGGGAGAGAAACCGTACAGCTGTGTCACGTGTGGGAGGTGTTTCGCTCAGCAGAGTAATCTCCGCAGACACCAGCGAGTACACAGGGCCTCACAACAAACCAAACTGTCTACTGATCGTTATCACCATGACTAGACAACTAAGAGCATTGTAGAACAACATTTTCTAATGACTGAGAACAGAGTTGATAAGACCATCAAGACACTTGCAGAAAGCAGCAGTGTGTTACTTTTGTCTTCCCATTCTATAAAGTGAGAGCAGTGAGACCCTACCACAACTGTTGCACTAGTGGTGCTTATATACTGTAGTGAGGGATCAGAGTTGCAGGTTTACAGCTTCCTGCTTGTAACCTTTTAAGGAACGCTTAAGAGGAGGATCTCCATCATCTTTAGGTTTTTGTAGACCTATGCCAGACTAACACTACAATGGACATGCTTTTGTCAATGCATACATTTGTATGAATAAAAATCTGAATTATCCAACTTTGAGCCCTTTTGATTTGTTGTTGAAATTAACATGAAAATAACTAACTCACAAGGTCAGGATATATTTGGATATCCGAACTATAAGGTTAGCGAAAATGATAGCACAGTCACAACTGAGTGCTTACACAAGACTGGGTTTATAGTTGATACAAAGTGATGGTGCAATCTTGTCCATTCTCTACTTAGGCTAGTAAATGTTGTTTACATAGGACATACAAGAAGACAATGCTGATAAAAAAAGAAAAGACAAATGGCAATGAATGTGAGCATGTTGCCAAACCCTCACTTCTGTATAATGACCACTAGGTTAGGGTTGAGCTGAGTGCAGTTCCCTTTTCAGCCAAGCCTCATGTCTAGATGATCTGTCCTCTGGGGTGTAGGAGGATGGCGTTGGAGTGTGGTTTGGGCCGCAGGAACCCGTTGCTGTAGTGGAAGTGGTTGGAGAGCGCCTCTGAGATCTGGTAAGAACTGGTGTCACAGTCTGCCTCATCAACCTCCAGCACTGCCCGTCTGTGGCCCCAGTCTTCCCCTTTGGTCACCCCCTCCCTCTGGCCACACAGGTCACTGAGCATTGGGGGGATGTCTGTGGGCCCCACACTGCCATCCTGGTCCTGGGGCTTGATGGGGACAAGGGAGGAAGGAAGGCCAGAGTCCTGCAAAATTGAGACCATATATTGCAAGGCATTGAGAAAAACAGTTTATTTTGTAATAACTCACAGGCCTATGTGCATTTAAACTTTTACGCATACTCTTCCTTGATCAAACAAATACACACCAGGGACATATTGCTTCTCTTCAGGTACGACTCCACCCTTCGTCTGCGCTCTTCCCTCTCTCCCTCCATCTCCGCGCCCCTCATACTCTCTCTGCCCTCATGCCAGCTAGACTGGTACAGGACAGGGCGGCCTAGGTAGTCCACATCCCCCTCTCCAACAGTCCCCCGCCTCCCACCCAGAGATGATTCACTGCCTATGTAGATGGGACGGTCCTAAAAGGAAGGATCCAAATAATGCCATAGATTAAACATCAATGAAAAAAATATTTGATAGTGGACATGTTGTAAATGTAGAATATTGCTAAAAAATATTTTATGGACTTACCTCAAGGGACATTAGGCTGTTTTTCATTCTACTGTCTAGTCTGAGTAGTGTACAGTCTTCATTCTTGTGTGAAAAGTAGAGAGAATTATTTGGGGTATCACAGTCATTCACAAGTAGATACTAACTGATAATCTATTTTGCTCCAATTTTCAGTTGAGTATGTAAAGTACTGAGTACCTGTCCTCTGGGGTCTGTGCTGACAGAGTTGAGTCTCCGGGAGGAGTCCTGTCTGGAGAGTGTGTTGATTTTTAACCTGTGAAAGACAGAGAATGTCAAACTGAAGGGGATTTGAGGATAGGGGTTAAGAGCATTGGGCAAGTAACCAAAAGGTTGCTGGTCAGAATCCCAGAGCCAACTAGGTGAACAATTGCAGATGTGCCCTTGAGCAAGGCACTTAATCCTAATTGCTCCTGTAAATCACTCTGGATAACATAATCTGTTAAATGACTAAAATGGAAAGGGGGAGCAAAGTATTGTGGAAATCAACTCACGTTCTTTCGCTAAGCTCCATCTCTAATTTTCTGTTTTTGCGCCTGTGGTATCGGTTGACTAAAATGATGATGATGATCATGACGATGACCAAAACCCCAGCAGCCACAACTATAATGATCATCACTAGAGTGTCAACAGTGGTTTCCTGCACACTGTGAATTTTCTCTATGGGAGGGATGGGAACATACACAATTGTAAACAAACAACCAACTGCAGTGATAGAGATAAGTTGCAGATTTTCTATTTGAGCAAAGTTGGTATTTCAGATCATCACAAGGGGGCAGCAATGTTGCACAAATGGTACCAAACACTGCGGGAGATAAGTTATATTATGCTGTCCAGGTTCTCCCAAAATACAGGAGTAACTTTGCCCATTACCTGTCACTGTGATGTTTGATTCCACTTTCCTTGTCCCAATGCCGTTGTTCACCACACATTCATAAACTCCAGTGTCATTCTGTCTCAGGGCTCGGCCAAACAGAAGCCTCGCTCCATTCACAGTGAGACCGTCTGGCAGGGCCTTACCACCCCTGCAGATGGAGACAAACACATACATTAAAGAAGATTGCCCATATTAATAATGAGCTACTCAACAATGTAATCGTAACCTAATTAATATGCACTACATGACCAAAAGTATGTGGAAACCTTCTCATCGAATATCTCATTCCAAAATCATAGGCATGAATATGGAGTTGGTCCTCCCTTTGCTGCTACAACAGCCTCCACTCTTCTGAGAAGGCTTCCCACTAGATGTTGGAACATTGCTGCGCAATTGAGCCATGAGCATTAACGATGTTGGGCGATTAGGCCTGGCTCGCAGTAGGTGTTCCAATTCATCCCAAAGGTGTTTGATGGGGCTGAGGTCAGGGCTCTGTGCAGGCCAGTCATGGACAGACAATTTTTTAAGTGCTATGCGCTTCGGCACTCTGCGGACCCGTTCTGTGAGCGTGTGTGACCTACCACTTCCCGGCAAGCCGTTGTTGCTCCTAGACCTTTCCACTTCACAATAACAGTATTTACAGCAGCTCTAGCAGCTCTGTCTCCTAGAGATGAACGTACTTTGGTGAGAAAAGTGCAAATCAATCCCAGAACAACAGCAAAGGACCTTGTGAAGATGCTGGAGGAAACAGGTACAAAAGTATCTATATCCACAGTAAAACGAGTCCTATATCGACATAACCTGAAAGGCCGCTCAGCAAGGAAGAAGCCACTGATCCAAAACCGCCATAAAAAAAGCCAGGCTACGGTTTGCAACTGCACATGGAGAAATGTCCTCTGGTCTGAAACAAAAATAAAACTGTTTGGTCATAATGACCATTGTTATGTTTGGAGGAAAAAGAGGGAGGCTTGCTGAAGAACACCATCCCAACAATGATGAACGGGGGTGGCAGCAACATGTTGCGGGGGTACTTCGCTGCAGGAGGGACTGGTGCACTTCACAAAATAGATGGCATCATGAGGTAGGAAAATTATATGGATATATTGAAGCAACATCTCAAGACATCAGTCAGGAAGTTAAAGCTTGGTCGCAAATGGGTCTTCTAAATGCACAATGACCCCAAGCATACCTCCAAAGTTGTGGCAAAATGGCTTAAGGACAACAAGTCAAGGTATTGGAGTGGCCATCACAAAGCCCTGACCTCAATCCCATAGAATATTTGTGGGCAGAACTGAAAAGGCATGTGCGAGCAAAGAGGCCTACAAACCTGACTGTTACACCATCTCTGTCAGGAGGAATGGGCCAAAATTCACCCACTTTATTGTGGGAAGCTTGTGGAAGGCTACCCGAAACGTGTGACCCAAGTTAAACAATTTAAAGGCAATGCTATCAAATACTAATTGAGTGTATGTAAACTTCTGAACCACTGGGAATGTGATGAAACAAATAACAGCTGAAATAAATCACTCTCTGTACTATTATTCTGACATTTCACATTCTTAAAATAAAGTGGTGATCCTAACTGGCCTAAGACAGGGAATTTTACAAGGATTAAATGTCAGGAGTTTTGAAAACTGAATTTAAATGTATTTGGCTAAGGTGCATGTAAACTTCCAATTTCAACTATGTGTGTATGTACAGTGCCTTGCGAAAGTATTCGGCCCCCATGAACTTTGCGACCTTTTGCCACATTTCAGGCTTCAAACATAAAGATATAAAACTATTTTTTTGTGAAGAATCAACAACAAGTGGGACACAATCATGAAGTGGAACGACATTTATTGGATATTTCAAACTTTTTTAACAAATCAAAAACTGAAAAATTGGGCGTGCAAAATTATTTAGCCCCTTTACTTTCAGTGCAGCAAACTCTCTCCAGAAGTTCAGTAAGGATCTCTGAATGATCCAATGTTGACCTAAATGATTAATGATGATAAATACAATCCACCTGTGTGTAATCAAGTCTCCGTATAAATGCACCTGCACTGTGATAGTCTCAGAGGTCCGTTAAAAGCGCAGAGAGCATCATGAAGAACAAGGAACACACCAGGCAGGTCCGAGATACTGTTGTGAAGAAGTTTAAAGCCGGATTTGGATACAAAAAGATTTCCCAAGCTTTAAACATCCCAAGGAGCATTGTGCAAGCGATAATATTGAAATGGAAGGAGTATCAGACCACTGCAAATCTACCAAGACCTGGCCGTCCCTCTAAACTTTCAGCTCATACAAGGAGAAGACTGATCAGAGATGCAGCCAAGAGGCCCATGATCACTCTGGATGAACTGCAGAGATCTACAGCTGAGGTGGGAGACTCTGTCCATTGGACAACAGTCAGTCATATATTGCATAAATCTGGCCTTTATGGAAGAGTGGCAAGAAGAAAGCCATTTCTTAAAGATATCCATAAAAAGTGTTGTTTAAAGTTTGCCACAAGCCACCTGGGAGACACACCAAACATGTGGAAGAAGGTGCTCTGGTCAGATGAAACCAAAATTGAACTTTTTGGCAACAATGCAAAACGTTATGTTTGGCGTAAAAGCAACACAGCTGAACACACCATCCCCACTGTCAAACATGGTGGTGGTAGCATCATGGTTTGGGCCGTCTTTTCTTCAGCAGGGACAGGGAAGATGGTTAAAATTGATGGGAAGATGGATGGAGCCAAATACAGGACCATTCTGGAAGAAAACCTGATGGAGTCTGCAAAAGACCTGAGACTGGAACGGAGATTTGTCTTCCAACAAGACAATGATCCAAAACATAAAGCAAAATCTACAATGGAATGGTTCAAAAATAAACATATCCAGGTGTTAGAATGGCCAAGTCAAAGTCCAGACCTGAATCCAATCGAGAATCTGTGGAAAGAACTGAAAACTGCTGTTCACAAATGCTCTCCATCCAACCTCACTGAGCTCGAGCTGTTTTGCAAGGAGGAATGGGAAAAAATGTCAGTCTCTCGATGTGCAAAACTGATAGAGACATACCCCAAGCGACTCACAGCTGTAATCGCAGCAAAAGGTGGCGCTACAAACTATTAACTTAAGGGGGCTGAATAATTTTGCACGCCCAATTTATCAGTTTTTGATTTGTTAAAAAAGTTTGAAATATCCAATAAATGTCGTTCCACTTCATGATTGTGTCCCACTTGTTGTTGATTCTTCACAAAAAAATACAGTTTTATATCTTTATGTTTGAAGCCTGAAATGTGGCAAAAGGTCGCAAAGTTCAAGGGGGCCGAATACTTTCGCAAGGCACTGTGTATATATATATATATATATATATATGAGCGTACTTACAGTGCATTCGTAAAGTATTCAGAGCCCTTCACTTTTTCCACATTTTGTTGCGTTACAGCCTTATTCTAAAATGTTGTTTTTATCTACACACAATTCCCCATAATGACAAGCAAAAAACTGAAATATCACATTTATGTAACTATTCAGATCCTTTACTCAGTACTTTGTTGAAGCACCTTTGGCAGTGATTAAATCAAAATCAAATTTATTTATATAGCCCTTCGTACATCAGCTGATATCTGAAATCCAGCCTAAAACCCCAAACAGCAAGCAATGCAGGTGTTGAAGCACGATTACAGCTTAGTCTTCTTGGGTATGAAGCCACAAGCTTGGCACGCCTGTTTTTGATGAGTTTCTACCATTCTTCTCTGCAGATCCTCTCAAGCCCGGTCAGCTTGGATGGGGAGTGTCGCTCCACAGCTATTTTTAGGTCTCTCCAGAGATGTTCGATCGGGTTCAAGTCCAGGCTCTGGCTGGGCCACTCAAGGACATTCAGAGACTTGTCCCGAAACCACTCCTGCATTGTCTTGGCTGTGTGCTGACTGTGTGCTTAGGGTCGTTGTCTTGTTGGATGGTGAACCGTCGCCCCAGTATGAGGTCCTGAGCACTCTGGATCAGGTTTTCATCAAGGATCTCTGTACTTTTCTGTTCATCTTTCCCTCGATCCTGGACTAGTCTCCCAGTCCTTGCCGTTGGAAAACATTTCCACAGCATGATGCTGCCACCCTTATGCTCCACCTTAGGGATGGCATTGGCCAGCTGATGAGCGGTGCCTGGTTTCCTCCAGATGTGACGCCTGGCATTCACGCCAAAGAGTACAATCTTGGTTTCATCAGACCAGAGAATCTTGTTTCTCATGGTCTGACAGTCCATTAGGTGCCTTTTGGCAAACTCAAAGCAGACCGTCATGTGCATTTTACTGAGCAGTGGCTTCCGTCTGGCCACTCTACCATAAAGGCCTGATTGGTGGAGTGCTGCAGAGATGGTTGTCCTTCTGGAAGGTTCTCCCATCTCCACAGATGAACTCTAGAGCTCTGTCAGAGTGACCATTAGGTTCTTGGTCACCTCCCTGACAAAGGTCTTTCTCCCCCAATTGCTCCATTTGGCCGGGCAGCCAGCTCTAGGAAGAGTCTTGATGGTTCCAAACTTCATCCATTTAAGAATGACGGACGCCACTGTGTTCTTGGGGACCTTCAATGCTGCAGAAACGTTTTGGTACCCTTCCCCAGAGCTGTGCCGAGACACAATCCTGTCTTGGAGATCTACGGACAATTCCTTTGAACACATGGCTGGGTTTTTGCTCTGACATGCACTGTCAACTGTGGACCTTATTTAGACAGGTGTGTGCCATTCCAAATCGTGTCCAATCAATTGAATTTACCACAGGTGGAATCCAATCAAGTTGTAGAAACATCTCAAGGATGATAAATGGAAACAGGATGCACCTGAGCTCCTAGCAAAGGGTCTGAATACTTATGTAAAGAATCTTTTTTATTATATAGTTGGGCAAAAAAGTATTTAGTCAGCCACCAATTGTGCAAGTTCTCCCACTTAAAAAGATGAGAGGCCTGTCATTTTCATCATAGGTACACTTCAACTATGACAGACAAAATGAGGAAAAAAATGCAGAAAATCACATTGTAGGATTTTTTATGAATTTATTTGCAAATTATGGTGGAAAATAAGTACTTGGTCAATAACAAAAGTTTATCTCAATACTTTGTTATATACCCTTTGTTGGCAATGAGAGGTCAAACGTTTTCTGTAAGTCTTCACAAGGTTTTCACACTGTTGCTGGTATTTTGGCCCATTCCTCCATGCAGATCTCCTCTAGAGCATTGATGTTTTGGGGCTGTTGCTGAGCAACACAGACTTTCAACTCCCTCCAAAGATGTTCTATGGGGATGAGATCTGGAGACTGGCTAGGCCACTCCAGGACCTTGAAATGCTTCTTACGAAGCCACTCCTTCGTTGCCCGGGTGTGTTTGGGATCACTGTCATGCTGAAAGACCCAGCCACGTTTCATCTTCAATGCCCTTTCTGATGGAAGGAGGGTTTCACTCAAAATCTCACGATACATGGCCCCATTCATTCTTTCCTTTACACGGATCAGTCGTCCTGGTCCCTTTGCAGAAAAACAGCCCCAAAGCATGATGTTTCCACCCCCATGCTTCACAATAGGTATGGTGTTCTTTGGATGCAACTCAGCATTCTTTGTCCTATTGGTCATTCTTTGTTCTATTTTGGTTTCATCTGACCATATGACATTCTCCCAATCTTCTTCTGAATCATCCAAATGCTCTCTAGCAAACTTCAGACAGGCCTGGACATGTACTGGCTTAAGCAGGGAGACACGTCTGGCACTGCAGGATTTGAGTCCCTGGCGGCGTAGTGTGTTGCTGATGGTAGGCTTTGTTACTTTGGTCCCAGCTCTCTGCAGGTCATTCACTAGGTCCCCCCGTGTGGTTCTGGGATTTTTGCTCACCGTTCTTGTGATCATTTTGACCCCACGGGGTGAGATCTTGTGTGGAGCCCCAGATCGGGGGAGATTATCAGTGGTCTTGTATGTCTTCCATTTCCTAATAATTGCTCCCACAGTTGATTTCTTCAAACCAAGCTGCTTACCTATTGTAGATTCAGTCTTCCCAGCCTGGTGCACAGGTGTATTTTATACTGATAACTAGTTCAAACAGGTGCCATTAATACTGGTAACGAGTGGAGGACAGAGGAGCCTCTTAAAGAAGAAGTTACAGGTCTGTGAGAGCCAGAAATCTTGCTTGTTTGTAGGTGACCAAATACTTATTTTCCACCATAATTTGCAAATAAATTCATTAAAAATCCTACAATGTGATTTTCTGGATTTTTTTTTCATTTTGTCTGTCATAGTTGAAGTGTACCTATGATGAAAATTACAGGCCTCTCATCTTTTTAAGTGGGAGAACTTGCACAATTGGTGGCTGACTAAATACTTTTTTGCCCCACTGTATATATACATACACACACACATTTGCTAAAAAAAAAATGTTAACTAACTTTTTCATTATGGGGCATTGTGTGTAGATTAAGGGGGAAAATATATTTAATCAATTTTAGAATAAGGCTGTAACGTAATAAAATGTGGAAAAAGTGAAGGGGTCTGAATACTTTCGGAATGCACTGTATGACTAATGGAATAGCAGACTCACTGCATGAAACAACGGCTATGTTCATGAAGGCAGATGTATTGGACAGGGTTGATCAATACACAATTCAAAAGTTCTAAGTCTATTTACGAAAACATTTTTAAGGCCTTTTGTTCAGCAAGACATTACCAGAATATAAACCTCTGAAGGGAATGTCAACTAAGCTACACAGAAGTAGCCTATAATTACATCCAAACAATAGGTCAGTGTGCATTGGTGAGGTGTTTTAGCTAAATACATTTGTTACATCAGGGTTACCACAAAAGGGAAACCAGCAATTTGCCTTCATCTGTAAAACCAGTTTAATTACTGCTCCTATTGATCTGAATAGACAAATGCCGCTTGGCTTGGTACGAGCCAACTACTATATGAAGGAAGACTAAGAGGCCCCTGAATAAGCTCAGACGTCCCAGGAACTATAATAGAGAGGCAGTTTCTGATCCCACCAGGAACTAGGTCCACTGAGAGGGCTCAAGTTGCCCAAGTTTCACTGTGCCAGCCAGGCTGCCATTTTACTGCTCAGCCCAACAAGGGGCTTCTCACATTTCTCTTCTTACTCACTCAGCCCCACCTTATAACCAATCCTTTATAATGGAATCAAAGCCAGAGATTACATCTGACACTGAATACATGTTTGACAATAATTATACTGATAGGGTTTATTTTCATTCAAATGCATTAAGGTTTTAGAAACATGCCATAAATGTGATACTCTATATACAGTACATTTAGAGCAATTTTGGAAAAGTATCGCCTCTTCAATTATTTTTAACTTCTGCGGAAACTGACACACGATTTGTTAGCATGCTGCAATAGTGAGTATTTAATTGTGTGTGCTGTCATTATTGTAATGCTCGGAGAAGAATCTTTAATTACGCGCAGACCCTGTGTTTTACAGTGTATTAGAGTGATATTTAAAGCGAGGCACTATGATTAAGTGCTTAAGAGGCGTCTCCAGAGCTTCCTCCCTCCATGGCTCCCTCCCCTCCCTGGCTCGCTCACTCGTGTGAAAATGTATCCCTTTCAATCGGTTTTCTAATTCTGTAACTCGACAATGTATTTATTCCATATTGAATGGAACAAAGAGGAAGACACCCTCCTCTAGTTGACACTTTATCGTGCATGTGTTTCTCTTGCAAATATTTGAATAGTACATTTTATAGTGCAAAGTGTTACATTACGCAAATAATGACAGACAGAAACAGTCAGACAGGTAATACCTGGTCCAGGTGAAGCTCTGTGGTTTGGGGTTTCCTCCAGTCTCACACTTGAGTTCAGCTCCCTTCAGTCCCATGTACCAGTTTCCATTATAGCCGGTGACAGCTGCATCTGGGGGAACTGTCAACATAAACTTTGTCACTTTAATCCAAGCATGGCCATTTAATTATACTATCCCACCACAGTGACAGCTGAGGGTAAACTCACATTGCACCACCAGGCGGTTACTGATCCTCCGGGGTTGCTCCAGAGCAGGGTGCCAGACAAGGCAGTCCAGCCGCATGCCGTTCATACTCCTCAGGGGGTGCAGGGAGAAGTGGGTGGACACGGCCCCGCCCTCGGAGCTGCGGGTCTGGTTCTGACCAGGGAGATCCGTATCCCAGGTCAGTCGAGGTGGAGGACGGGCCACGGAGCGGCAGGAGGCAGCTATGCGGAAGGACTGGCCCTCCTCCAGAACCACTGGGTCCAGAGAGGAGATTGGTAGGGCTGGGGGGGAAGGGAGGTAGAGGGGCAGGGCCAGGCTATATGAGATTCCATGTTGTGCAGGTAAATTGAGTGCGTAAGTAAGGCTTTGGTCAGCCAGAACAGATATTTCCTTCAGTGGTTGACTCCAACTAATCAAGTCAAATGTGGGGTTATTAACAGGAAATGACTATGATGAGTATAACAATGAAAATAGTCACATGGTTTACAACTATGATGAAGAGGATGGTGAAAGTAATTAGTCTTACTCCACACAGTGAGTGACAGCTGC
Organism: Oncorhynchus clarkii lewisi; assembly: GCF_045791955.1. NCBI lineage: Eukaryota > Metazoa > Chordata > Actinopteri > Salmoniformes > Salmonidae > Oncorhynchus > Oncorhynchus clarkii. Next base: position 32,156,946 of record NC_092174.1, read on the forward strand.
CTCTCAAAGTTCCCATAGGGGAATGTACTGATGTGACAGGTGTATTTCCCCTCATAAGACTCCTCCGTGTTCATGATGAGCAGGGCAGAGTCCACTGTGGGGCTACTGCTCTCAAACCTCACTCTCCCAGAGTATCGCCCAAACTCTGACAGACATAAGACAGAAAGACAAACAGAGAGACAAAGACAGATTTATTCCTGGTAAACATTACAATCCTTGCAGACAAATGCAAGAAAACAACATTATGATTATAGTGATTGAGTGACTAAGTGGTTAAGATGGTCGTCTACTCTGTGTGAGTTGGTGAGGGCATGATGCACCAACCTGTGTGTCCCTCTGTGAGGTGGGCAGTGATGATTTGTTCCTTGGTGCCATCAGGTAGCTCCTTGAACCAGCTGACCTGAACTACCTGCTCCTCTTCCTGAACTTGAAACTGACAGGGCAGCCGCGTCTCAACCTCCGTCAAGGAACGCAGGGAGAAGGATGGAGGAGGCTCCACAAACCCACCCCTCACACACACTGCTGTATGAGAGAGAGGTATGTGTGTGTGTGTGTGTGCGTTAGAGAAAGCAAAACAGGGTGAGTGACGGTGTGGAGAAAGAGTAATGCATCATCACTATAACAAACAAGGAATCGCAAACATTGCCCTTTGAAGTGTTGAGGTGGGTATAGACTGTCTGTAGTTAATGATTCCTTCACTCATTAATGATTACACCCGCAGTTGAAAGACCATGGCACATACATGTAACTGCCAAAATAAAGAAAACACCAACATACTGTAAAGTGTTAATAGGGCGTTGGCCCAACACAAACTGCCAGAACAGCTTCAATGCACCCTGGCATAGATTCTACAAGTGTCTGGAACTCGACACCCTTCTTCCACGAGAAAATCTATATCATGTTTTGTTGATGGTGGTGGAGTCGCAGTCTCAAGGGACACTCCAGAATCTCCCACAAGTGTTCAATTGGGTTGAGATTTGGTGACCGAGACACACACACACACACACACACACTTCTAACCCCCTATTTGTATTTATTATGGATCCCCTGGCAGAGTACTCTTCCTGGGGTCCAGAAAAATTAAGGCAGATTATACCATTTTAAAAACATTACAATACATTCACAGACTGTGTGCCCTCAGGCCCCTATTCCACGACCCTATGCTCCTTTGAGCCCATTCTTTGAAAGTCACTGAGATCTTAAGGCTCCAGAATGGCACAGCGGTCTGCTAGAGGTGTCATTACAGACCCTGGTTTGATTCTGGGCTGTATCACAACCGGCCGTGATCGGGAGTCCCATAGGGCAGTGCATAATAGTCCCAGCATCATCTGGGGTTAGGGGAGGGTTTTGCCGGGGTAGGCCGTCAATGTAAGATAAACATTTGTTCTTAACTGACTTGTCTAGTTAAATAAATATACATCTTTTCTTCTAGCCATGGTGGCCAAAATAATAGGCAACTTGATTAATTAACTCAGGAACCACACCTGTGGAAGCACCAGCTTTCAATATATTTTGTATCTCTCATTTATCCAAGTGTTTCCTTTATTTTGGCATGTTACCTGTATACGAGTCATTCCGTTCATTTCAACCACACAAGAACAAGGACACAGACCCACAGAGGAATGCAAACAAACTCACACACAGGCTCACACTTATTTCTAGTGAACACAAAAAGGGACTTGTTGTGACCTATTTTACAAACGGGAGAAACAGACAGGCGCACACAGGGCCTCAGACAGAGGTCGTTAGTGCCACAAAGCTGTGTTACTTGCTTTTCCTGTTCGTGGCATTCATTGACCTTTATCACACCTCAGTTTGGCAGTTATGCTAAGGCCTATATTAACACACTAACAGAGTGCACCACACAGGAAGCTTACTTTTAAACACAGGTATAGGCCTACACATGCTACAAAAATGTGTTTGTTGAAACACTCACTACTAATCAAAACAAAAAGATAACAGCAAGGAAGTAGCCTGCACTTTGTTTTCCAAAGAATGTTACCCTAGTACATTTCTATGATGCCGATCAGTACTTGTCACCACTCCCTTTCCTTATAGTGTCAGGTATGCAACAAACATACATACCCAGATATACACAATACAATTAGGCTTCACATTTGTATTTTTTTAAAGAAAAAAAATCTAATAAACATTCCCAAATCTTACCAAATGCCCATAGCACCAACCACGCTGTGCCCCACTGGCTCTGGCCCGGGACAGGTAACTCCATCCCTTGATTCAGTGGCACTCCCAATATCAATCTTAGGGAGTTCCAAAATCTATCCAAGTTGAACAACAAGCTTCAAAATGGTATGAAATAATGCATTTTCGTAATCTCATTATTATTAAAAACATGAGAGTAAAGTGTTGCCATTGGAGTAGCCTATTTGGAGAAACATTTGTAGACAAGCTTACGGCGGTGGACTGTGCGTCAGGTGTTCGTGTCTCTTCGTAGGTCTTGCCAATCAAACCAAAGCTGCTCGATTTATTTACAGTAGCACACACATTGTGTACACATTTTCTACAGTATAACTACATTCCAAATATTCAGTAACAAGAAAAAAAGGTCCCAACTTTTCGGTTTACTTTTCAAACATTTCTTTCGCTCACTCTCCAGGTATTCGTAGTCCGTAGCCTACCTGACGCACGAGGTAAAATGTTAATTCCAACTCGAACAGTTGCAAAACACCAGACAATCGGGTAACACTACTTGCTCTACAACATCAGAAAATAATTAGATTAAGTCATTAGCCTACACAAGACTAACATTCTTCTGTTAAATGTCTCGAATTTACACTTTGCTCAAGCTTTTGCATTCCATTGTTGAATACATATTTTACTGCCTGCGTCTCTCTCCACCCCCTAATTATCATACAACGTAAAGTAGCCTCCTTTTTTGTCTTTTAAGTCTGACCATACAACAGTGAATTATTTTATTTGACACAATGCAATGCACAATACTGTACACCTAATTTATAAGTGGTCTATTCTCAAATGGCTCTAGTCGTATTTAAATCTAAACGTATTTGGCCAGATTAATGGAAATTACTATTGAATCAGATAAAATCTCATTTCAATAAGTAACGTTGACGTCTAATTGGTCACTTTCACTCTTACCGAGGTCTACAGTCATATATTGGCCCGGAATTGTAGATGTTTTTTGTTTGATATTAATTATGGGTATTCACAAGGGGGCGGCAGGTAGCCTAGTGGTTAGAGCGTTGGACTAGTAACCGAAAGGTGGCAAGATCGAATCTGTTGTTCTGCCCCTTGAAAATAAGAAAGGAGGATGCTGTTGTTACAAAAATACATGATATAAGGTCTACATTTGTCATTCCTGTTTCAGACCAAGACCATTTTGAAAAAGTGAACATACTGACATGTATTTTACTACCAGGACTAGAATGTTATTGTGCTTTTGGTCTTGTGAGTTCATGTTACTGTGGAGATTAAATCTTGCATATTGCCGTTTCTCTATTATTTTATTTATATATTTTTTTATTTGAACCTTTATTTAACTATTGAAGTGGTTATTGTTTTGAATTTGTTTTGAATACAGTTCCATGACCAGTTATTTGTGTATGTAAATAATGGTGTTGCATGAGATATTGTAGACTTGGAGACACTTGTGCCTCATTTCCAATGAGGATGTACCCCAGTGTTTTACCCAAAAGTCTCAGACTTATCTGTTTCTATCTACCTGGGCCGGCACCCGTATCTCACTGGGCCATGGCTCTGTCGGACCAGCTCTATCTTGGAGCCAAGGCAAGGCCCTGTGTACTTTTCAGCACCATTTACATAACAATGGCTAACTGTAAACTTCAATACTTTCAACCAGAGGTTGTTGATTCGGCTCGTATTGATGGAAACAATAACATCAAAAGGGAATTTCACCTTGGCTCTGCCACGGCATACAGCCAAATCAAATCAAATCAAATCAAATCAAATTTTATTTGTCACATACACATGGTTAGCAGATGTTAATGCGAGTGTAGCGAAATGCTTGTGCTTCTAGTTCCGACAATGCAGTAATAACAAGTAATCTAACTAACAATTCCAAAACTACTGTCTTGTACACAGTGTAAGGGGATAAAGAATATGTACATAAGGATATATGAATGAGTGATGGTACAGAGCAGCATAGGCAAGATACAGTAGATGGTATCGAGTACAGTATGTACAAATGAGATGAGTATGTAAACAAAGTGGCATAGTTTAAAGTGGCTAGTGATACATGTATTACATAAGGATACAGTCGATGATATAGAGTACAGTATATACGTATGCATATGAGATGAATAATGTAGGGTAATTAACATTATATAAGGTAGCATTGTTTAAAGTGGCTAGTGATATATTTACATCATTTCCCATCAATTCCCATTATTAAAGTGGCTGGAGTTGAGTCAGTGTCAGTGTGTTGGCAGCAGCCACTCAGTGTTAGTGGTGGCTGTTTAACAGTCTGATGGCCTTGAGATAGAAGCTGTTTTTCAGTCTCTCGGTCCCAGCTTTGATGCACCTGTACTGACCTCGCCTTCTGGATGATAGCGGGGTGAACAGGCAGTGGCTCGGGTGGTTGATGTCCTTGATGATCTTAATGGCCTTCCTGTGACATCGGGTGGTGTAGGTGTCCTGGAGGGCAGGTAGTTTGCCCCCGGTGATGCGTTGTGCAGACCTCACTACCCTCTGGAGAGCCTTACGGTTGAGGGCGGTGCAGTTGCCATACCAGGCGGTGATACAACCCGCCAGGATGCTCTCGATTGTGCATCTGTAGAAGTTTGTGAGTGCTTTTGGTGACAAGCCGAATTTCTTCAGCCTCCTGAGGTTGAAGAGGCGCTGCTGCGCCTTCTTCACGATCCTGTCTGTGTGAGTGGACCAATTCAGTTTGTCTGTGATGTGTATGCCGAGGAACTTAAAACTTGCTACCCTCTCCACTACTGTTCCATCGATGTGGATGTGTTCCCTCTGCTGTTTCCTGAAGTCCACAATCATCTCCTTAGTTTTGTTGACGTTGAGTGTGAGGTTATTTTCCTGACACCACACTCCGAGGGCCCTCACCTCCTCCCTGTAGGCCGTCTCGTCGTTGTTGGTAATCAAGCCTACCACTGTTGTGTCGTCCGCAAACTTGATGATTGAGTTGGAGGCCACGCAGTGGCCACGCAGTCGTGGGTGAACAGGGAGTACAGGAGAGGGCTCAGAACGCACCCTTGTGGGGCCCCAGTGTTGAGGATCAGCGGGGAGGAGATGTTGTTGCCTACCCTCACCACCTGGGGGCGGCCCGTCAGGAAGTCCAGTACCCAGTTGCACAGGGCGGGGTCGAGACCCAGGGTGACGAGCTTGGATGGTACTATGGTGTTGAATGCCGAGCTGTAGTCGATGAACAGCATTCTCACATAGGTATTCCTCTTGTCCAGATGGGTTAGGGCAGTGTGCAGTGTGGTTGAGATTGCATCGTCTGTGGACCTATTTGGGCGGTAAGCAAATTGGAGTGGGTCTAGGGTGTCAGGTAGGGTGGAGGTGATATGGTCCTTGACTAGTCTCTCAAAGCACTTCATGATGACGGATGTGAGTGCTACGGGGCGGTAGTCGTTTAGCTCAGTTACCTTAGCTTTCTTGGGAACAGGAACAATGGTGGCCCTCTTGAAGCATGTGGGAACAGCAGACTGGTATAGGGATTGATTGAATATGTCCGTAAACACACCGGCCAGCTGGTCTGCGCATGCTCTGAGGGCGCGGCTGGGGATGCCGTCTGGGCCTGCAGCCTTGCGAGGGTTAACACGTTTAAATGTCTTACTCACCTCGGCTGCAGTGAAGGAGAGACCGCATGTTTTCGTTGCAGGCCGTGTCAGTGGCACTGTATTGTCCTCAAAGCGGGCAAAAAAGTTATTTAGTCTGCCTGGGAGCAAGACATCCTGGTCTGTGACTGGGCTGGATTTCTTCCTGTAGTCCGTGATTGACTGTAGACCCTGCCACATGCCTCTTGTGTCTGAGCCGTTGAATTGAGATTCTACTTTGTCTCTGTACTGGCGCTTAGCTTGTTTGATAGCCTTGCGGAGGGAATAGCTGCACTGTTTGTATTCGGTCATGTTACCAGACACCTTGCCCTGATTAAAAGCAGTGGTTCGCGCTTTCAGTTTCACACGAATGCTGCCATCAATCCACGGTTTCTGGTTAGGGAATGTTTTAATCGTTGCTATGGGAACGACATCTTCAACGCACGTTCTAATGAACTCGCACACCGAATCAGCGTATTCGTCAATGTTGTTATCTGACGCAATACGAAACATCTCCCAGTCCACGTGATGGAAGCAGTCTTGGAGTGTGGAGTCAGCTTGGTCGGACCAGCGTTGGACAGACCTCAGCGTGGGAGCCTCTTGTTTTAGTTTCTGTCTGTAGGCAGGGATCAACAAAATGGAGTCGTGGTCATCTTTTCCGAAAGGGGGGCGGGGCAGGGCCTTATATGCGTCACGGAAGTTAGAGTAACAATGATCCAAGGTCTTTCCTCCCCTGGTTGCGCAATCAATATGCTGATAAAATTTGGGGAGTCTTGTTTTCAGATTAGCCTTGTTAAAATCCCCAGCTACAATGAATGCAGCCTCCGGATAAATCGTTTCCAGTTTGCAGAGAGTTAAATAAAGTTCGTTCAGAGCCATCGATGTGTCTGCTTGGGGGGGGATATATACGGCTGTGATTATAATCGAAGAGAATTCTCTTGGTAGATAATGCGGTCTACATTTGATTGTGAGGAATTCTAAATCAGGTGAACAGAAGGATTTGAGTTCCTGTATGTTTCTTTCATCACACCATGTCACGTTGGCCATGAGGCATACGCCCCCGCCCCTCTTCTTACCAGAAAGATGTTTGTTTCTGTCAGCGCGATGAGTGGAGAAACCCGTTGGCTGCACCGCTTCGGATAGAGTCTCTCCAGTGAGCCATGTTTCAGTGAAGCAAAGGACGTTACAGTCTCTGATGAATGAATTGGGTGGGTTGAGATTATTCAATATAAAAGCACTAAACCTCTCTCTAAAAGCTTCACTTAAGTTTTACTTGAACCCTAAAAGGTTAAATGATATTGTAAATGATATTGTAAATTGTAATGGTAGAGTTATGTCCTTCATGGAGTTATCAGAATTGTACGGGAAGGTCAGCTCAATCCAAGAGTACAACCAATTGATTACAGCATTACCCCAAAAATGGAGGAGGCGGGTGGCAGTGGGAGGAGGTAGTGAACTGGTCTGTCTGCCTAATATAAAGGATCAAAACTAGCGGAGGAATAAAAATAGCATAAATAGGAAAGTATACCAGTTTCTTTTGAGGACCAGGATGTTGACAACTGTGCCATACAGATTGCAAAATAGTTGGGAAGATATTTTTGATGTACCGATTCCATGGTATGAGTTGATATATAAAACAATGCAAGATTCAGGACTTTCTACTTTTCAGCTAAAATTATTATATATAATTTTTGCCACCAACAAAATGTTGTAAATTTGGGGCATAAAATCATCGAAGCTCTGCACATTTTGTTGTGGGGATACAGAATCAATAGACCATTTATTTTGGTATTGCCCTCAGGTAGCCTGTTTCTGGTCTCAGGTTCAGTAATTGCTGAAAATGCAGAACATTGATCTAAAATTGACCCTAGAAATAGTACTGTTGGGAGATCTGGAGAGACCAGGTCAGTCAATTAATAATATACTAATACTCTTAGTAAAAGTATTTATCTTCAACTCACAATCTGTGGATTCTATTCGATTAGATAGATTGAAATTGTATGTTAAACATCACAGTATGGTGCGTAGAAATCCAAAGAGGGTGGTCAGCAGAGATAGGTGGGAGGGGCTGAGGGAAGCTACGGGTTGGGATGGGGAATTGGAGACAAGTGGGAGTGGAGTTGCTGGGCGGGGGATAGAATGATGGTCAAAGATTAAAGTATAATAAAATAAAGTCAATATAAACCATAACAAAAAGTATGTTTGAATGACACTGAAGGGCAGTGTTTTTACAGCTAATGCCAGTTTGCCTGAGGCTGATGCAGTGCAGGTGTTTGACACATGCATATACACAACACTCTCATTCAAATGCACACATGTGCATATACACGGATACACACACAGGTAAATAGTGCCATACATGCACTCAAACATATTCAGTTGGCCTTGCTGTTATGATTTTTGTTGTCCTTGATGTCTTTGTTGTTTTTTGCATTGTTGTTTTCTGTTTACCTTTGTCTCTCTTTTTTCTCTTTTGTTCATTTTGTTGGTTGTTGGTGCATGGGGGGGGAGTCCTTGGGGGTGGGTAATGGAATTATCTTTTTAAATTATTATTATTTTTAACAATTCTCGGTGGGGATGTGGGGGGTGTCTCGGATGGTTGAGGGGCAGCTCTTGGGGAACTGTGGGGGGGATCTTGGAGTGCTGGCAGTTGGGAGCTTGGGCCAGTGGCTGATGGATCGCTGGTTTGGGTCCCTGTTTTTTGACCTTGTGGAAGATCTGTAGACGTGCCCTTGAGCAGGGCATTGAGCCTGGTTGCTTCTGTGTGTCGCTCTGGATGGGAGTCTGTTAGATGACTAATGTGATGTAGTTGTTGAGCTTCACTTTAAGTACTGTATATTGTATGTTTTAGTCAATTACTGCAAGGGGGGGGGGGGGGTCTTGGATGGTTGAGGGGCAGCTCTTGGGGTACTGTGGGGGGGATCTTGGAAGCCTGGTGGGAGATCTGTCAACATGCCCTTGAGCTCTGTGACGCTCTGGATGGGAGGCTGTTAGATGACAAATGTGATGTAGTTGTTGAGCGGCTTCACTGCAAGTATATAATTTTTTTTTAACAAAACAAAAAAATAGATAAGTCAAAAATTAAATTAAAATAACAAGTAATTAATTAGCAGCAGTAAAATAACAGTAGCAATGCTATATACAGGTGTTACCGGTACAGAGTCAATGTGCGGGGGCACAGGTTAGTTGAGGTAATTGAGGTAATATGTACATGTAGTTAGAGTTAAAGTAATTATGCAGAGATAATAAAGAGAGAGTAGCAGCAGCGTAAAAGGGGCGGTGGAATGCAAATAGTCAGGGTAGCCATTTGAGTAGCTGTTCAGGAGTCTTATGGCTTGGGGGTAGAATCTGTTAAGAAGCCTTTCCATGCTGTAGCAGAGAGAACAGTCTATGACTGGGGTGGCTGGAGTCTTTGACAATTTTTAGGGCCTTCTTCTGACACCGCCTGGTATAGAGGTCCCTGATGGCAGGAAGCTTGGCCCCAGTGATGTACTGGGCCGTACACACTACCTTCTGTAGTGGCTTGCAGTCAGAGGCCGAGCAGTTGCCATACCAGGCAGTGATTCAACCCGTCAAGATGCTCTCGATGGTGCAGCTATAGAACCTTTTGAGGATCTGAGGACCCATGCCAAATCTTTTCAGTCTCTTGAGGGGGAATCGGCTTTGTCGTGCCCTCTTCACGACTGTCTTGGTGTGTTTGGACCATGATAGTTTGTTGGTCATGTGGACACAAAGGAACTTGTAGCTCTCAACCTGCTCCACTACAGCCCCATCAATGAGAATGGGGGCCTGCTCGGTGCTCCTTTTCCTGTAGTCCACAATCATCTCCTTTGTCTTGATCACATTGAGGAATAGTTTGTTATCCTGCCACCACACGGCCAGGTCTCTGACCTCCTCCCTAAAGGCTCTCATCGTTGTCAGTGATCAGTTCTACCACTGTTGTGTCGTTGGCAAACTTAATGATTGTGTTGGAGTCATAACTGTCCATGCAGTCATGGGTGAACAGGGAGTACAGAAAGGGACTGAGCACGCACCCCTGAGGGGCCCCCGTGTTGAGGATCAGCGTGGCAGATGTGTTGTTACCTACCCTCACCACCTGGGTTCAGCCCAGGAACAGCTGAAGATCTCATGCATGCTTCAGTGTTGCTTCCCTCGAAGCGAGCGTAGAAGTGATTTAGCTTGTCTGGTAGGCTTGTGTCACTGAGCAGCTCACTGCTGTGCTTCCCTTTGTAGTCTGTAATAGTTTTCAAGCCCTGCAACATCCGATGATCATCGGACCTGATGTAGTACGATTCAATTATAGTCCTGTATTGACCTTTGCCTGTTTGATGGTTCGTCAGAGGACAAAGCGGGATTTCTTGTAAGCGTCTGGGTTAGAGTCCCTCTCCTTGAAAGCGGCAGCTCTACCTTTTAGCTCAGTGCGGATGTTGCCTGTAATCCATGGCTTCTGGTTGGGGTATGTACGTACGGTCACTGTGGGGATGACGTCATCGATGCACTTATTGATGAATCCAGTGACTGATATGGTGTACTCCTCAATGCCATCGGAAGAATCCCAGAACATATTCCTGTCTGTGCTAGCAAAACAGTCCTGTAGCTTAGCATCTGCATCATCTGACCACATCTTTATTGACTGAGTCACTGGTGCTTCCTGCTTTAGTTTTTGCTTGTAAGCGTGAATCAGGAGGATAGAATTATGGTCAAATTAGCAAAATGGAGGGCGAGGGAGAGCTTTATGCTCGTCTTTGTGTGTGGAATAAAGGTGGTCTAGAGTTTTTTTTCTCACTCTGGTTGCACATTTAACGTGCTGATAGAAATCAGGTAATACAGATTTAAGTTTCCCTGCATTAAAGTCCCCAGCCACTAGGAGCCCCACCTGTGGATGAGCGTTTTTCTGTTTGCTTATGGCCTTATACAGCTCATTGAGTGTGGTCTTAGTGCCAGCATCGGTTTGTGGTGGTAAGTAGACAGCTCCGAAAAATATAGTTGAAAACTCTCTTGGTAAATAGTGTGGTCTACAACTTATCATGAGATACTCTACCTCAGGCGAGCAAAACCTCAAGACTTCCTTAATATTAGATTTCGTGCACCAGTTGTTATTTACAAATAGACACAGACCGCCCCCCCCCTTGTCTTACCAGAGCCAGCTGTTCTATCATGCTAATGCAGCGTAAACCCCACCAGCTGTATGTTATCCGTGTCTTCGCTCAGCCACGACTTGGTGAAACATAAAATATTACAGTTTTTAATGTCCCGTTGGTAGAATATTCATGATCATAGCTTGTTTATTTTGTTATCCAATGATTGTACGTTGGCTAATAGGACTGATGGCAGATTACCCACTGGCCGTCGGATCCTTACAAGGCACCCTTACCCCTGACCTACACCCCTCTGTCTCTTTCTCATGTAAATGACAGGGATTTGGGCCTTGTCGGGTGTCTGAAGTAAATCCTTCAGGTCCGACTCGTTAAATAAAAAAATCTTTGTCCAGTACGAGGTGAGTAATCACTGTCCTGATATCCAGAAGCTCTTTTTGGTCATAAGAGACAGTATCTGAAACATTATGTACAAAATAAGTTTCAAATAACGCGAAAAAACACACACTATAGCACAATTGGTTAGGAGTCCGTAAAACGGCAGCCATTTCCCACGGCTCCATTCTTTGGTGTAGATAGGAACATTGCTGAAAGACATCCAATGGCTCTATCAAACAAGAACAACCATATCTACACGCACAAAAACAAATAGTGTGATCGGTATAACATAAAGCCTTCGAGAAATGCCCCCATCAATACACCGGAAGCAGTCATAGGGTGTATCATTCAGGACGCAAAGCCCAGACCTGCCATCCTCCTGGGTAATTATGTGTGAAACACATCTCACTGTCTTAGAAATGCCTCGAACATGATGAAAACAAGCCCTCAGGGTGAAAATCTCCTTTAACATAAAACACTGACATCTCACTGGTGTGGGGGTAAGTCTCTATGTAAAGGCACCAATAATTTGGAACTATGGATCTGTGAATGCCATCTAGTGGTCTTTCTTGATCTCAAGCAAGGATACCTGGCTTTGACAGATAAAATAATCTCACATGCAGTCGGTCAGTCAGTCGGTCAGTCAGTCGGACTCTGTGCAGTCAGTTGTTGAGCCTTTCTTTGGTTCTTCCCACGGTGACACAGTAGTATGTAATAGTTACACTCATGTGTAACACAGTAGTAACACATATGGTTTTGCAATATCATTTTAAACATGGACAGAATACATTCATGTCAATGAAGCCGTAATCAAAAAAGAAAACGGACCCTGATTTAAGGTAGTTTCTGAATCATTTAATCTTTAAATGACAAGTTAATTGATAGTCAATTATAGAAAGTGAAAGGGCTGCTTTACAGAATAACCCAAATGCATCTTAAACACAGCCCATCTCGGGCCCCCAGTCAACAGCCACCAACACTACTGGCCCAACCTAACCTAAGGAAAGGAAAGCAAGCAGTCATATAGATCTAAACTCATTTAAATGCCATGTAAGACAGGGTTGTGGTTTGTTGTTTACCACCACTCACACTACTGTCTTCTTCCTCTATCACACCAGCATCGCTTTCTTCTGCACCTTGATGGTCTCATAGGTGTCCTGACCTTTATGGGTCAAACCCTGTGAGAGGAAGAACAATGAGGGACTTGAAAACAACTTGAAATCCTTAAAACTGCAATACTCTTTATCATTTATGATATACTGTAAGTCATAATAAGAATAAGAAAAATGATCTTACTGCGTAAAGTCCCTCTCCTTTCTGTAAAATGGAAATTACGAGAGCTGTTATCTGCGTTGTTATCTGCAGAAGGCACACATGCACATGCACACACACACACAATTTATTTTATCAGAAGAACATTTAACAGAAGAACATCATTCCTCATTTCTCCTTCCGTCTTTCTCATGTTCTCCTTCTCTACTTCTTTTTATCGGCAAAGACAGGAATTGGTGTAAAAGACTAGACACAGAGGGTGATGATGCGACCGTTTAAAGCTTTCACTACTCTTAGCTTCCACTGTAATTTGATTTTCTTTCAACGCATCTATCTACCGGGGTATTTCTGTATAACAGGATATAGTGTTGCATTTTAGTCTGACTGTAATGGAAACTGTGTTTATAAGTGGCAGGGTTGGTGGTCAGTTCTTGTTAACAGGAAATTATCACAGTTGCTGAAGGAGGGGGACGAAAAGCAGAACTGTGGACTTCGAGGTGACATGGTAAGACGGCATATGACTTAACATATTCCTCTTGCATAGCTAATTTGTTGAACAACCAGGATGAAACATTTCGCCAGCTGAATTTGATCAACATTCAGATGTATACATATATTTTTGGGTTTGTAAAGAAAGCTAGTTGAATATTGGTTATTGAGAATATTGTGTAAATTATACATGCCCAATACACATTCACTTTCTCTCTCGCTCTTTCTTTCTCTCCATCTTACATACGCACACACATTTTTATTGTACCTGTGGATACCCGCCAGTGACCTGTGGAGGTCCGCCATTGTTTATGTAGATGGGATGCATCTGAGGAACATGATAAATATCATTTTAATTAAACAGCTGTGTGAATGTGAAACATATTCTATTTATGTGGGAGCTGGTCTTTAATTGGTGTGGCATTTATATTCTTATTGATGTTTTGAATGTGCTATTATTATTGAAATATAAATAGAATTTTACAGTATGAATATTGTTAATATGTCATGGAGATATGTGTGCACTGCATACCCTGATGTATCATATGTTTTGTGGATGGTGGGATGATTTATAATGTGTTATAGAGCGTTTACAATTCCTTACCCTCAGTCTGCAGTACAAGATGGTGAGAAGGACGCCGTAGATCACGAGAATCCCATCCAGGATATAACACAGTTTCCCGTCTGGCACTTGGGCCTCTGCACACATTATGGGATCACATTGCATCATCATCATCATCACTATCCCATCATCAGGTAAAAAAATGTTTTATCTTCCATAAGTCTACTATTTGTATCTGTAATTATCACAGTACACTGAGTATACATGCCCCTCTATGTGTGTGTGTGTATATATATATATATATATATATATATATATATATATATATATATATATATATATATATATAAATATCCCTGTCCATGATGGAATAAAAAATGTGCTGAACATCATAATGTAAAATAAAACAGGATTCTCACCTGCCATGCTGAAGTTCAAGAGTAGAGCGACCAAGATCAGAGATCCCCGAAACATCTTCGTAGCAGGCACAAAATGAAAGACACGGTTAAAGAGAGTAGATGGAGAGTTGGAGTACTTGGTGTTATTTCAATGGCTGACTGTGGGTTTCTGACACCTCTGAACAGAAAGTGCAGAGAGCTCTAGCAGGAAGTTATGGGCTCATACTGGTGTCCGTTTTTATATGCTAAAACCACATGCTTGTCCCCTTCCCACCCACAGATATACAGTACTTGTTAACTTCAGTGAGATGAGAAGATGGAAACACAAACATGTACACATTTATGATGCATACATTATTACACTGTGCCTGGATACCTCATTATGTACCATACTGTAATTCAAAAGAATGGATACTGTGTAAGGCTACTTGTTAGTGTGATTAACTTTCTTTAAAGTTCTGATGTAAATATAAAATAATATGGTGGTCTGAAACATAAACTTCAACATAGTATGATATACGTACATACACATGGCTAAATAAGAAGTGACTTTTCAGGGTGTTGACATGGTGTTGCATGTTGTCACTAAAGCATTGTTCACACTTCAGGTCTTAATGCTCAAATCAGTTTTGTTTTTCAAATTTGTTTAGGAATATTGACTGTCCAAACAGCAGGTTACAAGTAACCAAATCGGATTTGTGCATGTTCAGACAGCAGTCATTCGCTGACATGGCTACACTATTTGTCGTAGTAGTGACAGGCGTGTGCACAGTGGTGTAGGCTGATTGGTGGTGGTGCTCCTGCTTCCTATCACACATAAGTTATGTAGCAAGCTAAGGTGACAACAATGCCTGCCTTGGATGTTTCCCAGTTGATTTGAATGTTCAAAATCATATTGTAAGAACCCTTTAAAAGCCTCAAAGGATATGATCCAACTTTCTAAATGAGTTTCCCTAGCCATAGCAGTCAACTAGCTAGGTAGCTTTTTTGCTTTCTAGCACATTCACTACTTTGTAAACAATTATCTAGTTACCTACCACATGTTCTTGTCAACAAAATAGCTAGCAAGCAACAAGATATGCCAAATAACATTCTAAAAATCACTTGAGGGCAAATAAATCAGATTTGACCGTTCAGACACAAGTCGCATGGCCAGGTATCAATCAAATTTATTTATAAACCCTCAGCTGATGTCACAAAGTGCTATACAGAAACCCAGCCTAAAACCCTAAACAGCAGGCAATGCAAATGTAGAAGCATGGTGGCTAGGAAAAACTCCCTGTAAAGGCAGGAACCTAGGAAGAAACCTAGAGAGGAACCAGGCTATGAGGGGTGGCCAGCCCTCTTCTGGCTGTGCTGGGTGGAGATTATAACAGTACATGGCCAAGATGTTCAAATGTTCATAGATGACCAGCAGGGTCAAATAATAATAATTACAGTGGTTGGTCAGCACCTCAGGAGTAAATGTCAGTTGGCTTTTCATAGCCGAGCATTCAGAGTTCAAGACAGCAGGTGCGGTAGAGAGAGTCGAAAACAGCAGGTCCAGGACAAGGTAGCACATCCGGTGAACAGGTCAAGGTTCCATAGCCGCAGGCAGTTCAGTTGAAACTGTATCAGATTTGTCTCTAGAAATTCCTATTCCATGTTCTTTTTGACTGTTCAGACCACAGGAAATTTAACAGATTCGAATCAGAAATGCCAAATAATAGGATGAGTCACTTCAAACTGCCAATGTGCAGTTTGAAGTAGCTTTAGCTTAAGAGCTATATTAAATTGAATAATGGGGTACTGTGCACACACAAAAAATACAATGGAACTGATCAGGAAAAAAAATGTTTTAGGTAAGAAAGGGAAGTTTAAACTCAATCTGAATTATTTTTTATCCTTCTCTGAATTATGAAGGAGCCCTGAGATCAGGGATTAGATATACTGTAGATTGTTCCTTGTTTAAAGACCTCACATATTCCATTAAGTCTTTAATCATCTTCTAATCAGTAGGTTTACCATACTCTTTTTGCTAACAGGGCAGGATAATGATAACCTCTTACAACTATCTGGAACTCTCCCAAGATTACATTCTGTTCCACTACACAGATTTCAGCAGTAATCAGTCTAGTAATATGAGGCTAGGAAAATGACAGACAGGGCTTCACACAATCACAACTCGGGTGTGTGTGAGAAAAAGGAGTGAGAGAGAGAACGGGTGCACAGGAAAATGGTTTAATAATGTCAAAAACATCTAGCACACTATACAAGCTACTATTATTAATAAAATAAACAATGCAAGTCAAATGTACACGTGTACAAGCTGTCCTCTTTTCCAAAAGTAAATGTTTAATTTTTATTGAATTGCATTATAACTTAGGCATCTTTAAAAAAAAAAAGAAACAAACAAGCTCATCATATAAAATGTACCTAAACCCTAAATTCTAGAATCCATAAAAAACTGGAACAACCATTTGCGTTCTGTCATCCAGATGTTCTCGTCAGTTATGTCAACTAGTTCTGAACTTTGTTTCATTGGTTGTTCTCACAGAAATGAAGGGCATTTCTGCTTGAATTAAAATGACTGGCAGTCATAGTGGCTCAGTTGTCCAAAAGAAGGTAGACAACAGTTTGGAGCAGTTCAAGTCTCAACACCAGGCTGCCAGTTACAGTATGTCTTGGTTAGAACCGAGAAGTTTAGTGTTCAGAGAAGTGGTTCTTTGCCAGAGATGACCGGAAAGCGTTTCGTAGTTCACACATGGGTAAGGCTGTTGGATGCCGCAATCATACTGTGCTCGTTTTAATATGTGGCACAATCTGGTGATTTGCTACAACTGCAGAGGACTTGCAGTGAGGATACAATCACATGTTCCTGGTCAGAGGGAGATGGATGGAGGACAGTGGACACAGGGTAAAGACAAGAGGAGTCCGTTCAAAAAAGCTTAATTGAACTACAGGTTATTCAGGACAGTCTGTCTGAGAAAGCTGTCCCAAGGCAGGGATGTATTCTCAGATTTCCTCATTCAATGTTACCAAAATCATGATAACGTGTGTAAAAAGGCAAGCATAAAATGAAATGTGAGCCACATATACACAGAATATATGACTCCTTACAACATACAGTCTCAGGTACAACAAGCTCAGGAATGTAGTTCCTTCCCAAACAGATGAAGACAGTTGGCCTACAGGCAAGAAGAAAAACCTTAACTCAATACGTATACATTCAGTAATATAAAAAAGTCACACCCTATATAAAACAGGCCTAGTCATCACTTCAAGCACAACACACTGGCAATGAGTAGAAGCAGTATACCAACTTTGCAGTCAGCTGACTTATATTTTAGTCATTTAGCAGACACTCTTATCCAGAGTGACTTACAGGAGCAGTTATGGTAAAGTGCCTTGCTCAAGGGCACAGATTTCCCAACTGGTCGGCTCGGGATTCGAACCAGCAACCTTTTGGTTACAGGCCCAACGCTTTTAACCGTCAGCCTGCCTGCCACCTTTGAGAGTTGTACTCTGATTGGTCATTTTGTAAGACATGACAGAGCCCCTCTAACGGGGTCATGGCTAGAAGGGATCCAGCTTTTGTCAAATTAACGTTAGGTTGACTTTTCGTAGCAGGTTAGGAGAATTAACATACCAGGTTAAGATAATTAGGTTAAGGGTTAGCTAAAATGCAACTTTTGATGTTAATTTGACAAAAGCTGTATCCATTCTAGCCATGACCATCTGGCAGTCAGATGTGACGAGTCTACTACACAGTGATGTATTCCAGTGGTTACAGTCAAAGTAGCAATAATTGCTGTTATTCATGAGAATAAATGTAGGCCAATGCTCCCTTTGGAAAAACAAGGGAATTTTACAGTGTATCATAAAGACATGGTCAAGGCATCCATCTTCTTTCTATGGAAGATTGTAGCTTCATCACATTCTGTTAACATCCATGACAATGGTTCAATAGGAGATTACATGATCTAGCACCCTGCGTATCCCAATAGGATGAGGGGCCTCCACTGACCCCCTCTACACAGAGGTCTCCGACTGTAGCCTCATCACAAACTTGTGGCTCTTGGGGTCGATAAACTCCTCACCAATATGCAGGAAGGGGAGGGGCTGCACCGTGACGACCAGGGAGAAGTCAAGGCGGCGCAGGGAGAAGACCAGACCGTGACGCAGGGCAGAGGTCACCGGCTCCTCGCTCACTAGAGTCCAATGGCGCCCCCTGCCGTTCTCGCGCTGGTACTGCAAGGTAGGGCCCGGGCTGAGGTAACGCTCTAGGAAAGCCTGAAAAGACAAAAATACAGCCTTTCAAAATCAACCTTAGTGAGGAAGACCTGTGAATGGGTACAGAGTAGATGAGTAGTTAAACACAAGTTACTGTTTGAATTGTAGATCTGATCAAATGCATGCTATTTATCCCAAAAGCTGTTGTAACATTATACCCAGGAAGTGACACAATGTATCCCTTCTCTTTGCAGGTTATACATTATAGACAAGTGAACGTGATACGTTGTTTCTCACCTTGGGAGTCATGTTGTGAGTGATACAGAACTGCAGGTGTGTGAGGATGCTCTCCATGCTGTGGTAGGGCTGCTGGCGCGTGGTCCTCAGGTACTTCTGCATGGCTCTGGCCATGGGGGCGAAGATGGCCTGAGCCGCCTCCCGGGGGTCCATCACCTCACGTGGGTGTTTGGGGGACGATGCTGCGGGGTCATCATCCTGGAGACGCTTGATGTGGGTGAAGGCCTCTTCCACTGCCACTACCAGCCTGGACACCACAACAATCATCATTATGATCACCATCATCATGCTCCCGAGTGGTGCAGCGGTCTAAGGCACTGTATCTCAGTGCAAGAGCCATCACTGCAGTCCCTGGTTCGAATCCAGGCTGCATCACACCCGCCCGTGATTGGGAATCCCATAGGGCGGCGCACAATTGGCCCAGTGTCATCCGAGTTTGGCCGGGGTAGGCCGTCATTGTAAATAATAATTTGTTCTTAATGGACTAGTTAAATAAAGGTTCAATATTTTATTATTATTATAATTTTTTTTTAAATCATGATACAAGAGAGCTTAATGGATAGTGTCATCAGTCATCATGTGTGCCTGAAATACACTATGAAAGGGACTGGTCATTCTCTAGCAACGTTCATAACAAAATTCACTGAACACAAACATTAACAGGGTTTGTCCCTCTGTAAATCACTTAAAAGTATATTATAGAAATGTATCGGAAACAGGATGTTGTCCCCCTTACCTGGCCTTCCGCTTGCGGCACCTGCGGTCCAGCTCGGCCTCCTCGTAGTAATACTCACTGTGAGAGTTGTCTCTCCTGCGGGCTGCAGCAGCAATCATGGCCCGGGACTGACTGTTGGTGTTATTGGTGCTGTTCTCTGTGGATCAAGACATATACAGTGGGGCAAAAAAGTATTTAGTCAGCCACCAATTGTGCAAGTTCTCCCATTTAAAAAGATGAGAGGCCTGTAATTTTCATCATAGGTACACTTCAACTATGACAGACAAAATCAGAAAAACAAATCCAGAAAATCACATTGTAGGATTTTTTATGAATTTATTTGCAAATTATGGTGGAAAATAAGTATTTGGTCAATAACAAAGATTTATCTCAATACTTTGTTATATAAACTTTGTTGGCAATGACAGAGGTCAAACGTTTTCTGTAAGTCTTCACAAGGTTTTCACACACTGTTGCTGGTATTTTGGTCCATTCCTCCATGCAGATCTCCTCTAGAGCAGTGATGTTTTGGGGCTGTTGCTGGGCAACATGGACTTTCAACTCCCTCCAAAGATTTTCTATGGGGTTGAGATCTGGAGACTGGCTAGGCCACTCCAGGACCTTGAAATGCTTCTTACGAAGCCACTCCTTCGTTGCCCGGGCGGTGTGTTTAGGATCATTGTCATGCTGAAAGACCCAGCCACGTTTCATATTCAATGCCCTTGCTGATGGAAGGAGGTTTTCACTCAAAATCTCACGATACATGGCGCCATTCATTCTTTCCTTTACACGGATCAGTCGTCCTGGTCCCTTTGCAGAAAAACTGCCCCAAATCATGATGTTTCCACCCCCATGCTTCACAGTAGGTATGGTGTTCTTTGGATGCAACTCAGCATTATTTGTCCTCCAAACACAACGAGTTGAGTTTTTACCAAATTATAACAGAATTTAAGTCCCTGGCGGCGTAGTGTGTTACTGATGGTAGGCTTTGTTACTTTGGTCCCAGCTCTCTGCAGGTCATTCACTAGGTCCCCCCGTGTGGTTCTGTGATTTTTGCTCACAGTTCTTGTGATCATTTTGACGCCACGGGGTGAGATCTTGCGTGGAGCCCCAGATCGAGGGAGATTATCAGTGGTCTTGTATGGCTTCCATTTCCTAATAATTGCTCCCACAGTTGATTTCTTCAAACCAAGCTGCTTACCTATTGCAGATGCAGTCTTCCCAGCCTGATGCAGGTCTACAATTTGTTTCTGGTGTCCATTGACAGCTCTTTGGTCTTGGCCATAGTGGAGTTTGGAGTGTGACTGTTTGAGGTTACAGGCCTCTCATCTTTTTAAGTGGGAGAACTTGCACAATTGGTGGCTGACTAAGTACTTTTTTGCCCCACTGTACATCAGTCAGTGGATGGATGAATGGAGTGAGGTTGGGGTTGGTTAGTTGGTGGATGAATGGAGTGAAGTTGGGGTTGGTTAGTTGGTGGATGAATGGAGTGAGGTTGGGGTCGGTTAGTGGGTAGATGAATGGAGTGAAGTAGGGGTTGGTTAGTTGGTGGATCAAAGGAGTGAGGTTGGGGTTGGTTAGTTGGTGGATGAATGGAGTGAGGTTGGGGTTGGTTAGTTGGTGGATGAATGGAGTGAGGTAAGGTTTGGTTAGTTGGTGGATGAATGGAGTGAGGTAGGGTAGTTGGTTAGTTGGTGGATGAATGGAGTGAGGTAGGGTAGTTGGTTAGTTGGTGGATGAATGGAGTGAAGTAGGGGTTGGTTAGTTGGTGGATCAAAGGAGTGAGGTTGGGGTTGGTTAGTTGGTGGATGAATGGAGTGAGGTTGGGGTTGGTTAGTTGGTGGATGAATGGAGTGAGGTAGGGGTTGGTTAGTTGGTGGATGAATGGAGTGAGGTAAGGTTTGGTTAGTTGGTGGATGAATGGAGTGAGGTAGGGTAGTTGGTTAGTTGGTGGATGAATGGAGTGAGGTAGGGTAGTTGGTTAGTTGGTGGATGAATGGAGTGAGGTAGGGTAGTTGGTTAGTTGGTGGATGAATGGAGTGAAGTAGGGGTTGGTTAGTTGGTGGATCAAAGGAGTGAGGTTGGGGTTGGTTAGTTGGTGGATGAATGGAGTGAGGTTGGGGTTGGTTAGTTGGTGGATGAATGGAGTGAGGTAGGGGTTGGTTAGTTGGTGGATGAATGGAGTGAGGTTGGGGTTGGTTAGTTGGTGGATGAATGGAGTGAGGTAAGGTTTGGTTAGTTGGTGGATGAATGGAGTGAGGTAGGGTAGTTGGTTAGTTGGTGGATGAATGGAGTGAGGTAGGGTAGTTGGTTAGTTGGTGGATGAATGGAGTGAAGTAGGGGTTGGTTAGTTGGTGGATCAAAGGAGTGAGGTTGGGGTTGGTTAGTTGGTGGATGAATGGAGTGAGGTTGGGGTTGGTTAGTTGGTGGATGAATGGAGTGAGGTAGGGGTTGGTTAGTTGGTGGATGAATGGAGTGAGGTAAGGTTTGGTTAGTTGGTGGATGAATGGAGTGAGGTAGGGTAGTTGGTTAGTTGGTGGATGAATGGAGTGAGGTAGGGTAGTTGGTTAGTTGGTGGATGAATGGAGTGAGGTAGGGTAGTTGGTTAGTTGGTGGATGAATGGATGGATAGAGGGATGAGGTAGAGAAAGTAAGTAGTATACAGTGCTATTTACCATCCAGAGAGTAGACTTTGAATCCAGACATCTTCTTGGAGAGGATAGACTTGGGCAGGTTGAGCAGGGCAGGGTTGTAGACAGGGAAGTCCCTGTAGTACTGATCCAGAACCCACACTGCTGCCCTCTGGACACTGGAACACACAGACACCATCAGCATCACATTGAGCATGCAGAAACAGCTATAATGTACATAATTGCCCTGTGTAAAACCATGACAGGATGGACCATCATCATTGTGAGATCCATCGTCATCATAATCTTTATCATTGTGTCAGTAATGATCATCCTCATCCTGACACACTACAGTCACACACAGACAGCACAGACTGACCTGAGGTGTCCCACGTTGTAGAAGCGGCTAGCCCCGTCTGTGGTGCGCACCACCTTGAGGCAGAAGGCAGGCTGCAGGTGTCTGACCTCCAGTAGCACCAGGGCCAGGTACTGGATGAAGAGCAGCGCGTCCACCAGCGACGCCGCATACTCCACGATGCCTCTATAGTCCCTTTCCCGGGGCTCCAGCACGCGCACGCCGTAGAACAGCCAGTAGGACGCCACGAACAGGAACACCAGCACCATGAGCAGGCAGCGGAAGACGAAGAAGCGGGGCAGGGTGGCGCGCGGAGGGCGCAGGAACAGCGCCCAGGAGGAGATGAGGAGCACCAGGAGCTTGAAGGCCAGAGAGACGTATAGACCCTCGCAGGGCGTGCCGCAGGGCTCCAGGGCCTCACGCCACAGCAGCTGGGGAAGGACCAGGAAGGCCAGGGGGGTGAACAGGGCGAACAGGCCCAGGCAGCCGCCCAGCACAGGCCCCAGGAAGCGCTTGCATTCCAGAGGAGACGATTCCTCCAGCTCCTTGGAGACGCGTGTCAGGTCCTCGTTGGAAACGCTGTGTTCTGATGTGCCTGTGACCACAGTGGTGGTCTCACCCCAGTTGTCATCCTACAGAGAGGAACAGAGACAGGAGATAATGTAAACGTACAGGAGAGATTGGAAAGGGGGCTTTAAAGAGATATGAGAGGATAGAGATGTTGAGATTTGGATGGGTAGGGAAGATGACTGGGGCCCTGAGGTTATTCTGACCACATAACATGATCTGAGTTTTTCCTGCTTAGGTCACATGGTCAGGAAAACCTCTGGCCCTATTATGAGATAAGGATTTTGAGATGTAGAGGGGTTGGAGAGGAGGTTGTGATTCTGACCCGGTCATCTCCGCGGGTGGATTCTGCATCTAGCAGTGGCTCCCCAGGGGCATGGACGGTCACAGACTTGTCTCCACGGCTGCTGCCGTCTCTGCTCTTGGAGCGATGCCTGTCCCTCCGATCCCTGGAGCACAGAAACAGGGCAACCACACAATTATGTCAGCGTGTTAAGCCCATGTCATTGTGTGACCGAAGCCTGGGGGTACATGTGTGATCTGTGCGTGTGGTTGCCCATCAATGTGCCCATTGACTATTTGATCGATGTGTATTACACACATGCCTTTGATCTCAGTGTTTACAGTGTGCGTGCACGCTTGTGTGTTTTTGGGGCATTTGTGACCACCCTTCTGGTACCTGTGCTTGCGGGAGCTGCGGGAGTGGGACGACTTGTAGGAGTAGCCCGAGTACTGTGACTCGTTGTCCATGTCGCGGGTCGGTGGGCAGGGTTTGTGGGCCCCTCCTCCCCCCGTGGCTTGTTCCCTGGCTCCGCCCAGCTGGCTCTTGCGCTCAGAGATGGACTTGGTGGACAGGGCCAGAGGCAGCTTCAGCAGGTCAACCTTACTCCTGAAGGAATCTATTTTGGAGGCCGGAGGACAGGGAGAGGTAGAAGAGCCCACCAGATAGAGGGAATCAGGGAAACGATGGACTAGAGAAAGGAGGGAAGGAGAAGAAAAGCTAGACTAGACAGGGGGGGTAAAAAGATATGATGGTTGGGAGTATAGGATGCGGGTGTTGAAGTGGACAGGTCCTGAAATAGAGGAGAAAAGGGGTAGAATTAGTGACAAAAACCAACTCCTATCCCTAAGCTGTGGTGTTTAAAACCAACTCCTATCCCTAAGCTGTGGTGTTTAAAACCAACCAGTTTCTTGGTATTTGACCCCAACTGTCTGTGCAACTCAAGACGACGTTAGCCAATTGAGCTAAAATATGTTAGCTCTAGGGGTAAAGATAAGCCTTCAGATCTCAGGGAAGGTTGGTCCTCACGTGAGCGTAGTTCTACAGGCCATAAGACTGCAGTGAGATGAGGTTCTGGAAAGCCTACAGATCCGATACAATGGCAGCCACATTGGATTACTGTGTTTTCACAAACTTATTTGACCTCTCCCTCTTTCCCCATCTCACATTCCCTCTTGGTCTCCCTTGGTCCCCTGGGTAACAGGGCCTCTCCGCTGCCATGGTGATGAAAGAGGGTGTTCAGCTGGATGGGATTTGAGGTTGACAGTTTCCATGGGAACCTGACCCTCTCATACCCTGAGGAAAATGCCAA
The DNA here is from genome assembly GCF_045791955.1 of Oncorhynchus clarkii lewisi. Classification (NCBI taxonomy): domain Eukaryota; kingdom Metazoa; phylum Chordata; class Actinopteri; order Salmoniformes; family Salmonidae; genus Oncorhynchus; species Oncorhynchus clarkii. The sequence goes on from NC_092174.1 coordinate 32,181,283, forward strand.
ATAAATACAAGTGTTTGTGTGACTGTCTTGTCACATGCTTAATTGATATGGGCACTATGTTAATTGTATGGGCTAACCATGTTAATTGGAGAGCTTGATTTGTCACATGTGGGGCGATTGTAAGTCATAGCCTTGCAAGGCATTCAATTAAACAACTCCACCAAAATACCATTACATTCTCAAGTTCCCTCCTTCCATAAAAAATGTAAAAGTATGTGTGTGTCTGCTTGCACAAGTTGACATAAACCTCATCTTAGTAGAGTGCCCCACTGTTTATGCTAATAAACACAGCCTTTGTACACACCAATAAAAACATATGAGCCCCAGAGCATGTGCTGAACTTCAGCTACCATCGCATGCTGAAAATAAACACAATCTATTAATCAGTCTCTATGGAGGTGCTGTGTAAAGGATGTGGGGAAAAATGTATGCTTAATGTATAGGCACACTCCTGAAATTCAAGACAAGGTAGGCTACGCTACATAGTGAGGAGCAGCGAGAAGACATGCTCATCCCAGCTTGCTGTTAGTATTCCCGTGGTCTGGACTTGATCCCCCAAGGACAGACCAGGCTGTCTGCTTGATACTGGGGATATGATGAACACCTGATCCATCAAGGTGTGGTCTGTTGGAGAGATGTATAGGCCTAGATAGAGTTTCCTTTCCCTATTCAACCCTGTGTGTCTTGTGACCCAGTTAATTAACTGTGCGGGTGGTGGTGGTGACTCCTCACGTGACTAACGCCAACCTCACTCAACCACATCATCATGTCATAAAGGTTAACCAGAGCCACGTAATTAGAGAGTTGGGCCATTAAGGTTTCTGCATTATGATGCATTAACATGACACTCCAACATTCTGTGGCAGCCATGTTAGCGCCTTGTTAACATAACATGTGGAATATTTAAATAATGGTATAACTGAATGTCTAGAATTACAACAATATAAAAACATTTTAAAAAATGGCCCAACTCTCTAAATACTCGGCTGAGGCCAACCATACCTTAGCAATCTAAACAAACATAGAAAGCTGTCAGATTCACCTGCCTGTGCTTGTAGAAAATCCTTACACAAGCAAGCCCAGTACCAAATCAACCCAATTCACTTTTAAGCAGCCTAATCTGGCCTTGTAGTCATATTATATATAGATATATACACACAAAAATTGTTTTTATTATTTTCCTCCCAATTTCAATTACAAGCTTGTCTCAACGCTGCAACTCTCCAAGGGGCTCGCTGAAACATGTCTATCTGAAACATGACTCGCCAAACCGTGGAACTAACACCCGCCCACTAAACCTGGAAGCCAGCTGCATGCAGGCGCCCGGCCCGCCACAAGGAGTCGCTAGAGCGCGATGAGCCAAGTAAAGCCCCCCCAGACAAACCCTCCCCTAACCCGGACGATACTGGGCCAATTGTGCGACACCCTATTGGACTCCCGGTCAAGGCCGGTTGTGACACAGCCCGGGATCTAACCCGGGTCTGTAGTGACGCCTCAAGAACCGCGATGCAGTGCCTTAGACAGCTGCACCACTCGGGAGGCCCCTATTTATTTATTTTAATAGGTAGTCTCATTGAACCTTAGTCTCTTAAAATATTAATTTTATATTTAACCTTTATTTAAAAAAGATGATGATCCAGTCAGACAAGGGCTTTCCTGACAGTGTATTACTACTATGCACGTCTCGCTGCTTCATAGTGAGTATCATAGATGCCTTGCCTTCTCTGAGTACATCTCTCTCTTCACATGATCCTACACCATTACCTAGACTACCATAACAGCACACATGCCTGACAAATGACACCACCATCTCCTTCCGCTCTCACAAAGCTTAATCTTTTAATGGCGCTTGGTGAATATAAGCAGGGGAGGTGATATACACCTAACTACATGCCCACACAGAGAGACCCTTCAAAACCATTTTTATTAAATCAAATCCAAACTTTCACCAACTGCTTGAGGGAGTGGCAAAGTCCAAACAGAAACAATGATCATAGTGTCAACGCAGTATGTTACTTCATGTCAGAGTAATGATCCGTGTCAACACAGTATGTTACTTCATGTCAGAGTAATGATCAGTGTCAACACGGTATGTTACTTCATGTCAGAGTAATGATCATAGTGTCAACACGGTATGTTACTTCATGTCAGAGTAATGATCAGTGTCAACACGGTATGTTACTTCATGTCAGAGTAATGATCATAGTGTCAACGCGGTATGTTACTTCATGTCAGAGTAATGATCAGTGTCAACACGGTATGTTACTTCATGTCAGAGTAATGATCATAGTGTCAACACGGTATGTTACTTCATGTCAGAGTAATGATCAGTGTCAACACGGTATGTTACTTCATGTCAGAGTAATGATCATAGTGTCAACGCGGTATGTTACTTCATGTCAGAGTAATGATCAGTGTCAACACGGTATGTTACTTCATGTCAGAGTAATGATCATAGTGTCAACACGGTATGTTACTTCATGTCAGAGTAATGATCAGTGTCAACACGGTATGTTACTTCATGTCAGAGTAATGATCATAGTGTCAACGCGGTATGTTACTTCATGTCAGAGTAATGATCAGTGTCAACACGGTATGTTACTTCATGTCAGAGTAATGATCATAGTGTCAACACGGTATGTTACTTCATGTCAGAGTAATGATCATAGTGTCAACACGGTATGTTACTTCATGTCAGAGTAATGATCATAGTGTCAACGCGGTATGTTACTTCATGTCAGAGTAATGATCAGTGTCAACACGGTATGTTACTTCATGTCAGAGTAATGATCAGTGTCAACGCGGTATGTTACTTCATGTCAGAGTAATGATCAGTGTCAACGCGGTATGTTACTTCATGTCAGAGTAATGATCAGTGTCAACACGGTATGTTACTTCATGTCAGAGTAATGATCAGTGTCAACACGGTATGTTACTTCATGTCAGAGTAATGATCATAGTGTCAACGCGGTATGTTACTTCATGTCAGAGTAATGATCAGTGTCAACACGGTATGTTACTTCATGTCAGAGTAATGATCAGTGTCAACACGGTATGTTACTTCATGTCAGAGTAATGATCATAGTGTCAACGCGGTATGTTATTTCATGTCAGAGTAATGATCAGTGTCAACACGGTATGTTACTTAATGTCAGAGTAATGATCAGTGTCAACACGGTATGTTACTTCATGTCAGAGTAATGATCAGTGTCAACACGGTATGTTACTTCATGTCAGAGTAATGATCATAGTGTCAACGTGGTATGTTACTTCATGTCAGAGTAATGATCATAGTGTCAACACGGTATGTTACTTCATGTCAGAGTAATGATCAGTGTCAACACGGTATGTTACTTCATGTCAGAGTAATGATCAGTGTCAACGCGGTATGTTACTTCATGTCAGAGTAATGATCAGTGTCGACACGGTATGTTACTTCATGTCAGAGTAATGATCAGTGTCAACGCGGTATGTTACTTCATGTCAGAGTAATGATCATAGTGTCAACGCGGTATGTTACTTCATGCCAGAGTAATGATCAGTGTCAACACGGTATGTTACTTCATGTCAGAGTAATGATCATAGTGTCAACACGGTATGTTACTTCATGTCAGAGTAATGATCAGTGTCAACACGGTATGTTACTTCATGTCAGAGTAATGATCATAGTGTCAACGCGGTATGTTACTTCATGTCAGAGTAATGATCATAGTGTCAACACGGTATGTTACTTCATGTCAGACTAATATGAAGGAAAAAATGGCAACTGTGAAAATAAATCTACAAAGCCCAGCACCAGTGGTATAGAGAGAGTGTATGAGAGAGGGCCACACATACACCATTTCAAACCCCACCCACCTACTGCTAGCTGCAAAAACACCAGAAAACCCACTGGAAAACAGACAACTGTGCACTCTCAACCTTTGTGCCCAATCTGCCCATGTGATATGAAGTGGAGCTGGTGTGTGTAGAATACAATGTGGAAGATAGGGTGTGGCCAAATCAATAGATTATGGACTGGACAGTGCAGTCTTGTTATGATTGATACAAGAGGGGCAAGACAATTTACCAAACACAAACTGTGCTGTGCCCATAAGCCATATTCAAGCCCATGCATGGGTTAGAGGTTACCACTGTCCCAAGTCTTGCCTCTGTCACCATTGACTTCGCCTCATCTATAGGCCTATGACTTGTTGGCCTGTTTATTTTGAGAGCCACGGCAGCTGGGACAATAGCCTGGGCATTGGGAACTCTACAGTAGCCCAAGCAAAAGCTAGTGGCCAATTACTACATGATAAAGGTAGGCATAAAATTAACAAAATAATAATATTGTAGCCAGCTGTTATTTTGTTTATATATGTTGGATGATTGCAGTGGCAAAGTTGGTTATTTGTTGTACTTTCATTAGCTTCTGATAATTTTACAAGACCATTTTGATTTCATTATGTGTAACACAAAAGTTAACTTTAACCTAACTTTCAACTGAAAACATTGTAATTGTGTACATTTTAGTAATTTAGCAGACACTCTGACTTACAGGAGCAAATAGAGTTAAGAGCTTTACTTAAGGACACATATAGATTATTTTCACCTGGTGTGTTCGGGGATTCGAACCAGCGACCTTTCGGTAACCGGTCCAAAGCTCTTAACCACTAGGCTACTTGCTGCCCAGTTTTTGTAGTTTACTTTGATCGGAAAGTAAAACAAGCACCAGCATTTGAGCTGCTGCAGTAGTCTACATACATACTGTTTCACTTTAATCTCTAGACGGCAGAATACATTTATTACATGCCTAGCTACAGTCCTTTTTACAATGTTACAATCTTGTTACAATGGGGGCAATCCTTGCTACAATGTTGTAACAATGTTAAGAACATGTACTTTAACCACCAGCTGAATCAGATACACTGTAGCAAGTTATATTCGTAACATACTGGCATGCATCAGCCTCATTTTGTGCCCAGCCTGTTTGGAACAGGGACCAACATGAAGGTCTATTAATAATTAAACATCACAACCACAAAGGACTGAATGAAACAATAACCTGTTACTACATGAGCAATAAACTAGCAAACAAAATATGTTAATCGAAGATTCACCTACGGAAAAACAAGTTATAAATGCTAATTGTATGCAACATCAGCATCGTCCATTAAGAGGGTTAGGGCAAACAATGGGGCGAGACTGACATTTCCAGTCGGCGAATCTTTACACCCTCTTTTCGAAAGAAAAAACCCTGAATGAATGGATCATGCACATTGAAATAAACACCAACCTTCGGCGAAAATTCTCACGAAGCTGGAACCCATGTATCCTCTCCGAGTCTAGTTTCCATGCCGTCGCGATGAGGGTAGGCTACTTCCTCCCAAATTGTTGGGGACTCAGGACTCAGCCCTACGAACCGTCCGATATCTGGTTAGATACCGTAGATACGTGTCCAGGGTGAAAATAACAATAGGCCCGATCAGGGGTCCTCTCTAAACTTCCATGCAACTGCGGTCTCGAGCGATAAGATACTTATTGTTTCGGAAACATGAGACTCTAGCGCCTATTTATTTTGTCTTCCCCTGTACTTCAATGGTCAATGATGTCCAAACATTGTTCTCTATACCTATCCACACTGAAAAACTGCTTAGATGTCCCAAAATATTAATTCAGGTATTTTCTCACGTTCCTCATCCCCCCCCCCCCCCCCCCCTCCCCTCCCCTCAACAGTAGTACCCTGGGGCCCGCCCCCGATTCATTGCCCCTCCTCCACTCCTTTTTTTTGTGGAACCTCAAGGCTGATGACGTAGCCAACTTCAGACCCCCCATGTAACATCCTACTTAGAACTAGTACCAAAACCAGTGATGCCAAAAAAACTAAAAAAACAGTGATGCCAACTTAGAAATTTTGTTGCTAGATTTGGCAACTTTTCAGACTACCTTGGCTTTATCAGACTACTTTTTTTTCAAACAGCACCTAGCAACACATTTAGCTACTTTTAAAAATGTATTTGGAACTTTTAGCAACTTTTGAAAAGTGACTCAAATGCTAAAATATACGCATTTCCCCTCTAAATGACACAAAAACTATTCTCTCTGTCACACAAATGATCAATTTATCAATGAACCTACCAGGTACAACCCCAAATCCTTAAACACGGGCACCCTCATAGATATCATCCTAACTAACTCGCCCTCCAAATACACCTCTGCTGTTTTCAATCAAGATCTCAGCGATCACTGCCTTATTGCCTGCATCCGTAATGGGTCTGCGATCAAACAACCACCCCTCATCACTGTCAAACGCTCCCTACAACACTTCTGCGAGCAGGCCTTTCTAATTGACCTGGCTGGGGTATCCTGGAATGACATTGACCTCATCCCGTCAGTAGAGGATGCCTGGTTGTTCTTTAAAAGTGCCTATCTCACTATCTTAAACAAGCATGCTCTATTCAAAAAATTTAGAACCAGGAATAGATATAGTCCTTGGTTCACTCCAGACCTGTCTGCCCTTGACCAGCACAAAAACATCCTGTGGTGTTCTGCGTTAGCATCGAATAGCCCCCGTGATATGCAACTTTTCAGGGAAGTTAGGTACAAATATACACATGCAGTTAGGAAAGCTAGGACTAGCTTTATCAAACAGAAATTTGCTTCCTGTAGTACAAACTCAAAAAAGTTCTGGGACACTGTAAAGTCCATGGAGAATAAGAGCACCTCCTCCCAACTTCCCACTGCTCCGAGGCTAGGAAATCAAATCAAATCAAATTTTATTTGCCACATACACATGGTTGGCAGATGTTAATGCAAGTGTAGCGAAATGCTTGTGCTTCTAGTTCCGACAATGCAGTAATAACCAACGAGTAATCTAACCTAACAATTTCACAACAGCTACCTTATACACACAAGTGTAAATGGATGAAGAATATGTACATAAAGATATAAGAATGAGTGATGGTACAGAACGGCATAGGCAAGATGCAGTAGATGGTATCGAGTACAGTATATACATATGAGATTAGTAATGTAGGGTATGTAAACATTATATTAAGTGGCATTGTTTAAAGTGGCTAGTGATACATGTATTACATAAAGGTGGCAGGATGCAGTAGGTGGGATAGAGTACAGTATATACATATGAGATGAGTAATGTAGGGTATGTAAACATTATATTAAGTGGCATTGTTTAAAGTGGCTAGTGATACATTTTTTACATGTATGGCAGCAGCCACTCAATGTTAGTGGTGGCTGTTTAACAGTCTTTAACAGACTCTCGGTCCCTGCTTTGACGCACCTGTACTGACCTCGCCTTCTGGATGATAGCGGGGTGAACAGGCAGTGGCTCGGGTGGTTGTTGTCCTTGATGATCTTTATGGAATTCCTGTGACATCGGGTGGTGTAGGTGTCCTGTAGGGCAGGTAGTTTGCCCCCGGTGATGCGTTGTGCAAACCTCACTACCCTCTGGAGAGCCTTACGGTTGTGGGCGGATACAGCCCGACAGGATGCTCTCGATTGTGCATCTGGAAAAGTTTGTGAGTGCTTTTGGTGACAAGCCAAATTTCTTCAGCCTCCTGAGGTTGAAGAGGCGCTGCTGCGCCTTCTTCACCACGCTGTCTGTGTGGGTGGACCAATTCAGTTTGTCCGTGATGTGTACGCCGAGGAACTTAAAACTTTCTATCCTCTCCACTACTGTCCCGTCGATGCGGATAGGGGGGTGCTCCCTCTGCTGTTTCCTGAAGTCCACGATCATCTCCTTTGTTTTGTTGACGTTGAGTGTGAGGTTATTTTCCTGACACCACACTCCGAGGGCCCTCACCTCCTCCCTGTAGGCCGAGTCGTCGTTGTTGGTAATCAAGCTGGTGCTTAAAGCTAGTGAGGGAGATATGAGTCTCCAGCTTCAGTGATTTTTGCAGTTCGTTCCAGTCATTGATAGCAGAGAACTGGAAGGAAAGGCGACCAAAGGAGGAATTGGCTTTGGGGGTGACCAAATCAAATCAAATCAAATGTATTTATATAGCCCTTCGTACATCAGCTGATATCTCAAAGTGCTGTACAGAAACCCAGCCTAAAACCCCAAACAGCAAGCAAGCAATGCAGGTGTAGAAGCACCAGTGAGATATACCTTCTGGAGCGCGTGCTAAGAGTGGGTGCTGCTATGGTGACCAGTGAGCTGAGATAAGGTGGGGCTTTACCTAGCAGAGACTTGTAGATAACCTGTAGCCAGTGGGTTTGGCGATGAGTATGAAGCGAGGGCCAACCAACGAGAGCGTACAGGTCACAGTGGTGGGTAGTGTATGGGGCTTTGGTGACAAAACAGATGGCACTGTGATTGACTGCATCCAATTTTTTGAGTAGACTGTTGCAGGTTATTTTACAGATGACATCGCCGAAGTTGAGGATCGGTAGGATGGTCAGTTTTACGAGGGTATGTTTGGCAGCATGAGTGAAGGATGCTTTGTTGCGATATAGGAAGACATTTCTAGATTTAATTTTGGATTGGAGATGTTTAATGTGAGTCTGGAAGGAGAGTTTACAGTCTAACCAGACACCCAGGTATTTGTAGTTGTCCACGTATTCTAAGTCAGAGCCGTCCAGAGTAGTGATGCTGGACGGGCGGGCAGGTGCAGGCAGTGATCGATTGAATAGCATGCATTTAGTTTTACTTGAATTTAAGAGCAGTTCGAGGCCACAGAAGGAGAGTCATTTAGCATTGAAGCTTGCCTGGAGGTTAGTTAACACAGTGTCCAAAGAGGGGCCAGAAGTATACAGAATGGTGTCGTCTGCATAGAGTTGGATCAGGGAATGACCAGAAGCAAGAGAGACATCATTGATGTATACAGAGAAGAGAGTTGAACCCTGAGAATTGAACCCTGTTGCACCCCCATAGAGACTGCCAGAGGTTCGGACAACAGGCCCTCCAATTTGACACACTGAACTCTATCAGAGAAGTAGTTGATAAACCAGGCGAGGCAATCATTTGAGAAACCAAGGCTGTCGAGTCTGCCAATAAGAATGTGGTGATTGACAGAGTCGAAAGCCTTGGCCAGGTCGATGAATACGGCTGCACAGTAATGTCTCTTATCGATGGCGGTTATGATATCGTTTAGGACCTTGAGCGTGTCTGAGGTGCACCCATGACCAGCTCTGAAACCAGATTGCATAGCGGAGGAGGTACGGTGGGATTCGAAATGGTCGGTAATCTCTTTGTTAACTTGGCATTCGAAGACCTTAGACAGACAGGGTAGGATAGATATAGGTCTGTAGCAGTTTGGGTCTAGAGTGTCACCCCCTTTGAAGAAGGGGATGACCGCGGCAGCTTTCCAATCTTTGGGAATCACAGACGATACGAAAGAGAGGTTGAACAGGCTAGTAATAGGGGCTGTAACAATTTCGGCTGATAGTTTTCGAAAGAGAGGGTCCAGATTATCTAGCCCAGCTGATTTGTTGGGGTCCAGATTTTGCAGCTTGTTCAGAACATCAGCTGTCTGGATTTGGGTGAAGGAGAAATGGTGGGGGCTTGGGCGGGCCAGCCGTAGAGAAATGCTTTTTGAAATTCTCAATTATAGTGGATTTAACAGCGTTTCCTTCCTGTGAGCTGTCAGAGCAGCTCAGAGCAGCTCACAGATCACTGTACATAGCCCATCTGTAAACAGCCCATCTATCTACCTCATCCCCATACTGTATTTATTTATTTATCTTGCTCCTTTGCACCCCAGAATCTCTACTTGCACATTCATCTTCTGCACATCTACCATTCCAGTGTTTAATTGCTATATTGTAATTACTTCACCACCATGGCCTATTTATTGCCTTAACTCCCTTATCTTACCTCATTTGCACTCACTGTATATAGACTTTTTGTTTTCTTTTTCTCTACTGTATAATTGACTGTATGTTTTATTTATTCCATGTGTAACTGCGACCTGGCCAAGATAAAGCATAGCAATTCAACACATACACTGTGTTGTTGCATGTGTCAATTTGCTATGCTTTATTTTGGCCAGGTCGAAAGTTCCAAATTAGAACTTGTTCTCAACTAGCCTACCTGGTTAAATAAAGGTTAAATAAAAAAAATAAAAAATAAAACACACTCAGTCACAACACACGCGCCTGGCTGCAAAAGTGCATTGTGAGTGACGTCAACAGCAGGCGCTCAGCTCATGCACAGGCAGCAGCAGGCCAGCAGCAATTTCAGCAAATTGCTAATTATTGTTGGCTGACTGCAGCAGCAGTAGTACGGGTTCGACGAGACAAACCCAATTAATCTAGTTGGTCACGAATGTTTGATCTTGAACAGAACTTACAACATCAATCAATATGTCTCAATCAAAATTGTACAGCCAGAAGTACAGAAAAGAGTGGGAGTCTGTACCTGAAGAAATGTCAAATCATATTTTTCGCTGAGATGGCCTGTCAATTTGAGTAACGTTATTGTGTATTCTACGTAATGACGCAGTTTTACGTTATCACGCAATGCAACTTTTAGCAACAAATCAACCTGCCTCTAGCAATTTACCCTGAAAATTAGTTGGCAACACTGACTTAAACTCCAATATCAAAGATACAAAGCCTTCAGATATTCACACCCTTTGACTTTTTCCACATTTTGCTGTGTTACAAAATTAGATTAAATGGATGTAATTGTCATTTTTTTTGTCAACGATCAACACCGAATACTCTGTAATGTCAAAGTGTAGGAAAAATTTGAACATCTGTAAAAAATTATATATATATATACCTAGATTAGATTACTATTCAACCCCCTGGGTCAATACATGTTTGAATGACCTTTGGAAGCGATTACAGCTGTGAGGCTTTCTAGGTAACTCTCTAAGAGTTTTCCACACCTGGATTGTGCAACATTTGCCCATTATTCTTTTCAAAATTCTTCAAGCTCTGTCAAATTGGTTGTTGATCATTGCTAGACAACCATTTTCAGGTATTGCCGTAGAATTTCAAGTAGATTTAAGTCAAAACTGTAACCTGGCCACTCAGGAACATTCAATGTCTTGGTAAGCAACACCAGTGTAGATTGGGCTTTGTGATTTAGGTTATTGTCCTGCTGGAAGGTGAATTAATCTCCCAGTGTCTGGTGAAAGCAAACTGAACCAGGGTTTCCTCTAGGATTTTGTCTGTGCTTAGTTCCATTCTCTTTCTTTTTTATCCTAAAAAACTACCCAGTCCTTAACGATTACAAGCATACGCATAACATGATGCAGCCACCACCATGCTGAAGATATGAAGAGTGGTACTCCTGTACTGTATTGGATTTGCCCCAAACACTTTGCTTTCAGGACAAAAAGTGAATTGCTTTGCCACATTTTTTGCAGTATTACTTTAGTGCCTTGTTGCAAACTGGATGCATGTTTTGGATTTTTTTAAATTCTGTACAGGCTTCCTTCTTTTCATTCCCAATTAGATTACCATTGTGGAGTAACTACAATGTTTGTTGATCCATCCTCAGGGTTCCTCTATCACAGCCATTAAACTCTTAAATGTTTTAAAATCTCCATTGGCCTCATCAAGGACCCCACACACCCCAGGAACGAGCTGTTCTCTCACTTACCTCACCATGCTCAGAGGGATATTTAATGCCTGTTTATGCCCTTCTGGAGGCATTGGAAAACCTCCCTGGTCTTCACGGTTGAATCTGTATTTTAAATTCACTGCTCAACTGAGTGACCATACAGATAATTGTGTGTGGGGTACAGAGGTAGTCCATGCAATTTATGTGACTTGTTAAACACATTTCCTGAACTTATTTAGGTTTGCCTTAACAAATGGGTTGAATGCTTATTAACTCAAGACATTTGATTTTCAGTTTTAATTAGTACAAATTTTAAAAAACAATTCCACTTTGACATTATGGGGTATTTATTTTAATGTACCTTTATTTAACTAGGCAAGTCAGTTAAGAACAAATTCTTATTTACAATGACAGCCTACCAAAAGGCATCCTGCGGGTATGAGGGCTGGGATTAAAAATAAAATAAAAATATAGGACAAAACTCACATCACAACAAGAGAGACATCACAACACTACATAAAGAAAGACCCAAGACAACAACATAGCATGGTAGCAACACAAAACATGGTACAAACATTATCTGGCACAGACAACAGCACAAAGGGCAAGAAGGTAGAGACAACAAGACGTCACGCGAAGCAGCCACGACTGTCGGTAAGAGTGTCCATGATTGGGTCTTTGAATGAAGAGTATTGTGTGTAGGCCAGTGACAAAAAAAACTATATTTATAATCCATTTTAAATTCAGGCTGTAACAAAATGTGGAAAAAGGGGTGTGAATAGTTTCTGAAGGCACTGTATGTAATTGCATACTGCAGTACCTTCTCCTGTCCTAGACCATGTCCTGTACCAAAACCATGCTGGGAAATAGTAGAGAAGCAACATTAGATAGGAAAAAAGGCCATGTTTATTTAGTTCTCTCTCCTTTATTTAACCAGGTAGGCAAGTTGAGAACCAGCTCTCATTTACAATTGTAACCTGTTATCAAGGCAATAATCACATTTATTCCCCAGTTGGTCAAAATCAGAGATCACCTTCACATACAAAAAAAACCCAGGCCAATTAACAATTCCATCAATACATGATTAAAAACATGTGGGCATGATGTTATTAAATCCTGCAATTTATGTCTAGACTTAAAATAAAGTTGATTTTTAAAGACTACAACCCAAATCAAAAAAATACTATTTGGATATCTGAATGTTTAAGCATAGTAATGGTCATTCAGCTGAACCCACATCCAAAGTCCATTTGCCCGACATAAGGTTTCATTCTCCTGAGAAATGACAGGAAAGCTATTGTACATACTACAACCGCATACTCAATAAACACACTTGCACACACTCGCAAACACTCACCTCCCATTTGGACACACACACACCTCAAGGTCAAAATACAGTAAACAAAACATTATTTGACAAAACAAAAAAAATGAAATATGAACATATTTTACACTGGTGGCAATCTGACCCTGTTGAGTCCACATCCATCCAGGCCAATCAAATCCGGTTATGTGTTAAAACTCATCTGTTTGAGTCCAAACAGACCATTCACTGTGAGTTAAAACCTCCAGTTCTGCCTAACCTGTCTGTTGGTCACCCTAACCTGTCTGTCTATTTGTCTGTGTACCTATTGTGTGTAAAAAAAAAACTGTTTGGTTGTAAGAGTAGTGGTCGCTGGTCACAGGTTAGTATGAGGCAATCAGTATGCGGCGTTGTTGGGTTCCCTGACGGAGCTGAAGAGGACATCTGCCTTGGTACTGACAAAGTATGTGACCAGTAGCGATGTGAACAGCACGGCCACTCCCACGCCTAAGGTCAGCATCTATGAGAGAAATTAAGAAGAAAGAAAAAGGTAAATAATGTGATTTTCTTCTACCATCATCTTTATCAGACAATGGACAGTCAAACATGTAAAAAAAAAAATACAATAAAAATACAATGTTTTACCACTTACACAGGCTTACTAGATTCAAACATAACTGTATGAACGTATACAAAACTGTAATTAATTAAACGGATGGATCATGGTGGGAAATTGAGTGCAGTTTTACCTCCAGGTCCCGGCTGGCTACTAGGAAAATTCGAGCTTTGATGAACTTCCACTGCGATTTTGTCCATGTGGAATATTCTTTGGAAACGTAATCCCCCAGATCGAAAGCGGGGGACACTGCCTTGACCAGGCGTACTGCTGTGCGTACGCAGAAAGACTCCCTCTGGGTGCTGTTGGGTGGGACCACGCCCTGAACCCAGAGATAAGAGTACAACTGAGGGAGAGAATGAGCGAATCAGAGTGCGGTGTGGTTCCAGCAATACAAAGAAACACATTTTTAATTTGTAAACATCTATCCATCAGTACAGACAGATACAGAGCCACATTTACATATGTGCTCTCGTTTGGCAGCTCATCTGGCTTCTTGCACTGGCTCTGGGTGAGGTTGGTGGCTGTTCCCGTTAAATTAGCCAGGAGATATTGGACCAGATAGGTCAGTGCGTTAGCCTGATGGGACGACTTGGCAACACCAACGTAGTACTGGGGTGGGTTGGGCTCTGAGAGACAGAAAACACAATGCAATGAAGACCCAAGTACCTTCTTTATGGATGTGAGTGTGTCTGTGACTAGTCCATATCTGCATGGGTTTTACGACGTCAGTAGTAGCAGAATACCTCTATAGCGTCAAAGGGTGTCCTTGTGAAAAAGTATCAGACTAAAACTCACGGAGGATGTCCTTCAGTTCTGGGGCCATCACTGCCTGAAACCAGCTGTTGTTGGATCTAACCAGAAACCCATACAGCATCTGGGTCACCTGAGAGAGAGATGCACAGTGTTGGTCAAACAATTCTGCTCATTGTTCCAAAAAAGTGAATTTTAAAATATTTTAGATGTTGAGAATGACATATGTTAACAGGCATATTGAAAGTGTCATGGAAAATAACAGACTATAACAGTATGACTGATCAGTTTAAAAAACATTTCGCGGCCGTCTGCGACAGAGCCTGGAATCGAACCCAGAATCTCTAGTGGCACAGCTAGCACTGCCTTAGACCACTGCACCACTCGGGAAGCCATGACTGATCAGTTTCACTTGTACAACACCTCATCAATCATGGAGTCTTACTGTTTTGGGGTCTGCATTGATTTTGTTTACTTGGGAGTTGTTTCCCCCAGCCTGCTTGAAGAGAGCGCGGGCAACAGCAGTAGCCACCTCGGTAAGAGACTGAAAGAGTACAGTGAGGGAGGGAAGAGAGAGAGATATTATTCTAACAGACAGTGGATAATGTAATGGAAACTGTGACTACTACAAATAAACCCATCAGTGGGTTTACTATGGTAACAATACCTTTGCAGTATCAGTCACAAACTCTAGCTGTTCCTCTGGACTCAAGTTAGATGGATAAGTCAGGTTCAGGTGGGCAGCATTGTCATAAAAACTCTCATAGTACCTGCGCATGGGTAAACAAAAATAGCTGAAGTTGGAGACTTGTATCTCCCTCACTAACTTTAAACATCAGCTATCTGTACAGCTCACCGATCGCTGCAGCTGTACACAGCCCATCTGTAAATAGCCCATCCAACTACCTACCTCATCCCCATATTGTTTTTATTTACTTTTTTGCACATCAGTATTTCTACTTGCACATCATCAACTGCACATCTGTCACTCCAGTGTTAATTGCTAAATTGTAATTACTTCACCACTATGGCCTATTTATTGCCTTACCTCCTTACTCCATTTGCACACACTGTATATACAGTGGGGCAAAAAGGTATTTAGTCAGCCACCAATTGTGCAAGTTCTCCCACTTAAAAAGATGAGAGAGGCCTGTAAATTTCATCACAGGTACACTTCAACTATGACAGACAAAATGAGGAAAAAAATCCAGAAAATCACATTGTAGGATTTTTAATGAATCTATTTGCAAATGATGGTAGAAAATAAGTATTTGGTCAATAACAAAAGTTTATCTCAATACTTTGTTATATACCCTTTGTCGGCAATGACAGAGGTCAAACGTTTTCTGTAAGTCTTCACAAGGTTTTCACACACTGTTGCTGGTATTTTGGGCCATTCCTCCATGCAGATCTCCTCTAGAGCAGTGATGTTTTGGGGCTGTTGCTGGGCAACACGGACTTTCAACTCCCTCCAAAGATTTTCTATGGGGTTGAGATCTGGAGACTGGCTAGGCCACTCCAGGACCTTGAAATGCTTCTTACGAAACCACTTCTTCATTGCCCGGGCGGTGTGTTTGGGATCATTGTCATGCTGAAAGACCCAGCCACGTTTCATCTTCAATGGCCTTGCTGATGGAAGGAGGTTTTCACTCAAAATCTCACGATACATGGCCCCATTCATTCTTTCCTTTACACGGATCAGTCGTCCTTGTCCCTTTGCAGAAAACCAGCCCCAAAGCATGATGTTTCCACCCCCATGCGTCACAGTAGGTATGGTGTTCTTTGGATGCAACTCGGCATTCCTTGTCCTCCAAACACGACGAGTTGAGTTTCTACCAAAAAGTTATATTTTGGTTTCATCTGACCAGATGACATTCTCCCAATCCTCTTCTGGATCATCCAAATGCTCTCTAGCAAACTTCAGACGGCCCTGGACATGTACTGGCTTAAGCAGGGGGACACGTCTGGCACTGCAGGATTTGAGTCCCTGGCGGCGTAGTGTGTTACTGATGGTAGGCTTTGTTACTTTGGTCCCAGCTCTCTGCAGGTCATTCACTAGGTCCCCCCGTGTGGTTCTGGGATTTTTGCTCACCGTTCTTGTGATCATTTTGACCCCACGGGGTGAGATCTTGCGTGGAGCCCCAGATCGAGGGAGATTATCAGTGGTCTTGTATGTCTTCCATTTCCTAATAATTGCTTCCACAGTTGATTTCTTCAAACCAAGCAGGTTTGATGCAGGTCTACAATTTGTTTCTGGTGTCCTTTGACAGCTCTTTGGTCTTGGCCATAGTGGAGTTTGGAGTGTGACTGTTTGAGGTTGTGGACAGGTGTCTTTTATACTGATAACAAGTTCAAACAGGTGCCATTAATACAGGTAACGAGTGGAGGACAGAGGAGCCTCTTAAAGAAGAAGTTACAGATCTGTGAGAGCCAGAAATCTTGCTTGTTTGTAGGTGACCAAATACTTATTTTCCACCATAATTTGCAAATAAATGTTTTTTTCTCATTTTGTCTGTCATAGTTGAAGTATACCTATGATGAAAATTACAGGCCTCTCATATTTTTAAGTGGGAGAACTTGCACAATTGGTGGCTGACTAAGTACTTTTTTGCCCCACTGTAGACTTTTATTCCCTATTGTGTTATTGACTGTACGTTTGTTTATTCCATGTGTAACTCTGTGTTGTTGTTTGTGTCGCACTGCTTTGCTTTATCTTGGCCAGGTTGCAGTTGTAAATGAGAACTTGTTCTCAACTGTCCTACCTGGTTAAATAAAGGCGGAATAAAAAAATAGGGTAGAACACTTCACTAATAAAGAAATCCATATCAGGCAAGATAAAGATTGCAGTAATAAAAATAACCAGCAACGACAGACCATAGTCAACACTCACCTATTGTTGAAATCTGTTTGATGGTCTGCAAGAACAATCCCTGGAATTGCCCGAGCTCGGAGGAAACGCTGAAAGGAGGAGGGCGGGAGTGGTTGAGAAAAACCTGTCTCAACAAATGATAAGTTGAGACCAGCCGTGGAGGACTGTAAGTTTTTTACAAGATTCGTAACCTGAAACAGAGGTAAGAGGTTGGGAAAAGTTGGTTGAGAGAGAGCATAATGAAGAGAATATAGAAAAAAAGCGGTGGATGAGGATGGACCAGGTAAGCGTGCCACAAATAGAAGCATTTCACTCCCCCGTACCTCGTCATGGACGGTGTTGTTCCTCCTGGACACAGGGTCTGAGTGAAGAAATAGGTTGGTGCCACTGCGCACTGCTACCTAACAAATTACATAACAGATTCATTGTTATTTGATCGTATATCCATGCATTTGTATGTCCACACATTGATGGCTGTTGTGTATTTGAGTATTCAACGATAACATATACATGTCTTAACCTGTCCAATCTCCAGTATTGAGTGAACATTATCCAGGTCTATCACAAACATGTTATTCTTCATGTCATAAACCATTCGAGAGCTGCCAATGTAGTCAAATACTTCCTGAAAGAGAGGAATAAGCTATAAACATCCTCTTACAGTACAACACTCAACATGGGACTCCATAATTGACATACCACAGATTGACTTGCTAAGGGAGACCAAAGGAACTCACCCCGTGGAAGAAGGCAAAGAGGATATTCCGTGTGGGAGGGGCTTCCTGAGTGGCTTCACGTAGTGCCTGGGCAGCAGCCAGCAGAGTGACAAACCCTGAGACACTCCCCTCCGCTCCTGTAGAATCCTCCAAGAAAAATGCCCTGCTGTCCAGCTACAAAAATGGAGAAAGAATCCAGTGTCCAGTCAATTTTCCATAAACGCCAAACAAGGAAAAACCATGTAAGATTGTATAGAAGGAAATGGTACTGAGAAAATACCAAAGCACTTTTCAGGCTGTGTATAACACACACTGGAATGTGGCTCATATTGTATATACTATTTTGTAGATTCCAAAAGGCTTAGACATCTGTGAACATGTGACAAGATGTGTCAGTGGGAGGCAAGGCCTCAATGCATCACCCACCCTGGCTGCTGCTATAACAACACTCTCGTTCTCCTTGTGACCAAAGGTGGTGCTGTTATAAGGCCGGATGAAAGCACACACATTATAACCACCAAGAGGGTCACACACCATCACTGTGAGAGAGAGAGAGAGAGAGCGAGAGCGAGAGCGAGAGCGAGAGCGAGAGCGAGAGAGAGAGAGAGAGAGAGAGAGAGAGATGTCTGTAAGATATACATGACAGTGTGTGTATTGACTACTCACGCATATACAATAATGCATCTTTGTATACCTGGGGAGGTGCTGAAGTCCATGCTGCTGCGTCTCATGCAGGTTGCAGTGTCAGTGACAGCATGCATATGAGAGAAGAGCTGCATGGCACACAGAGGGTACTGCAGGCCACTGCCGTTCACCACACGATTATGATCAAAGTAGCACTGCAGGTAGAGTGGATACATTTATCAGAATGAGGAGCACATTGTTTTAATACACAGAAATACGATAGAATAAAACATCACCTCTGTTCTTTGGATAAAGACGTTTCATGGTCATTAAGTGACATGATTTTACCAGACTGGGTTGTGACTGCTTGAAGTGACTCACCTGTTTGATGACCTCTGTTTCATTGTCTTCTTTCAGGGAGAAGACAGGGAAGTCAAATTCCTCATAGGATAGACCGTTCCCCCGAGGATTCCATACAGTCGTGTTACAGTGCGCTAAATTATGATCATAGGTTTCCGTGTAAACACCTGAGGATAAAAGTAAACAAATGACGTTCAAAAAGCATGCTGGTTAGCAAAGATCATTTGGTCATTTTGACAGACTGGCAACCTAACGCCTGATCCTCCTACCTGTGTTCTCATTGGGACATGTCGTATGTGGCGAGAACTCTGGTTGGCTAGTTTTTGGGACCACCACAACCCCTGCCACCCTGCTGGAGGCATTCTTCATCTTCATCATGATGGACCTGTAAATTGATGACAATGTTTGAGTATGAGGGGGCTACTAGGATATAGATAATATCATTCTGTGGTTGTGCTGAACAATAGTCACAGTGAGTGTGTTCCAACTTTGTTCTGGAGGTCAATGGAGATGGAGACTGTTTTCGGCTGTGTGTGTGTAGCCTACTTGGTGAAGAGGGATGACTCCAACAGGACCATATAAGGAGGATTGGGTCCTTTGCTCAAAGGCCATTCCAGATCTGCCTCAGACTCCAAGACATGGATCACCCCTGTATCACCTGATATCGAGGCTGAGACACAGGATAGAAAAAAAATGCTTGTCTTAGTATGCAAATATCCAGCATTACATAAATATAGCAAGGATACAGAGCACAGTATTGTACCAAGCAGAGTGTGTGTGTGTCATGTCACTCACACTGGCAGCCAATCTGATGTGTAGCATTGAGCAGTCGGACGCATGGTACAGTGTTATTCAGTTCGACATAAATCTTCTGCGCAACAGCGTTACAACTCACATCTGAAAGACAAAAGAAGAGAAACAATTGAATTGAAGTGACCAGTTTCTGTAATAATGCATTCCCAAGACACCAAACCAAATCAAATTGTATTGGTCGGTACACAGTTTAGCAGGTGTTCTGGTGGGTGCAGCAAAATGCTTGTGTTCATAGTTCCTATTAAATAATGCAGTAAATGCCTATAAGCACAAAATAATATTATTTTGTACAGTAGTAGATATATAAATAGAATGTCAACAAATTTGCTTACATCCCTGTTAATGAGCATTTCTCCTTTGCCAAGATAATCCATCCACCTGACAGGTGTGGCATATCAAAAAGCTGATTAAACATCATCATTACACAGGTGCACCTTGTGCTGGGGACAATAAAATGCCACCTTAAAATGTGCAGTTTTGTCACACAACACCACAGAAGTCATGAGTTTTGAGGGAGCATGCAATTGGAATGTTGACTGCAGGAATGTCCCCAGAGCTGTTGCCAGAGAATTTAATGTTAATTTCTCGACCATATGCAGCCTCCAACGTCATTTTGGGGAATTTGGCAGTATGTCCAACTGACCTCACAATCGCAGACCACGTGTAACCACCCCAGCCCAGGATTTCCACATCCAGCTTCTTCACCAGCGGGATTGTCTGAGACTAGTCACCCGGACAGCTGATGAAACGGAGGAGTATTTCTGTCTGTAATAAAACCCTTTTGTGGGGAAAACCTATGATTGTCCCAGGCCCACTCATGTAAAATTCATAGATTAGTGTCAAATTATTTTATTTCAATTGACTGATTTCCATATATGAACTGTAACTCAGTAAAATCGTTGAAATGATTGCATGTTACATTTATTTTTGTTTTGTATATATTGCCTGTATAGCCGCCCACCCACTGCTTGCCTTGAGCTCACGAGTGGTCACGCTGTGGCAGACTCAAGTTGTGGTGCCTAGCAGCAACAGTTATTAGTTTCACAAGTTTGCTAGCTAGCCAGCTGGTTAACATGGCTATCTATCTAGCTAAATGCATCACATACGGGATTTAAAAAAAACTTGCTGCATAATTCGGGTTGTCTAGTGTAAAATTATAAAGCATTATAATCCAAAGGACCTCACTGTCAGCAACGTCGTTGGCTAAATACTTGGGCTATTAGTTAGCTAGCTGTAGTTTACTGACCCAAACTAAAACTGTAATAAGATATTGGTAAGTGAAAGCATGTAGCTAGTATTAACGTTACAAACGAAAGGTATTCTTACTTTTGAAAAGCCAACCAACTATGAACATAACCCATTTCGATGATTCCAAAACCATCTTCCTGGTTTCATAAAGAACAGTTAAAAACACAGGAAGCGTTGCAGTAAAACTTGTTCTGGGTTCCGATATTGCAAAACCTCATCAAAATGGCAGTGAAAACAGAACATAGAGATAGATAGAGGACTCATCTTTATAACCATAATAGTGTCTTTGACAACATGGGCAGCGCGATTGAGTCTTCAAACCTATAGAAATCCCACCCAGTCAAAGTATGTGGCGGAGTTGAACCGCTAATGAAGCAGACCACTTCAGGTTCTACCCAACCAATCCAGCTAAAAACCTCTCTGCCTCACAGGGATAAAAACTGCCACTCCAAATAAGCTCCATTTATTAAAATCACAATTTAACCAACACCCATCTATTTCTGTGACTACCTGGACCTACCATTTGGTTTTGAAGTATTGAAACAAAACCATAGAAAATAAATGTGTTGCCTTTATATGATTTGAATGAAAATTATTTTAATAAACATGAAAAGGTGAATGTAAGAAGAGCTCATAATTTCAAACAGGCTACATGTCATATTAAACAGCATATAAACACTCTAAATAGACCAGGAGCCAGACAGGCATAGCTGGGGAAGTAGAGTTTTTGCCCATGCTTCATAGGCGATATTGCTCCACTAATACAGGACTATTAAAGGCCCAGTGCAATACATTTGTGGGAAAAAATATTGTTTAAAAAAAATATATACACTACTGGTCAAAAGCTTTAGAACACCTACTCATTCAAGAGTTTTTCTTTATTTTTACTATTTTCTACATTGTAGAATAATAGTGAAGAAATCAAATTTTATGAAATAACACGTGGAATCATGTAGTAACCAAAAAAGTGTTAAACACATCGAAATATATTTTATATTTGAGATTTTTCAAAGTAGCCACTTTTTGCCTTGATGACAAGAATTTTAAGTAAGCATTTCACTGTAAGGTCTACACCGGTTGTATTCGGTGCACGTGACAAATAAACTTTGATTTGATTTGCTGGTTAAGTGTGCCTTGAATTCTAAATAAATCACAGATAGTGTCAGCAGCATAGCACCATCACACCTCCTCCTCCATGCTTCATGGTGGGAACCACACATGCGGAGATCATCCATTTATATTCTCTACATCTCACAAGACAAGGTGGTTGGAACCAAAAATCTCAAATTTGGACTCGTCAGACCCAAGAACAGATTTCCACCGGTCTAATGTACATTGCTTGTGTTTCTTGGACCATGCAAGTCTCTGCTTCTTGTCGGTGTACTTTAGTAGTGGTTTCTTTGCAGTAATTCAACCATGAAGGCCTGATTCATGCAGTCTCCTCTGAACAGTTGTTTTGGAGATGTGTCTGTTACTTGAACTCTGTGAAGCATTAATTTTGCGGGCAATTTGTGAGGCTGGTAACTCAAACTTTTTCTCTGCAGCAGAGGTAACTCTTGGTCTTCCTTACCTGTGGTGGTCCTTATGAGAGCCAGTTTCATCAAAGCGCTTGATGGTTTTTGCGACTGCACTTGAAGAAACTTTCAAAGTTCTTGACATTTTACAATTTTTTTTTTAATTTAGTTTTTCTAGGCAAGTCAGTTAAGAACAAATTCTTATTTACAATGATAGCCTAGGAACAGTGGGTTAACTGCCTCGTTCAGGGGCAGAACAACAGTTACAACTCACATCTGAAAGACAAAAGAAGAGAAACAATTGAATTGAAGTGACCAGTTTCTGTAATGATGTATTCCCAAGACACAAAACCAAATTAAATTGTATTGGTCGGTACACAGTTTAGCAGGTGTTATGGTGGGTGCAGCAAAATGCTTATGTTCATAGTTCCTATCAAATAATGCAGTAAATGCCTATAAGCACAAAATAATATTATTTTGTACAGTAGTAGATATATAAATAGAATGTTAACAAATTTGCTTACATCCCTGTAAATGAGCATTTCTCCTTTGCCAAGATAATCCATCCACCTGACAGGTGTGGCATATCAAAAAGCTGATTAAACATCATCATTACCCAGGTGCACCTTGTGCTGGGGACAATAAAATGCCACCTTAAAATGTGCAGTTTTGTCACACAACGCCACAGAAGTCTCGAGTTTTTAGGGAGCATGCAATTGGAACGCTGACTGCAGGAATGTCCCCCAGAGCTGTTGCCAGAGAATTGAATGTTCATTTCTCGACCATATGCGGCCTCCAATGTCATTTTGAAGAATTTGGCAGTATGTCCAACTGGCCTCACAATATATTACAGTGATCCAACCTAGCAAACCAATGAATGCTACCAGGCCACCCAAGGAGTGTATTGAATCGAACAAGGACACCATCTCAATTTCTCCACCAAGCATCACCACCGGAGAAGAAATACCACTTACCAAGGACAAAATGGACCCTCCACGAAGTACTAGTCCAGCTCCAATATCTTGCCAGCGAACTCAGCAAACATACCCAATCAACCCCTCTTGCCCCCTTTGCTCTCCAACTACAAGATACCCTCATGGAAATGAGCAAGGCGCTTGTACACGACGATACCACAGCAACTAACCCTCCACAAGCTCTACCTCTATCCCCATCTCAAGATACCTATTCTTATATTGTCACTCAGAATATGGGAAGATATGGGAAGCTGTACAGTAGCCACCCACAAAAACAGGCCAGAAGGGAAAGCACATGCGACAAGCAGAAACTGTCTCCTGTGGTAATTAACTTCTTGAACAGTTATGCCTGCCCACCTCCTTCAAACAAAGACATCTAAAAAGAAATCCTACACAATAAACTGCAAAAGCTCATCCAGATGAGAAGAGGTGGAATCCTTGTATTTGTCAAGGATATCCACTCCCTGAACTCCCTCCTCTCCCCCTGGCCCACAGGGGCCTTTAATGGGACAACGATAAAGTGTAGGTTGGCACAGAGAGGAAACCAAACCACCCAAGACAACAAACCCACTAAACAGCTTATCAAGGGCATCCAAATGGAAACCACCAGCGACAAAATCCAGCAGGAGCTGGAGAGGCAGCGCATTACAACCACTAAAGTATACAGGATCGTCAGCCGAGCCACACAGCAACCGACTACTTTCATCCGTATTAACCTCAGCAACCCGGACGACGCGCCTGGCCTACTGCTAGAGGGATTCTACATGAACTACTTCCACTTCAGGGTGGAAAAAGCACGGCTACCGCCCACCAGCATTAACAGTGCTACAAATGTCAAGAATTCAACCACGTATCCACCGACTGCAAAAATCAGGTCAAATGTCTGCGATGTGCTGAAAACCACCACCATAAAGAGTGCCCCAAAGAGAGAAATTATGCCACCTGTGGCGGCGCCCACTCATCGGTCTCCAGACAATGCCCCACCTATCTAGCCCTCACCACCACCAAGCCCACCAGGGCTACTACCACCATCAGCACAGCCACTACCAACCATCTCACAACACCAAACCTCTCCGGCTCTCAGCCTCTCACCAACACCACTCACCTGCAGGAGGATCTGAAAGGAATATGCAGAGACGAAGAAATGGTAAAGAGTTATGGACAGCATAAGGAAACACAGAGATGGCCCCACCTCTTAACTTGGAATCGCCTTCTACAGCCTTAACTACACTCCAAATCAAATGGCTACTCCAATAAATATTCAGAGGGTTAAGGAGAAACAAGCAGGAGCTGAAGCAACTTCTTCTAGAAAAGCAAACCAGCATTGCCTCTATCAACGAAACCTTTCTAAGTACTAATGCAAGATTCCGTATTCCTGGCTTTAACATTCTAAGGAAGGATCGACTAGAGGGATGCAGAAGGGGTGTGGCACTGCTTTTAAAGGGAGGAATCGAGTACTCTGAAGCCGTTTTCAACCTCATCAAAGAAGAACTCAACAACAATGAGTACACTGCAGCGAAAATACTCCTAAACGCATAATCAACTCTTCTGGTAGCCACCATATACTGTCCACCGGCAACAACTCCCTCCGAAAAATTGATCGCTGCCCTTGCAGACAACGGCCATACCATCATAATGGGAGATTTCAATGCCAAACACATTGACTTCAACTGTAATACCACAAATCACTCGGGAAGAGTATTAAGGGATGTCCTCGACAGCACAAACCTGGCCATCCTCAACACCAACGAGCCCACACACATCCATTCCTCAACCTCCACGGCAGACATCCTTGATCTTGTCCTCTGCTCCCCGGACTTGGCTGCTAAACTCCTTAGCTTCTCCGTCAGCCATGACATGGGAAGTGACCACCTTCCTGTCCTTGCCTCCTCTCTCCAACTCCAACAAGCACCTGAAAAACAAAGATACAACTACAAGAAAGCAGACTGGGGAAAAATACAGAAATAGCATTAGACAAGATAACAAATATTGCAGTAACAACACAGAACCCCAAGGATTTGGACCAGCTGGCTGAGAGAATAGGGATTATCCTCATCCAGGCCCGGGAAGATACCATCTCACTTACCACCATCAGACCACCACAACAACAACTCCCACCACATATCCTCAGTCTCATCAAGCAGAAAAGAAAGATCCGGAGAGACTTTATTAGAACAAGAGCACCCAACCTGAAGACAGAAGTTAATCGGTTGCAGAATCACATCAGACACCAACTTACCCTCCACAAACAGAAACAGTGGACAGCCTTCTATCACCTGCTAGATACAGACACCAACCCCCGGACCTTCTGGCAAAAAAAAATCTAAACAATTAACGGAGACAAAACCAATAATATCATACCTGTGCTAAAGTCTCAAAACCAACTAATCGAAGACAATGAACCACCTACAAAATGTTAATTCTTGTCCCGACGATCCTCTCTTTGACAAAGACTGGAAAACCATTGTCGACAGAGAAATACAGAAAACAGTGTACACTTCAAATTCGACACCAGTAGACCATCCCCTCACTCGCTCTGTTAGCATTGAAGAAATCAAGACTCACTTGAAAAAAAACAAAAAACAAAGCACCAGGGGAAGACAACATTGACAGCACACTCATTAAACAAGCACCTGATGAATACCTGCACCTCCTTTCTAACCTCTTCACAGCATGTCTCATGGAAGGCTACTTTCCCCTACCATGGAAATCTGCAGTTGTCACAATGATCCACAAACCGGCAAAGACCCATACAACGTCACAAGTTATAGACCAATCAGCCTCCTCAGTCATGTCGGGAAGCTGTTTGAGAGAGTACTCACCCAAAGACTGAGTGGCCACACTGAGGAAATGGGCCTACTTGGAATCCACCAAGCAGGCTTCAGGAAAACAAGATCAACCACGGATAACATTCTAAGACTGTCAGAGGACATCCTTCGGAACTTCAAGAAAAAATAACTTACCCTGGTGATTTTCTTTGATATAGAGAAAGCATTTGACAAGATGTGGCACAATGGACTGTGTTACCGGCTTGCAGACTCCAATCTCAAACTACCGCTTTCCATCATCACTAGCTTTCTCCACAACCGTACAATTAAAGTGAAGGTCTCCACAGCAATATCCTCACCTTTCACTCCTGAAGCAGGTGTCCCACAGGGGGCAGTTCTAAGCCCGCTACTTTTTCTACTCTACATATCAGATATTTACTACCCTCCACCCACCATAGGTCAAGTCTCACAGTTTGCCGATGACCTCTGCTACTGGTCCAGCTCCAAATGTCCTCAACTTGCTGCAAAGAAATTGAACCCACAAAAGACCCAATGTGTCCTCTTCACAAGAAGCACCAGCAGGCCTCCCGGGTGGCGCAGTGGTTAAGGGCGCTGTACTGCAGCGCCAGCTGTGCCATCAGAGTCCCTGGGTTCGCGCCCAGGCTCTGTCGTAACCGGCCGCGACCGGGAGGTCCGTGGGGCGACGCACAATTGGCCTAGCATCGTCCGGGTTAGGGAGGGATTGGTCGGTAGGGATCTCCTTGTCTCATCGCGCACCAGCGACTCCTGTGGCGCAGTGCGCGCTAGCCAAGGTTGCCAGGTGCACGGTGTAGCCTCCGACACATTGGCTTCCGGGTTGGATGCGCGCTGTGTTAAGAAGCAGTACGGCTGGTTGGGTTGTGTATCGGAGGACGCATGACATTCAGCCTTCGTCTCTCCCGAGCCCGTATGGGAGTTGTAGCGATGAGACAAGATAGTAGCTACTACAACAATTGGATACCACGAAATTGGGGAGAAAAAGGGGTAAAATTCAAAAAAAAAGAAGAAAAAAAAGAAGCACCAGCAAAAAAAACAGGAAACCCATAGATCTCAAACTCTACGGTGAAACAATAAAAGTAGAAAAATAAGCTAAATTCCATGGAGTCACCTTCCAGAAGAACATGCACTGTACAATCCATATAGCGAAAATAGAGAGAGAGGGACGAAAAAGACTAAACCACATAAAAACGCTGTGCGGAAGAAAATATGGAGCCTCACCTCAGACAGTGCTGAAAGTCTACAGCTACATCCTATCCCTCTTTGAATATGCCCTACTAGCCTGGATAACAGCTTCACCGCAGCAGATGAATCGGCTACAGATAGTCCAAAACATGGCAATAAAAATGGCTTACAGACTACGTTAACAGCATATCTGGACTGACATCAATCAACAAGACAGTCAATCATTGGCAAATCATCAACAAACTCATATACTACCACTGCGACCTGTACGCTCTCGTTGGCTGGCCCTCGCTTCATGCTCGTCGCCAAACCCACAGGTTATCTACAAGTCTCTGCTAGGTAAAGCCCCACCCTATCTCAGCTCGCTGGTCACCATAGCAGCACCCACTCGTAGCACACGCTCCAGCAGGTCTCACTGGTCACCCCTAAAGCCAATTCCTCCTTTAGTCGCCTTTCCTTCTAGTTCTCTGCTGCCAAACTGTAATTTACTGGAACGAACTGCAAAACTCACTGAAGGTGGAGATTCCCATCTCCCTCACTAGCTTTAAGAACCAGTCAGAGCAGCTCACAGATCACTACACCTGTTCATAGCCTATCTGTATACAGCCCTTCTATCTACCTCATTCCCATACTGTATTTATTTATTTAGCTCCTTTTGCACCACAGTATCTATACTTGCACATCCATCTTTTGCACATCTACCATTCCAGTGTTTAATTGCCATATTGTAATTACTTCGCTACCATGGCCTATTTATTGCCTTAACTCCCTTATTTGACCTTATTTGCACTCACTGTATATAGACTTTGTTTTCTACTCTATTATTGACTCTGTTTTGTTTATTCCATGTGTATCTCTGTGTTGTTGTATGTGTCGAACTGCTATGCTTTATCTTGGCCAGGTTGCAGTTACAAATGAGAACTTGTTCTCAACTAGCTTACCTGGTTAAATAAAGGTGAAATAAAAACATTAATTGGCCAGAAGTTCATCAACAGAGCCACACACAACCCATCATTGAAGGAAGCCGTGGGACGGGCCAAATGGACCACAGATACACCCATGTCCATAATGCTGAAACTGACCTAGAAGAGAGGAATGGGAAAAAAATAATAATACAAAAATAAATACAAAAATACAAAAAAATAAATACAATCATTTGTGTGTATATTAAAATGTGTGGATATGTGAATGCACTCCTAAGCGCCCCCACCCCTCTCCACCTGCACAGTTGTGAGCTATAATTTGAATGAATTTGTATCTTCTATTTCTATTTTTTATTTCTATTTTATTTTTTTAAATAAAGACCACAAACTCATGGCGGGAAAAGAAAAAGGCGAAACTAATCTACGCCCGTTCTGATAAAAAACCTTAGGGCATCTAGCCTCGGGGGATGCCTTGCTCGACCACACCCTCCTTCCTCCTGGCCTGCCTCTTCCACCAATCCATTTGTTTTTACGGACAAGAGCAGAAGCTGTGAGCTGTCCGATCAGGCCCATTGTCTCACACACGTTCTCTTTCATTTTCTTGGCGGACGTTCATATGGTTTGAGATGCAAACTTTCTGAAGTTCGCTTGGTAAGTGTAATATCTTGCGTGGAAGTATACTCACTGGCTGTTTGCAGCTGGCCAAACGGCCAGCCCCTCCTCTTGAGTGCTCCACTCGCTGCGCGCTGTTGATCTGTGTCTTCCGCCCCTGGTTTGTTGTAATTGTTTTTCGTTAGCGTTACACTACGACGCCGTGTGCATCCATTAGTATGGTGGCTCTTACAGCCACAAACTGTAATTTACTTTACACAACTTGCCGACTGGCTTGTTCTATGTCTTTGCTTTAACATGCTGCTTACCGGCCACAGGTTTTTTTCTTGTTCTTTTCCCTGCAGAGTGTACAAGTATTGTGGTGGGCTTTCCACTAATTGAGACATTAACTTTGGAGTTCCTTAACGGAGTTACTCCATATAGTGCTGTTTTTACTGCTTGAATATTAAAATAGCTAACTAATATTGCAGTTGGCATTAAACAAATAAATGAAATCCATTACCTGGTTGCTGTTTTGTCTGCTTTATTTCCCCATAGGGGTCTTCCCCTGTGTTTGCAGCGGTACTGGGTTATTTATCCCTCACCGGGACCCTATTCCTCCAAGCGGGTCACGACATAGCTCTCCCAGGGCGTTGGACCCCTTCTCCGTGGCCTTGTTGGCTTGGCTGAGCTTATGGCTTCCCTTTGTGACAGGTGTGGTGGTGTCAACCGTCACCGCTATAGGGACGTGCCTGGGAGACCCAGGCGCTCAGGGCGCCAGAGGAGAGGCGGGACCTGGCAGACCCCTGACACACCCTTCACCGGCTGCTTCTCCCTGTCTCAAAGTGGGAGGAGGATGTGGAGTCCCCCTGGGTGTTGTCCACAATGCTCGAGGGTTACCAACTCCAATTCCGGCCCCCGTCCTTCAGGGGCCTTCGTGTCACCACGGTATCAGAACGGCTAGGTGGGTTCTACTCCACTTATTTTGTGGTCCCAAAAAGAGACTGAGGGTTTTTACCGATTCTGGACCTCCACAACCTCAATGGGTACTTGAAGGTACTGAGGTTCCACGTGCTGTCCCCAGCCGCTTGTTGCAGGCCTTGTCCAGGGACCAGTGGTTTATGACACTGGACCTGAGGGGTGCGTACTTCCTTGTTCCTGTTCACCCAGCTCATTGGCAGTACCTCCGATTCACATTCGAAGGGACGGCTTACGAATTCATGGTTCTTCCCTTCGGGCTCTCCTTGGCACCCTGCATTTTCACAAAGTGCATGGATGCTGTCCTGACACCTCTCACGTCCCAAGAATTGATGATCCTCAATTACCTGGACGATTGGCTAATTTGTGCCCCGACCAGGACCCAGGTCCTCTCAAACAGAGACATGCTCCTGACCCACATCGGCAGGCTGGGCATTACTGTAAACGACAAGAGGGCTGCCTTCATTGGCATGGAACTGGACTCAGTCCTCATGAGAGCACGCCTGCCCATCAGAAAGGTTCAGGCGATCTCATCTTGCATCAACCACTTTCGGCAGGGGCGGGTGGTATCCGCCCTGACCTGCCAACGCCTGTTGGGCTTGCGGACAGCGGCCTCGTTGCTGATTCCCCTAGGCTTGCTCCACCTCTGGCCTCTTCAACGGTGGTTCAACTCCCACCGGCTGCACCCGAAGCGCCACCGTCACCTTAGGACATTTTTGAGGTGACGCTGTCGCTTCTTTCTCTCAGGTGGGGTGGAGATGCTGAGGATGTGCCGCCGGGAGCTGGTCAGCACAGACGCCTCCCAGATCTGCTGGGGGGTGTGACCAAGGGCAGGTCGGCCAGCAGCTGTTGTCTACCACCTTGGAGCAGCAGGCACATCAATACACTAGAGCTCTGAGCTGTACTGCTGGCACTGCAGTCTTTCCTTTCACATCTGAAAGGAAGACATGTCCTGGTGAGAATGGACAACACCACAGTGGTGGTTTACATCAACCATCAGGGTGGACTGAGGTCCCACCGCCTCAATTTTACAGCACGGGAGCGCCATCTCTGGGTTCAGGAATGTCTAGCGTCTCTACGGGCAGCGCACATACCTGACATCCTGAATGTGGCAGCGGGTATGCTCTCGAGGGAGTGCCAGCCACCTTGGGACTGGAGCTTACATCCTGTGGGACAAGTTAGGGTGGGTGCAGATGGACCTGTTTGCCTCCCTAGGCAATGCACACTGCCCCCTTGTGGTACTCCATGTCGGAGCTACCAGGGACTCTGGGCTTGGATGCTCTGACTCACGATTGGCCAGGAGCTTACGCATTCCCCCCCTTTTCCCCTGATCCAGCCTGTGCTGGACAGGACCAGGATGGTGGAGCATAATCTGCTGCTGGTGTCCCCATACTGGCCCAGACGACCTTGGTTCAGCCTTCTGTCCCGGTTGTCTGGGACACCTTGGTAAATGCCCGAGACCCGACCTGCTGTTTCAGGCCGGGGGAAGACTGTGGCATCCGAGACCGCACCGCCTCTGTGGGCTTGGCTGCTGAACGGCACCAATGGCCCCATGTTAGAACTACAGGAGGGTGTAAGGAACACCATGCAGAGTGCATAACCGCGGCATATCAGTTGCGCTGGTGGTTGTTCTGCTCTTGGTGCACTGGTATTGAGGTTGTGCCCGAGTCATGCAGGGTGCAGTATGTCCTCCAATACCTGCAGTTTCGCTTGGATGAGGGCTTGGCAGCCTCTACACTGAGTGTATTTGGCCGCTATATCTGCCTGCCATGTGGAGTGGATGGACAGGCCAGTGGGGCGCCATCCCTTAGTCTCCAGGTTTATGAAGGGGGTTTGTCGCCTGCGTCCAGCTAGGACCTGCTTAATGGCGAGCTGGGCTCGATGTGGTCTTGGCAGCTTTGGCAAAGCCGCCTGCCTCCCCGAAACACCTCTATGAAGGTGGTTTTCTTGGTAGCATTACTTCCATAAAGAGGGATGGGTGAGCTCCATGCTCTTCCGGTAAGAAATGAGTGCTACAGGATGGACCCCGGGGGAGGAGTATATCTCTCCGCCCCAAACCTTCATTCTTCCCGAAGGTTCTGTCAGACAGGCATGTGAACATCCCTTTTATCCTGTCAAGGTCCTGGAGTGGCCTAGCCAGTCTCCAGATCTCAACCCCATAGAAAATCTTTGGAGGGAGTTGAAAGTCTGTGTTGCCCAGCAATAGCCCCAAAACATCACTGCTCTGGAGGAGATCTGCATGGAGGAATGGGCCAAAATACCAGCAACAGTGTGTGAACCTTGTGAAGACTTACAGAAAACATTTGACCTCTGTCATTGCCAACAAAGGGTATATAAAAGTATTGAGATAAACCTTTTATTGACCAAACACTTATTTTCCACCATAATTTTCAAATAAATTCATTAAAAATCCTACAATGTGATTTTCTGGATTTGTTTTTTCTTATTTTGTCTGTCATAGTTGAAGTGTACCTATGACGAAAATTACAGGCCTCATCTTTAAGTGGGAGAACTTGCACAATTGGTGGCTGACTAAATACTTTTTTGCTCCACTGTAGCTCACAACCGTCATTCTTTCTGTTTTGCTCTAGGACACACACACGTCTCTTGAATGGACATGGAGATAGTTTAGTGCCTAAAACAAGGGGATAAATACATGTTAAAAGTTCCCTGATCTTTGACATCTCTGAGATATAGGACAGGAAAATCTAAAGGAAGTTTGTTCTGAAGGAAATTTACAACAAACTTCTGTGTTCAAAAGCAAACTGCAAGATGGTTTGTCAAAATGTTACAATGGCAATTATTCCTACATGAGTAGAGTTAATGATTAAACCTGTACTCCTCTGGGAAAAAAAGGAATAACTAGGACTTAAAACAAGCTAGAATCATACTTGTGGAATTAAAGAATGGTGCACACAATTTTATTTAACGTGTTACACAAAGCAGTGATGGTCTCTTTCTGACTTGTATACACCAACAGGGATGGCTAGTAGGGTTCTAATAAAACTACAATTCTCAATCGTTGGAGCAGAGATGACGTACAGCATTACAGGAAAGGTAAAGCAGACAGTCAAATGTAAATGCTTAATAACATTCTCACCAATAAGTCACATGTCATCCTAGCAAGCATTCTCTCGCATCAATCAAGTTTTGTTCTCTCCAAACCTAGTGAGAAAAACTGTATATATAGAATAAAGTGTGGATGTGTTTCTCTGAACGGATCAATGTCGTTCTTCCCTGGTCCTCTTCGTGTCCTCTAACGGAACTGCAGGGGACTGACACGCAGACCAATCACATCTTTTCCGATCTCCGTCACCTTGGAAATAAGGTTCAAGGGTCAGAGATATCACGGGGAAGGTGATGTCTAAACTCTGTTTAAATACTGACAAAGCAATTAATACAACATTTACATAAAAGCGGGACACTTCTAAATAGGAGGGGCTTTGTGTACATAACACAGTACAGCAGTTCTCTTGACTTACCTGTGTGACCCTGCAGACCTGGCCTTTGTAGGGGGGGCAGTAGCAGGCCCCAGACAGAGGGCACTTCTCCACGGGGCGTCCACGGTATAGGGGCGTGTAGGAGGCAGCGCACAGGTCAAATGGATTGTGGGGGTCGTAGTTCAGCTGGTGAGCATCTGTCAGCGTCTTCTCGCATGCTGCCAAGATCTTGCGTGTCTAAAAAAATCGATAGAGATGGTAAAAGCGACAATATGGAAATAATTACATTTATATACAGACAAACAGTTAGATTGTTACCTGCTGTGCCACCTCTGGTTTGGGCCCTAGTTCAAGCAAGCGACGGGCAAAACTGGCAGCTGTCTTGAAGTTCTTCAGTTTGAAGAACAGATTTAGTGCCGTACGTAATACCAGGACCATGTGGACTGGCTGGAGACTGCAGTGGGTGAAGTAAGCTGCCATCTGAAAATATCAAACACAATAATTAAAAGACTACTGGGTAGTAAACTCTTATGATTAGAGACTTAACGGTTGAGATGGGAAGTAGAGAAACAATGACAATACCTCACACAGCCTCTTCTGCTGGTCCAATGTCTCTTTAGGCAACTTCTTCCTTTCTGTTTCCATGGTGAGGCCAACAATGTATTCTCTGCAGATTGTAATCAGCTGCTGAGCCTAAGAGAGACAGTAACCTCAAATCAGGTAACCACCACCAACTACCATCCTGCCCACACTTGATTAACCACAGTAAATAACATTGACCGCAATTAAATCATTTCACTCTAAAACAAGTCTGCATACCTCTGCGATCTCCTGCTTGTTGTCGACCACCAGCAGTGGCACAGACAGCAGGATGGCGCGGAAGCGTTCAACGGCCTCCTCAAAGCGGCCGGCAGTGGTGAGCTGGTAGCACTGCTGCAGGCGGGCGATGAGGTCAGAAAGACGAAGACCCACAGCAGGCAGCCCTTGCTTGGTCCCACAGTCCTTCCAGTTCCTCTGGGGGTTGCCACGCAGGCAGGGTAGAGAAGGCAGGCCCAGGTAGCAGGTCCGCCCGCGGGACAGAGTCTGCATGAACAGCTGCTTATAGGGCCCAAACTGCACCACCCCAACCTGGTCATGGAGTAACTGAAAAGTAGAGGAAGAGAGAGACTTTGTACTAACGTATAAACCTGTATAGAATGTGTGTGTGTGCGCGTGTGTGTGTAAGCTTACCCTCATGGCGGTCTCAAATGAGCCTGCCAGGACGTGGTCCACAGGGAGCTGGGAGTTGTTGCACCACAGCTGTGTGGGGCTCATGCCCTTAGTGGGCGGGACAAAGAAACCATCTTCAGCCCCTCCTCCAGAGCCAGCTGACAACTCCTAGTGGTAGAGAAAATAAACATTCTCAGACTGACATGTCATCATTCCTGCTATGATTTGCATTCCTTAAGCCAAATTGTAAAGACAGAACTGATGTCAAAGAATAGTGAATCATCTCACCAGCTCTGGAGGAAGGTCCAGATCTTCCTCCACCTCCCAACCTCCTCCTTCCTCCTTCGCTGCACCTCCTTCCTCTCCTAATCCATCCTGGGCATCCATGAAGCCATCTGATGGAAACAGAGAAGAGAAATGAGATGAACATAGGAAGAGATGGAGTAACAGGCAGGGTCCATCAGATGTCTCTACTTTCTGACTGACTCACCCTCATCCAGCTGAAGCTCTGCATCCTCTCCCCAGCCCTCTCCTCCTGGGGCATCAACATCCATGTCTGCAGCCATCTGACCAGCCTTCCCTGAATCACACACACAACAAAACCAAAAAAACACATTTAACATCTCTACGCAACAAGTACTCTGACCACTTCCCACTCCAACATAAAAACATTTTCAACTTAATACACGCCATGCTGACATGGCACATTACATCACCATTGCATCTAAACATTACATCTAAACTCAAATGAGTGTATGGAGTGTCAGGGCTGAGGACTCACTCACCTTTGGCTGCAATGGCTCCCTCAAAGAAGCCCTTGGACACAGTAA
Organism: Oncorhynchus clarkii lewisi; assembly: GCF_045791955.1. Lineage (NCBI taxonomy): Eukaryota > Metazoa > Chordata > Actinopteri > Salmoniformes > Salmonidae > Oncorhynchus > Oncorhynchus clarkii. Next base: position 32,216,545 of record NC_092174.1, read on the forward strand.
GCAGGGGCCAGTTGGTATCCAGGGGGTTGATAGGTGGTGGTGGCTGCAGCAGCTGGGCATTGAGGTCCACCTCAGGGACAGTCTCCTTCTCCAGGTCAAATGTCTCTTTCAGGGATTCTGCCTCTTCGTCCATCCCGTGGGTAGCAGCAGTCAAATATGCCAGTGACTCTACATATGGAAGACAGCCACACAGAGATCAGAGTTACAGACAAGCAGTTTAGACCAAAAGCACCAGAAACAAGAGTTGTGTCAGAAATGTCAAGAGAGTGGGAGAGAGATTGAGGTGTTTGTGAATTAAGGGGGACTCACTCTGGCCACAGTTCTTCAGTATGCGAACTCTCTCGCTGACGTCCCCCAGATACAGAGCGCCCTGGTAGTGTCCACTCATGTCCTTCCTGATCTCAGCTGTAACACCACACAGACGTCTGTCATACAACTGACAAACACACCGTCAGTCAAACAAAAGACAAAAACAACAAATTAATCTCTTACCGATCTTCATCATCTTGCGGAGCTTGGCCAGGTTACCAGTGATGAGGTAGAGGAAGGTGAGCTTGTCGAAGTTCTTGGTCCTCTGGTAGCACATCTCCACGACCTGGTGGTGACCCTGCAGCAGCGCAGCCTCGCCCAGCCGCTCCCAGCAGCCCCTCTCATCCAGAGCCTTGGCAGCCTCCAACGCCACCTACAGACACAAAGGAAAAATTACATCACACAGTGTTTCACACAGATGATCTCAAGAGATTCCCAATGAAACCTGGGGTCTCAAACTCACTTCAATGTTGCCACACTCCAGAGCTAGAGTGAAGCGGGTCTTCTCATCCTTGACAAAGTGCAGGGCTACCTCAGGGTAACCCTTCTTCTGCAGGTAGGAGATGATGGACTGGCCAACCAGCTTGGCGTTACGCACCATGTGCAAAACCTGGAGGAGACAAAGGTCAGGGGTCACAAAGTCAGTCTAAAAGAAAAAGAGATGACCATGTTAACTCTAAGAGATAGGAGCACTGAATTGGATCATTTTCACCTCTTCATATTTGCGGTTGACCAGGGCCAGTTTGAAGCGGTACTCCGTGGGGTCGATGGTCAGCACACGGGGCCTGCACTCACGGTCAAGACAGTAGACGCTGTTGCCTCTGACCCGGGTCACGTAGATGGGCAGGTCCAGAGTCCGGATGATACCATGATCACTACAGACAAGAGTAGAGTGTGATAAGAAAAGTTGGATACTCCCCTCGTCTCTCAAACGCATCACTGAAGGAGTAAACAGCTTTCATATTCCAGTATGTTCAAAAAGGACTAGGAAGGGAATGAATCAATATACTGTACTTCGAATATACTCTGAATAAAGTGTGCAATAGTGGCGTCTTGTGCATTACCCTGAGGTGAGGGCGTATTTAATGTGGTTAGATGTGGTGTAAATGAAGACGCCACTCTCGTCCCAGGCTCCACTCTTCACACGGATGTTCTCATGGATGTTGCACAGACTCTCCAGCTTCCTGTTGCAGATCATAATTGCTGCAGAGGAAAGCAGAGATTTATCAACAAATTTAACAGCAGGTAAATCTGGGGTACTAGAGAGCAAGGGAACAGCTAAAAAGGGTGTAAATCTAGGATACATTGTTGACAACAGCTATAGAGAGTGAATCGTGGTAAGTTTAAAAACAGCAAGACGGCCCAAAACCTTGACAGCCAAGCTGTAGAGAAAGTAGAGGACAGATAAGAGTGTAATCCTGATATTGGATCTGAGTGTGTTTAGAGTGTACAGTACGTACCGTGTTTAGCCAGCAGGGCCACGTGGCTGGTGTCAGCACTCCACACCACATACTTGACCTTGGCGATCTTCACGGTGGCCAGCGAGCGTTTCTGCTGCACGTCGAAGAGGGTGACCCCATCTGTGTCGCGCAGCAGCAGGGAGCCTGTCCCGGCGTAAAAGATCTCCTCACAGCTGGGCACCTGCACCTTCTTCACAATCTCATTCTTCAGGTTCTTGATTAGCAGCTGGAGGGAGAGCAGGGTTATTATAGTTATCCTCTGACCACTCAAAATGTACCATACCCATATTTAGAATAACTACAGCCATTGGCCCAGAAATTACAAATACAATTTAATAATGTGCACACACACTTACAGAATGCATGCGGTCCAGAACAGCAAACCTGTTCCTTGCGACCCAGACTGCAGTCAGACCAGAGGACCTCTTCCCCTCAGGAGCTGCAGGCGGGGGAGAAAGAATGAACAGGATATGAAACTGGAATTACATTGACACTTCACAGATGTTGTCTCGCTATACAAGAGAATAAGGGTGCCGCTTTACCATCTGGGTTCTGAGAGTCGCTCTCTTTGGGAATGGCATACAGGTCATAGGTGCTGTTCTCCAGGTTGGTTGCCCTCTGCAAGAGCAAGACACAGCATTACATTTTCAACAACTAAAGAAACGGTGTCTAAATTGAGTGTGTGTGTACAGTCGTGGCCAAAATTTTTGAGAATGACAAATATTAATTTCCAAAGTTTGCTGCTTCAGTGTCTTTAGATATTTTTGTCAGATGTTACTATGGAATACTGAAGTATAATTACAAACATTTCATAAGTGTCAAAGGCTTTTATTGACAATTACATGAAGTTGATGCAAAGAGTCAATATTTGTAGTGTTAACCCTTCTTTTTCAAGACCTCTGCAATCCGCCCTGGCATGCTGTCAATTAACTTCTGGGCCACATCCTGACTGATGGCAGCCCATTCTTGCATAATCAATGCTTGGAGTTTGTCAGAATTTGTGGGTTTTTGTTTGTCCACCTGCCTCTTGAGGATTGACCACAAGTTCTCAATGGGATTAAGGTCTGGGGAGTTTCCTGGCCATGGACAAGAAATATTGATGCTTTGTTCCCCGAGCCACTTAGCTATCACTTTTCCTGGATGGTTGGGAGAAGTTGCTCTCAGAGGATGTGTTGGTACCATTCTTTATTCATGGCTGTGTTCTTAGGCAAAATTGTGAGTCAGCCCACTCCCTTGGCTGAGAAGCAACCCCACACATGAATGGTCTCAGGATGCTTTACTGTTGGCATGACACAGGACTGATGGTAGCGCTCACCTTGTCTTCTCCGGACAAGCTTTTTTCCAGATGCCCAAAACAATCGGAAAGGGGATTCATCAGAGAAAATGACTTTACCCCAGTCCTCAGCAGTCCAATCCATGTACCTTTTGCAGAATATCAGTCTGTCCCTGATGTTTTTCCTAGAGAGAAGGGGCTTCTTTGCTGCCCTTCTTGAAACCAGGCCATCCTCCAAAAGTCTTTGCCTCATTGTGCGTGCAGATGCACTCACACCTGCCTGCTGCCATTCCTGTGCAAGCTCTGTACTGGTGGTGCCCCGATCCCGCAGCGGAATCAACTTTAGGAGACGGTCCTGGCGCTTGCTAGACTTTCTTGGGCGCCCTGAAGCCTTCTTCACAACAATTGAACCACTCTCCTTGAAGTTCTTGATGATCTGATAAATGGTTGATTTAGGTGCAATCTTACTGGCAGCAATATGCTTGCCTGGGAAGCCCTTTTTGTGCAAAGCAATGATGACGGCACGTGTTTCCTTGCAGGTATCCATGTTTGACAGAGGAAGAACAATGATTCCAAGCACCACCCTCCTTTTTCAGCTTCGTCTGTTATTCAAACTCAATCAGCATGACAGTGATCTCCAGCCTTGTCCTCATCAACACTCACACCTGTATTAACGAGAGAAGCACTGACATGATGTCAGCTGGTCCTTTTGTGGCGGGGCTGAAATGTAGTGGAAATGTTTTTTGGGGATTCAGTTCACTTGCATTGCAAAGAGGGACTTTTTTTTCTCCATCTGATCACTCTTCATAACATTCTGGAGTATATGCAAATTGCCATCATACAAACTGAGGCAGCAGACTTTGTGAAAATTAATATTTGTGTCATTCTCAAAACTTTTGGCCACAACTGTACTGTATAACCTATTATGTGTATGCACTTGTTTTTAAGAGCGAGACTCACAGTGCAGAGCAAGACAGCATTCTCTGCGGGGTTGTAAGACATGCTGAACACTGGGAACTTTGACCCACTAGTAGAAAAACAGAACATGGTTAGATTCCACATAATGACAAAACCAGCTGACCTCTCGCATTCTTTTACAAAACGGCAGCAGTCACTCATCCTTCAGAACTCAGTTTCAGGACAGTAAAGACTCTGCAGTATTAAATGAGCATGCATACGCACACACACACCTGCGCAGCTGCATGACAGCGGTGTCCTTGCTGCTGTTAAAGTCGAGCTGGCGCAGGAAGCGGTCCTTGACATAGTAGAGCATGTTGCCGTACACAGCATAGGCCGGACGCTCACGCTCCAGCTTAAACACCAGCATACCACTGTCATGACCTGGAGGACAAACAGCCTGGTTACACACTCCACTTCTAATTAACAAATGCCTCCAACACACGGTCACTGAAAGACAGTGAAATGAAGGGCAGCAATATTCAGTATGTTTGTCTTATCTGCATGGTGGGTCAAGACTTAAGACTATCAGATCCAACCGCCTTACAATGTAATCTACTTCGAGCACATTAAAAAGCCCCATAATGTTATCATTATGTGTAAGTCACTTACCAGCAGCAAATAGATTGAGGTTGGGGTGAGCCCCCAGCACCCAGAAGCGGTCGTGGTCCCTGCGGAAGGTCTGGACACCGGTCCTTTTGGACATGTCCCACACACGGATACTCTTGTCCTCAGAGTTGGACAGGATGAGCTCCTGGCGGGGGTGGAAGACAGCACAGGACACGTTGTTGTAGTGGCCCCTGCAGGTGTCCAGTTCCCATGCCTTGGACTCTGGGGAAGGGGAGAAAGTAAGACAAATCAAGTTAGAAAATTGCTAGGATCTTAAGGAGAATTTTTTATTTTTTAAATCAGCAACCAAGTATGTTCTTTAAATAGCACTGTACCTTTATTTAAAAAAATTATCATCTGCAGTTCATAAACACGTACATAGTGAAGACAATTCATTATCTGGGTTGTTCCATGAAATGAGTCCCTTTTTAGATATTTATTTTTTACACTAACACAACCCTTCATGCATAAAGAACACATGTTCAACTTAATAAAAAAAACATGTCTTCCCATCTCAAGAGGTTAAATAATAAAAATGACGATAGTAAGTGCCTATTAAGTGTCAAATAAAGTAACAGGGTGAATGGACGCTTCTTGTGTGCAACAGTGAGGGACAATTCAATGAAAGCGTCCCAAAAAATATGAAATTGCTCAAAAAAATTCTAGCCCATCTTTGGGTAACAGGGTTGACGTGTTATGCTCAACCCACTCAAGTTTTCCACCACAAAACAGAAAATGGCCAAAAAGAGTAAACAGCTCACCTGATTTTACAGTGTGATTTGACTATTAGATGTTCAATGTTTTTAAAAAAAAATTTATTGTTAAAAACGGAATAGTTTCACCTCATTAAAACAAGATTTCAGGTTATGTAAGAGGGTTGACCTTAAAAAGACAACCTGTACCTTGTTTTACCAATGAATCACATGAAATAAATGTTCAGAAATGACTGTCAACGCAACAAAATAACTGGCTTTACAGTAGCTAGGTTTCCATCCAATTAGCGACAGTTTCATGCGAATATTCTAGAATCCACATAAAGAAATGTTGTAGTGTTTTCACCAAACTGACTTGTTGAGGATAAAAATAGGTGCGTGATGAAGAGGTGCACACAAAAAAAATAATTTTGGCTTAAGTTTTCATGTACCAAATAAAATTCAAAAGTTCAATGTTTCCATCGCATTTTCAATTGTTGCATTAAATAGCAAATATGACTACTCTAGTCTTCACACGTGCGCACAAGTCAACAGCTCGCAGATACGGTGCGGGTAGGCTAGTCAACATGAGATTATTATGGATAAGCGTGAGAATATTAGTCAAACATCAATCATCATGTCACCAGAATAAGACCCTATATATTTTGTGGAAAGGAGCATCAACATTACTGTGCACTTTCACAACTGAATGGTTTCCCAAGTTGTGGTGGGAGGACCACACACACACACCTTATTATCGTGACTCCAAGTTTACTTCGGTATGATGATTATTATCGAAGTTTCCACCGCCATTTCTCGCATAATTCATTTTACAGACAGACACAAAAAGATCCCACTATGTCTAACGAACAAATTCTGTCAGCATTAAGAAACAAATTGTACAGAAACTTCCTGTTTCCATCGCAGCTGACGTGATTCGTATTTTTATACGGTATGACTTTACTCACATAAAAACTGTGGATTGTCATGACATTTCCCTCTTTGGGTATAGCAAGCCCCATCCCCCTCTCCCTGCCTCCCCCATCAACTAGGCTGCTGTGGTCAGAGAGACGTCGTAAATTCCTGAGGATCTCCTCATGGACACACGGTATAGAGAGAGTCAATTTTCATAGAGAACAAAGGAATTTATTTCACCTCACAGAACTTGAGGTACAAACAAATTTCATGTTCCGGAGAAAGTATAAAAGATCGGTGAAGAAAAGAGCTACGAACTGGTCCGTTTGTTACAACTTGGGGAAGCTTATGGGAGACGGTGTGGCCACATTACCATAACGCTGTTTACATAATAGTCTCCGATTTGAGGTTTACATCTAATTGTTGTATAAGAGGAATGAGTGAGGATGATACTGTTTACACAATTGTACAATGTGATTTTGGACTGTTTAATGAAGGAAAACTCAAAAAGGGAATTGGAGTTAACTAAATCAGAGGACCGCCCCTGAGCCCAGTTGGGGTCAGGCATCCTGGGACAGCCCTTTTATGCAAGTTTCTAAAACTGTTAAAATAATGTCTGTGAGTATAACAGAACTGATATGGCAGGTGAAAACCGAGGAAAATCCATCAAGATTTTTTATTTTAGGTCACAGGCCATTTCAATGCTAGTCTATGGGGATATACAAATAAATATCTCATCAGGACTCTAGTCTTGTGGCGCGCGTGAATGAGGGCGCGCACTTCGTTATTTATCTCTGGTTTTGAACATACTAGATTCTGTCTTAAATTCTATCGTTTATTTACATATTAGGGTACCTGAGCATTGATTAGAAACGTTGTTTGACTTGTTTGGAAGAAGTTTACCGGTAACTTTTGGGATTCCTTCGTCTGCATGTTGAACAAGTGGATTACTGAATCAAACGCGCCAGTTAAACTGACTTTTTTGGGATGTAAAGAAGTACTTTATCAAACAAAACGACCATTTGTTGTGTAGCTGGTACCCGTGGGATTGCAAACAGAGGATGATCTTCAAAGTGAAGTGATTTATTTTAGCGTCATTTCTAATTTATGTGGCACCTCTGCTGGTTTGAAAATGTTTTTAATGCTGGTGTATGCGGGGAGCTGTCAGATAATCGCATGGTATGCTTTCGCTGTAAAGCCTTTTTGAAATCTGACAACGCAGTTGGATTAACAAGACGTTAAGCTTTTAAAACGATATAAGACACTTGTATTTTCATGAATGTTTAATATTACGATTGTTGTATTTTGAATTTCGCGCTCTGCAATTTCACCGGATGTTGTCGAGGTGGGATGCTAGCCCAAAGAGGTTTAATTAAGTTGTTAAAATGTTGCTATGTCATAGAGGGTGCACAGAGGGACATGTCGAAATACCGAATTTTGGCAGTTTAGCAAGTCTTTATTCATATATATTTTTAAATGAATGTATTGAATTGCAAGAATTTCATGGATTGACCCATTCTACTTACCGTTCATCCTCCAGATCTTGACCTGCCGGTCGTCAGCCCCTGAGACGATGAGGGGCATGGTGGGATGGAAGGCGGCCCAGTTGACCCCACGATCGTGACCCTGCAGGGAGAGAGGAAAAACTCACATGGCTCACAACTGGCCAAGACTTTATCTTAATAAGCACAAACTCCTGGGCCTACCAATAACATTACTGTTCATTTCTGTGACCTGCTCAGTGCTCACAACTAAAGTACCATTAATAGACAGCAATGTCTTACAGAGAGACTCAAAACAGACTCTAACCTCGAGCACGTGTTTGACAACGGCATCAGATGCTCCGAACAGATCGACACCAGAGATGCCTCGCACATCAGTTTCCACGGCCCCGGGAGAGAGGTTCTTCTTCCTCAGACCTGGAACCAACATGCATAGCACCACGCACAAGGGGGATCCATATACGTGTTACACAGGGGCACCCAGATACAGGTCAGGGAGAAAGAACATGATACATTAATACACTCTAAAATAGATACCATCAACAAAAGGCAAAGATAGTGGTTTCTGATCATACGAACACACAAATGTAGCTGTTGAATTACTGAAAACACACACACACACACACGCTGAAGAGCAAGGACACAACCAGTGTTCTCGGTGTGGTCCTAACTCGAGTTCAGGAGGAACACTATCACCATATTTAGCACATCAAAATCATTGAGATGATTGTTGATTAATCAATCAACAACACAAAGAGCGTCACAGTTCTCCTATCATTGGATTACAGTTCATCTAGGGCTGACCCAAATTATTCGACTGGTTGATAGGCTGTTGGTTGAACAATTCATTTAAAAATTAAAATAAAAATAAAAGTTGAGCGGTAGACTAATTGTTTGCTACTGTCTGTCAATTCCCCCATTAATGCAGTACCAGTCAAAAGTTTGGACACATACGCATTCAAGGGTTCATTTAATTTTGTACTATATTGTAGAATAATAGTGAAGACATCAAAACTATAAAATAACACATGGAATCATGTAGAAACCAAAAATGTGTTAACAGATATTTTATATTTGAGATTCTTCAAAGTAGCCACTGTTTACCTAGATCACAGCTTTGTACACTCTTGGCATTCTCTTGGCACTTGTTGGCTGCTTTTCCTTCCCTCTGTGGTCCAACTCATCCCAAACCATCTCAATAGGGTTGAGGTCAGGTGATTGTGGAGGCCAGGTCATCTGATGCAGCACTCCATCACTCTCCTTCTTGGTCAAATAGCCCTTACATAGCATGGAGGTGTGTTTTGGGTCAATGTCCTGTTGAAAAACAAATGATCATCCCATCTGTCTTGTGCTTAGTGGGACTGAGTATTGCTGCAGAATGCTGTGGTAGCATGCTGGTTAAGTGTGCCTTGAATTCTAAATACATCACACAGCGTCAACAGCAAAGTACCCCCACACCACCTCCTCCATGCTTCAAGGTTGGAACCACACATGCAGAGAGCATCCGTTCACCTACTCTGCATCTCACAAAGAAGCGGCGGTTGGAACCAAAACTCTCAAATTTGGCCTCATCAGACCAAAGGACAGATTTCCACCGGTCTAATGTCCATTGCTCGTGTTTCTTGGCCCAAGCAAGTCTCTTATTATTGTTGTCCTTTATGAGTGGTTTCTTTGTAGCAATTCAACCATGAAGACCTGATTCCGCAGTCTCTTCTGAACAGTTGATGTTGAGCTGTGTCGCGTTACTTGAACTCTGTGAAGCATTTATTTGGGCTGCAATTTCTGAGGCTGTTAACTCTAATGAACTTGTCCTCTGAGGCAGAGGTAACTCTGGGTCTTCATTCCCTGTGGCAGTCCTCATGAGAGACAGTTTCATCATAGTGCTTGATGGTTTTTGTGCATTTGAAGAAACTTTCAAGGTTCTTGACATTTTCTGGATTGACTGGCCTTCATGCCTTAAAAATAATGGACTGCCGTTTCTCTTCGCTTATTTGAGCTGTTCTTGCCATAATATGGGCGTGGCTTTTTATTGTCCCCAGCACAAGGTGCACCTGTGAAATGATCATGCTGTTTAATCAGCTTCTTGATATGCCACACCTGTCAGTTGGATGGATTATCTTGGTAAAGGAGAAATGTTCACAAACAGGGATGTAAACAAATTTGTGCACAAAATGAGAGAAATAAGCTTTTTGTGCATATGCAACATTTCCGGGATCTTTTATTTCAGCTCATGAAACATGGGACCAACACTTTAAAATGTGCCCATTTGGGGATCTGATAGTATTTCTGATTGGCTTAATGCACCACCACTAATGAGCTGTGGAGCTTTGAGAATGACAATAAATCCTCAAATTATTTGACACCCTTTTGATAACCACTCAGCATGAGTGAAAAATGTCATGCTCTGATTCAGTAGAAACGTCATAAAACTGCCTACCCGATTTCTTCTTATCCCTCGCAAAAATAGCCTACAACTGGCCCAGAATATGATATACGATGTTGCAAGGAGTTTCAGGCTGGACCCAAGTTATGTTGATATAATGTTTAAAGTTCATTGCAGACAGGCCGCGCTAGCCAATGTGATTTATAGGATATTTATTTTTATCCTGAAATGTATCATGAAATGTTTGTTGGCTTTATTGGCTATTTTTCATAGTTGGCACTATAAGTTATTTGTCATTTAGATTTGGATAGCATTTTGACTAACCTCATGACAAAGACAAATGGGCATTTGAAAACCATAACTGGCACACAGATCGGTAGAAATGGTAGGAAATTGGCATTCTACACAAAAAAGTTTGCAAACTCCTCATGTAGCCTATTACTAGCAACTTCAGGAGTGTAACGGCAGAATCTGCGAAAGCCCATATGAGCGGGAGGAGGATGGTCGAGTCATTTGTGTCTTATTTTAGAAAACAGTGAGCTTAACGCATCAGACAAGCTCAATGCATATTTAGTTGATTTTATTAAAACACATAGGGTGTCTATATATGGAAAACCACAATTGGTCTAAAGAAGAGACAACCTTCGGTAGACCAAGACAATATTCCAGTCGGGGCAGCCCTAAATTAATCAAATCACAAAAGAGATGACACCCAGGACTCGAGTCAGAACACACACTTAATCTAGAGAAAACAGGCTGCGTCAGTGTCTCCAACCCAGAGAAATCACGTGGTAAACAGATAACCCAACAGGATCAAGAAGGGGATTCATGAAGGAGAACTGCACTAGGAACCCATGTGCAGGTGTGGATGTTTCCTGGGGGAGCATGGGGACAGGTGACAAGCGGAAGTGGGAAGAGGTGGATTTGATCGATGGGCTGGTGGAGGTGGTGGTTGGGGTTGTAAAGAGGTGCTCTGATGGGGCGTTGAATGTCAGGAGGGTGAGTAGTATTTGAGTCCATGCTTGGGTTAGATACTGCTACAAACAAAACATCTTACTGCTGCTGTGAGGTTTCTGTCATGCCAAGAGTTCATGCTTCCTGACCAACAAGCTTATCATTTACCAGTCAAAGTAATCTAAAGCAGGGATGTTATGGCTACTTACAGTATTACTTACTGACTGTGCCATGGAGACATTGTGCGCTGCACAGATTGAGCATTATATCGTGCAGGTTTATTAGTTATTATAAACTGGGTGGTTCGAGCCCTGAATGCTGATTGATACAGTATACCATGGCTGTCAACCAGACCGTATACCACAGATATGACAAGACATTTATTTTTACTGCACTAATTACATTGGTAACCAGTTTATAATAGTAATAAGGCACCTCTGGGGTTTGTGGTATATGGCCAAATTACCACAGCTAAGGGCTGTGTCCAGGCACTCAGTTGCGCACAAGAACCCTTTGCTGTGGTATATTGGTTGTATACCACACCCCCTGGGGCCTTATTGCTTAATTAGTACATTTGTGAGGTATGTGTTCTTCTCATCAATGAGAGCAGTTAGTAGCGAGTGGTAGCACAGAGCTGATGGCTAATACAGTTTACTTGGGGTATTTGAGGGGTGCAATTGTGATGGCCAACAGCCTGGTGACAGGATTACATGTAGTGTGTGTTGAGAATGAGGTAGGACACTTAGAGACCTAAAATGGGTCAGTGAATGGGAAAAGTGAAAGAATGACAGAAAGACAGGCAAGACACAGCAAAGAAAAGTAGATATTAAAACATGCAGAAGCACAGAAACACCTCTCCCATATTCTCGCTCTCCATATTTCTCACGTCACCTAGTGTTACCTTTCTTACCTCCTTTTAACCCCCTCTACAAATCTTCAGTGAAAGGTCTTTAGTTCTGTTCATAACTAGGCCCTCTTCATCAGTTTTCCCTATTCTAAAACTATAATTTTCACTCTATTCAACTGTCCATCTCAACTAAGGAGAGGTGTTTCTGCAAAAAGCCCAGAGATTTAATTCTCCACAAGGAGAGGAAGGAGGGGTTAAGGACGTGTCTCCGCCTTCCACTCCATACCACCCAGCCCCATCCCCAAACCTCACTGCCCACCCTCAACCCTGAGTCCCATCCCCACGCCCTCACCGGAGATATCCCACACACGCACGGTCTGGTCCAGGCTGGCCGACACCACTAGGTCCTCAGAGGGGTGGAACTGAGCACACATCACATAGTGATTATGCCCTGTCAGTACACTGCAGGACAGAAACACAGAAATTACATAAGAATTTACAATTAGAAAAACAATAGACGCAAGTGTTTCCGTGAGGTGCCAACACTTGGCTCAGGCACTGACTTACCAGACACAGGTCCTGGACTGCCAGTTCCAGATACGGATTGTCTGGTCATCTGAGGCACTCAAAATCCATGGATACTCCTGGAGAAAGGAAAGGAATTAATTTCAGAATGCATTATTAGGCCTATATGGAATTCTATGCAAGAACATGAAACTATGGGATAAACATGACATTTAAAGGTTGGGTCTTCATGTAAGTGACAACAGAATGGATGTAGGCTAGCCATTTTGAGAGTGAAAAAATAAGGACTCACATGATGGAAGAAGGTGGTGCGGATGTAGTCCAGGTGCCCAAGAAGAGTGAAGAGGCAACGCCGCAGCTTGTAGTTCCACACCTGGTAAAGGGAGATCAATCGTAAATGGTGCAGTGACATCACAGTTTTCCAGTACGTTTTAGAATGTATTCTCTGCAATGAAAACATGTATGAAGGAGAATGTGAGGGTGTATGAATGACTAACCTTGATTTTGTAGTCATCTCCTCCAGACACAAACAGAGGCTGTTGCTTGTGGAAATCAATTCCTCTGACAGGTCCTTCACAATAAAATCACAATCATCATCAATAATCAAAGTCAATTACATTTATGTTAATTAAGAAATGTGAAAAACATATTTTTACCATCATGCTCATCGAACTTGTCAATCAGTGTGCACATCCGATAGTCCCACAACTGGATGACTCCATTGTGAAGACTAGCAAGGATCCAGGGCCGTTTAGGGTGGAAACTCAGCCCTATGGAATATAAATGTTTTCAGAAAGTTGGCTTATTAACGTTAGTAAGTTAGACACCAATGAACGGCAAAAGTTTAATCAAGTAAACCATCAATGATACACATGCAGATCACATGAATGAGGTTGAAAACTAGCGGAGGTATGAACTGAAAGTGTTGACTGGCTAGCTAACTTGTTAACTTAACCTTGCTAACATTAGCTGGTTAACATTAGCTGAGCTAGCATACGTTTCCTTGGTAGCAGCTAACGTTAAGTCATGAATTATAAAAATAAAAAAAAGTGACATGACATTGCTAATCGTATCAATAACTTCGTCTTATGAATTAACCACTAAAAAAATGACAACAATTTTCATGGGCAACATCGTTAGCTAGCTAACAGGCTGCTAATGTAACGTTACCTTTCACACGGGCCGACTTCGTCTCGAATTTGGTCAACATCACAGGAACGCAATGACAACTATATATGAATCTGTCAAATTCACTCTAAAAATATAAAACTCTTATTTTTCGCAGACTGGTCTCCCAACTGCTTCTTTAGCCCATTTACTTCTACTGAATGTTTCCTGACACGTCGACCTGTGTTGGTGCAATGTCTTCCTGTTTGGGAACAATAAAGTTCATATTAATGGTGCTTTCAAGACAACTGGGAACCCGGGGGAAAAAAAGAGGGCAAATCATGACGTCAATGATTTTCAGGTCGGAAAGTCATGAACACATTGAAAGTCGAGAGTTTTCTGAGTGCCCATTTTCTAGCTGTTTTGAATGCAGCAATTAAGATACAGCTGACGCAAAAAAACTCCACCGCACAGTGATGATAGAATGGAACCGCCACAGATTAGAACATCTTTGACTACAGTCTATGGATGGGGCTGGCTGGAATCCTAATGAGTTGTACTGAATTAATTATATGTAGAATCCAGCTTTCTACCAAATTCTCCTTTATATAATCATTCAAAGACTCAATCATGGACACTCTTACTGACAGTTGTGGCTGCTTTGCATGCTGTATTCCTGCCCTTTGTGCTGTTGTCTTTGCCCAATAATGTTTGTACAATGTTTGGCACTGCTACAATGTTGTGGTGCTGCCATGTTGTGTTGCTACCGTGCTGTGTTTTCATGTGTTGATGCCATGCTATGTTGTTGTCTTGTTCAAATCAAATCTATTTGTAAAGCCCTTTTTACATTAGCCGGTGTCACAAAGTGCTATACAGAAACCCAGCCTAAAACCCCAAACAGCAAGCAATGCAGATGTAGAACCACAGTGGCTAGGAAAAACTCCCTATAAAGGCAGGAACCTAGGAAGAAACCTTGAGAGGAACCAGGCTCTAAGGAGTGGCCAGGTGGAGATTATAACAGTACATGGCCAAGATGTTCAAACGTTCATAGATGACCAGCAGGGTCAAACAAATTATAATCACAGTGGTTGTAGAGGGTGCAACAGGTCAGCACCTCAGGAATAAATCTCAGTTGGCTTTTCATAGCCGATCATTCAGAGTTAGAGACAGCAGGTGCGGTAGAGAGAGAAAGTCGAAAACAGCAGGTCCGGGACAAGGTAACACGTCCGGTGAACAGGTCAGGGTTCCATAGCCGCAGGCAGAATGGTTGAAACTGGAGCAGCAGCACTACCAGGTGGACTGGGGACAGCAAGGAGTCATCAGGCCAGGTCATCCTGAGGCATGGTCCCAGGGCTCAGGTCCTCCTTGAGAAGAGAAAGAGAGAGTGAGAATTAGAGGGAGCATACTTAAATTCACACTGAACACTGTATAAGACAGGAGAAATACTCCAGATTTCACAGACTGACCCTAGCCCCCCGACAAAAACTATTGCAGCATAATTACTGGAGGCTGAGACAGGAGGAGTCGGGAGACTCTGTGGCCCGTCCGACTATACCCCCGGACAGGGCCAACCAGGCAGGATATAACCCCACCCATTTTGCCAAAGCATAGCACCCACACCACTAGAGGGATATCTTCAACCACCAATTTGCTACCCTGAGACAAGCTCGAATATAGTCCACGAAGATCTCCCCCACGGCACGAACCCGAGGGAGGCGCCAACCCAGACAGGAAGATCACGACAGTGTCTCAACACACTCAAGTTACGCACCCTTCCTAGGGACGGCATGGAAGAGCACAAGTAAGCAAGTGACTCAGCCCACGTAATAGGGTTAGAGGCAGAGAATCACAGTGGAGAGAGGGGAACCCTCCAGGCAGAAACAGCAAGGAGGTTCGTCGCTCCAGTGCCTTTCAGTTCACCTTCACACCCCTGGGCAAGACTACACTCAATCATAGGACCTACTGAAGAGATGAGAGGACTAATATGATCAAATTTTTTGGTTCTAGTCAAGATTCTAGCAACCATGTTTAGCACTAACTGAAGTTTATTTAGTGCTTTATCCAGGTAGCCAGAAAGTAGAGCATTGCAGTCGTCTAATCAAGAAGTGACAAAAGCATGGATTAATTTTTATGCATCATTTTTAGACGGAAAGTTTCTGATTTTTGTGATGTTCCGTAGATGGAAAAAAGCTGTCCTTGAAAGTCTTGATATGTTTGTCAAAAGAGAGATCAGGGTCCAGAGTAATGCCAAGGTCCTTCACAGTTTTCTTTGAGACGACTGTACAACCATCAAGATTAATTGTCAGATCCAACAGAAGATCTCTTAGTTTCTTGGGACCTAGAACTAGTATCTATGTTTTGTTCGAGTTTAAAGTAAAACATTTGCCTTCATCCACTTCCTTATGTCTGAAACACAGGCTTCCAGGGAGGGCAATTTTGGGGATTCACCATGATTCATCGAAATGTACAGCTGTGTATCGTCCGCATAGCAGTGAAAGTTAACATTATGTTTCCGAATAACATCACCAAGAGGTAAAATATATAGTGAAAACAATAGTGGTCCTAAACGGAACCTTGAGGAACACTGAAATTTACAGTTGATTTGTCAGAGGACAAACCATCCACAGAAACAAACTGATATCTTTCCGACAGATAAGACCTAAACCAGGCCAGAACTTGTCCGTATAGACCAATTTGGGTTTTCAATCGCTCCAAAAGAATGTGGTGATCGATGGTATCAAAAGCAGCACTAAGTTCTAGGAGCAGGAGGACAGATGGAGAGCCTTGGTCTGACGCCATTAAAAGGTAATTTACCACCTTCATGAGTAAAGTCTCGGTGCAATAATGGGGTCTAAAACCAGACTGAAGCATTTCGTATACATATTTTGTCTTCAGGAAGCTAGTGAGATGCTGCGCAACAGCTTTTTCTAAAATGTTTGAGAGCAATGGGAGACTTGATATAGGCCGATAGTTTTTAATATTTTCTGTGTCAAGGTTTGGCTTTTTCAAGAGAGGCTTTTAGAGAGGTTGGTAAACATCTGGTGGATAGGGTGGATAGGGAGCCATTTATTATGTTCAACATAGGAGGGCCAAGCACAGGAAGCAGCTCTTTCAGTAGTTTAGTTGGAATAGGGTCCAGTATGCAGCTTGAAGGTTTAGAGACGATGACTATTTTCATCAATGTGTCAAGAGATATAGTATTAAAAAACTTGAGTGTCTCCCTTGATCCTAGGTCCTGGCAGTGTTGTGCAGACTCAGGACAACTGAGTTTTGGAGAAATATGCAGATTTAAAGAGGAGTCCGTAATTTGCGTCAAAGAAGTTCATGAATTTATCACTGCTGACTTGAAAGCCATCCTCTCTTGGGGAATGCTGCTTTTTAGTTAGCTTTGCGACAGTATCAAAATACATTTTGGATTGGTCTTACTTTCGTCAATTAAGTCGGAAAAATAGGATGTTTGAGCAGCAGTGAGGGCTTTCCAAGAAAATCGGAAGATTTTCAATTTGGTGTAGGGCCATTTCCGTTCCACTTTTCTGGAAGCTTGCTTCAGGGCTCTGATATTTTCTGTATACCAGGGAGCTAGTTTCTTATGACAAATGTTTTTTGTTTTTAGGGGGTGCAACTGCATCTAGGGTATTACGCAAGGTTAAATAAAATTTCTCAGTTGGGTGGTTAACTGATGGTTGTACTCTCACGTCCTTGGGTAGGTGGAGGGAGTGGAAGGGCATCTAGGAATCTTTGGGCTGTCTGAGAATTTATAACACGGCTTTTGATGATCCTTGGTTGGGGTCTGAGCAGATTATTTGTTGCGATTGCAGATGTAAATAAATTGTGGCCCGATATTTATTCTACAGGACACAACTAGGTCCAGAGTATGACTGTGGCAGTGAGTAGGTCCAGAGACATGTTGGACAAAACCCACTGAGTCGATGATGGCTCCGAAATCCTTTTGGAGTGTGTCTGAGGACTTTTCCATGTGAATATTAAAGTCACCAAAAATTTGAATATTTTCTGCCATGACTACAAGGTCCAATAGGAATTCAGGGAACTCATTGAGGAACGCTGTATACAGCCCAGGAGGCCTGTAAACAGTAGCTATAAAAAGTGATTGAGTAGGTCTCTCTTTATGTAGTGTTGTCTCTCTTGTCGTGATGTGTGTTTTGTCCTATATATTTATTTTTAATTCCCAGCCTCCGTCCCCGCAAGAGGCCTTTTGCCTTCTAGTAGGCAATCATTGTAAATAATAAATAATAATATGTTCTTAACGGACTTGCCTAGTTAAATAAAGGTTAAATAAAAATAAAAAAACTAAATAATGTACATTTTAAAAAGGTATCAATTGGACATGGACATCATGTGTACACAACTACCGGTTCCCAATTTCTCAACCAGAAATGGTATTGCTTTGAGATCTGAACAGAACATAAAACAAAATGAAGACTGCACTGAGTTTGTTTATTTGATAAACATTGTTAGTTTATTTCTTAATAGGCCTACATATTCCACAGAGTTGATTTATACAATATATTCAGGCTGATAATTTAATGATGACAGTGGAAAGAGACATGTAGCTAATCGGGTAGAAATAATTGGTTGAATGACACCAGTCCTGAGAGCAGAGGCTATCAGCTCCGACAGTTACATGGACTGATCATGTTCCTTTTGCTGTAACATGAGGCAGTAACTCTGACAATACATAGGCTACCTTCATCTCATCTCCACAGCCATTACCAGATGTCAATGGTAAGCCTATAAGTTTTCCGCTATTTCTATCACACTTCTCTTATCTGCTGTTCCACTAGTCTATCAGCCTGATATACAGTACCAGTCAAAAGTTGACACACCTACTCATTCAAGGATTTTCTTTATTTTTTACTATTTTCCACATTGTATAATAGTGAAGACATCAAAACTATGAAATAACACATATGGAATCATGTAGTAACCAAATAAGTGTTATATCAAAATATATTTGATATTCTTCAAAGTAGCCTCCCTTTGCCTTGATGACAGCTTTGCACACTCTTGGCATTCTCTCGATCAGCTTCATGAGCTAGCCACCTGGAATGCATTTCAATGAACAGGTGTGCCTTGTTAAAAGTTAATTTGTACAATTAAGTAGCCCTAGATGTTAAAAGACCAAATCCATATTATGGCTCAAATAAGAAAAAAGCAGCTGCGCTGTTGTAGGCACATTATTGGGGACATGAGCAGAACTCCAGAAGGGGAAAATGGAGTCCCTAAAGAAAGCAAGTACAAGATGAGTGTCAGGGGTGGAGCGGCAGTATTATCATAAGGAGACGTGTACTTGGAAAACGGAGAAGGAATGGAGGAAAAACAGAGAGAGAAGAGGTCTAAGAGTGAGAGAATAAGAGGGTGAGCTTGAGTCGGATAAAAATGGTGGGAAAAGGAAGATGGGTTGTCAAAGAGGAATGGTAGAAAGTGTAAGCAGAGGGAGCTGAAGACAGGAGGAGAAAAGGAAGTGAATGAGGGTGAAGTATCGGAGGTGGTAGGTGCAGTAAAATTATCGGAGACGGAGGTATGCACCTGGGATCAGGATGAACAAGAGTCCGTGACAGTAGGAGGGAAGTTTATGGAAAAAGTGGACTCATGCCTTTTGGCCGATCCATTTGTGGATTCACGGTGGGTGAAAAAAAAAGAGTTGGGTCATGTGGAATCGGTGAGGGTAACTAGAAGTGGTCTAGTGATAATAGTTTGTCTTTCTGTTGGGCAGAGGAAGAATGCGCTCAAAGTAAAATGAATGGGGGCAAGAAAAGTGAATTGCTTCGTTCTCAAGAAACAGAACCAATGAATGGAGTGATAACTGGGGTAGCAGTACAAATAAACGTTGACCAGCTGAGGGGAAAGATTCCCGGTGTATGTGATGCTCAAGGTTTGATGTGATGCAGAGTGGCGAGAGTGGGGAAACAGAAGAGTCATTGTTCTTGAGTTTTGAAGATGAGTCTTTGCCTGATAATGTGAAGTTAGGATAAAAAGTTATCCTGTACGAGCGTATGTGCCGAATACATTAAGATGCTACAGGTGTCAAGCTTATGGGCATGTGGCAGCAGTGTGTTGGAGGGAGGGTCCAAGGTGTTTGAAATGTGCAGAAGGGCATGAGACAAAAGAATGTGTAGTATTGGGGAAAGTAGTGGAATGTGTTAATTTTAGGGGTGCCCATGGAGCTGGGGATCAGAAATGTCCCGTGCGAGTGAGGCAGGTTGAGGTTTCCAGGGTTAGAGTAGTGCAGAAGTTGTCATATGCTGAGGCAGTGAAGTAAGTAGAGGAAGATGGGTAAGGGGAGGAGTAGTGAGAGTAGTAAAGATATACCAGTACAGAGGGATAGGCCAAAAGTGAAATAAATTTCAGTAAGATTGGATTTTTAGCATTTATAGCAATGGTTATTAATTGTACTGCAGGGATGGATCGGAAGTCTCCGAAAATGGAGGTTGTGGTGGCATCCCCAGAGAGGTATTTGGGTGTACGAGACTTAGAGTTACAGGATGTGTTAAGTGGCAATGTCCCGAGGTAGGAATAAATACATTTAATTAGTGGAGTAGGGGGGGGTGTTCATTTTATTTTATATAATTTTGAAATTAGTGAGTAGTGTTAGATGGTAGGGTATTTGTTTAGTACTTTTTTATTTTTTAAGTAAAGTATAAGGGGGTTGAACTCCAGTCTAGTAGGTGGCAGTAATGCAACAAATTGGATGCCAACCGCCGTTAAACCTCATAGAAGAAAAGAAATCAGCAAAGAAACGACAATCCATCATTACTTTAAGACATGGTCGGTCAATCCGTAAAATTTCAAGAACTTTGAAAAAGTTTATTCAAGTGCAGTTGCAAAACAAAATCAAGCACTATGATGAAACTGGCTCTCATGAGGACCGCCACAGGAAAGGAAGACCAAGAGTTACCTCTGCTTCAGAGGATAAGTTCATTAGAGTTATCAGCCTCAGAAATTACAAATAAATTCTTCAGAGTTCAAACAACAGACATCTCAACATCAACTGTTCAGAGGAGACTGCGTGAATCAGGCCTTCATGGTCGAATTGCCGCAAAGAACCCACTACTAAAGGACACCAATTAGAAGAGACTGGCTTTGGCCAAGAAACACAAGCAATGGAAATGTGTCCTTTGGTCTGGATTCCAAATGTGAGATTTTTTGGTTCCAACCACCATGTCTTTGTGAGATGCAGAGTAGGTGAACAGATGATCTACGCATGTGTGGTTCCCACCGTGAAGTATGGAGGAGGTGGTGTTATGGTGGTTTGCTGATGACGCTGTCAGTGATTTATTTAGAATTCAAAGCAAACTTAACCAGCATGGCTACAACAGCATTATCCAACGATACGCCATCACATCTGGTTTGCGCTTAGTGGGACTATCATGTTTTTCAACAGGACAGTGACCCAACACACCTCCAGGCTGTGTAAGGGCTATTTGACGAAGAAGGAGAGTGATGAGTGCTGCATCAGATGACCTGGCCTCCACAATCACCTGACCTCAACCCAATAGAGAAGGTTTGGGATGAATTGGACCGCAGATTGAAAGAAAAGTAGCCAACAAGTGCTCAGCATAAGACTGTTGGAAAAGCATTTCAGGTGAAACTGGTTGAGAATACCAAGTGTGCAAAGCTTATCAAAGCAAAGGGTGGCTATTTGAAGTATCTCAAATATATTTGGATTTGTTTAACACTTTTTGGTTAGTTTTGATGTCTTCACTATTATTCTACAATGTAGAAAATAGTAAAAATAAAAACCCTTGAATGAGTAGGTGTGTCCAAACTTTTGGCTGGTACTGTATGTTTACCACAAGTGAAGTAAATCCCAATGTTTGAGGTGATAAGGTGACTACTCTAGATGCCAGCTGCCAATAAATTACACAACCAGAACGAACATGTCTGGATATAGGGTATGAAAGAGTACATACCTAATGAAGTAGCACCCAATTTGACTAATGAAAATCATTAACTACAGCGGTACTCCCCAAGATTCAGTCAATGCATATGTTGGCATATGAAATATCAAGAATGTCACTCCACTCACTCCAAATGAACAGCAAACACAAGGGGTAATTCACAGTAATTTTAACTACTAATCACTGTGCCCACAGCAAAGTCATTTTTGCACATCACTTCAACTCTTGTAAAGATTCTCTGAAATTATTTGAACTGTTTTACTACTTGTCTGTCCCTTAAATAAATGCTATATATTCGTATCATTTTGATCAGAAGAAAAACAGCAGGGTCACATACCAGTAGTGGTACTGGTTTCGATATAATCATGCGAAACAGTATTCTCTCATCATGGCCCAAATCCTATTTCGACATTGTGGTCACGGTGTCAGAAACCTTTTTTCCATAACTTGTAGTGTATAAAAAGCTAGGAGGGTTATAACCACAGTCACAAAAGAGTCCCACTACTGGACAGACGCCCCGGGATTCAGGGGACCGTCTTAATCCCGATGGTTACTGACCGACCTTGGCTCTAGCCCCATCGAGCTCTAGCCCCATGCGCAAACCAGAGCACCAACCTCGCTAACCTGTTTAAAAACTTGAATAATGTCAATTATAAATATATGTCACAATTGGCCACAGGACTGGTTCTTACATCTTGTGGATGTAACAATGTTTGAACCGACATCAAGAAAACTAGAGGTCAAATCAAGTGCACAGCCATATACAGTCTCTGGTACAACATAGTAGCTTTTGGGAAGATACTATATAACTAACCAAGGTAAAGTCAGTCTCTAAAAATCAGTTAGCCGTCTTATGATTATGAAATTAGAACGAGGTAAGTTTAACTCCTCGATTTTCTTTAAATAATTCACAAATGTACACTGGTTATGCAACCAACAATATTAATCTACACGCATGTTACATTAACAGTATTAATGATGAAAATGGCAAAATGTATAACTCTAAACTAGTGGTCAGAAACAACCTAATCAACCCCTGGGGTGTTGGTGTTACTTTATTGATTGAGTGGAACTGTGACGGTGGCTCAACACCCTTTGTTGGGCACGCAGCCCCATGATGATACTGCAGCTATGAAACAACTCAATCATCACTCAGCAACTCTCACAACAGAGAATCCTACTATCCTTGCTGTAGGGTTTATAATAATAATGCAAGGCACCATTTTAACCAATAGGCCAGTTCAACCAGTTCTACCATGAGGCTAAACAATGGTGAGTGTAAAAACGGACTCATAAGTCAAGCGCTAGTCATTTGAGCTGTGTGTGTGGGTATGCTACTACCTGTACTATGAATGACCTGGAAAAGCTTACGAAAAACCAAAGCAATTAATTTAAAATCAGTGAAGTGATGATCAGTGAGTTACCGAAGGGTGGTAACATTGGTTTGTTGTGCCACCCTTGACTGTGCCTTCTCTGTAGACACAGAAACATTTGTTGCGAGGAGAGCAGTGCAAACAGTCTCGTTCTCCTCCTTGTCTTGTGATCGATCGTCCTCTCTCATCATCCCCCCTCGCACACAGCTCCTAGCCTGTGCATCTATTGATCTGGCTGCTCTGACATCACATGATTGAGCACTGCTCTGCCGCTCCAGCCCCAGAGGCTCCTGGGAGATTCAGGGATTCCAGGTCAAAGTTCAGGCCAGGTGGCTGATGGATGGGAAAACAGAGTGGGTTTCATTTAATTTGAATTCATTCTGTATAACACATTTAGATAGTTTATTTTACCAGATGGACCCTGTCCAAGGAGGGAAAAATACTATGCAGCTACAATAACAAAAGTTGGTAGCTGAAGGAGAGCAAGTAAGAGGAGAAACATACCGATTCACCAGCCAGCTCTTTGGGTGGTTGGCCCAGGTCTTGTAGCTGAAAATTCAGACAATAACTCATAATCAATATCCATGCATAGCAAACCATCAGTCAGTATGAATGACAACCAACAATTCATGCAGGTAAGAAACAGTCCTCTGTCTCACCTGCTGCATGAGTTCCAGAATGCTCTCAAAGCGATTTTCCCCATCCCTTCCACTTCGCTCTCCCTCCTTCTCAAACTGGCTGCAGATCTCTCCCATGACTTTGTGCTGCTGTTCGTAGCGCTGGAACTGATCTGCCGGGAGGGACTGGCGATTGCTGTTCAACCACTCAGGATACTGCATGAGGATGGAATAACAGTCAGTTATCCAGTTAGAAAGTTGTGTAAAGGGCATACATGGGAAAGATCTATAAAAACAAGAATCAACATCTGCTAGTGTCTTGTTAACTATATACATTTTTAGGGAAAACCCAAACATATGGACAGAAAAAACACTAACCTTCTCAGTGATCTCTTTGAGAGATGGGTAGAGCACTTCCTTGGAGAGTAGATTCTGCATGATGGACTGCATAATCGGCAAGATGTTTCCATCTTCCCCGCCCCCCTGTCCACCCTCATCCAATCCCAGCCCTTCCAGAGTCTTTGCTAGATCCTCTCCAGCCAAACCTGCACTCTGAAGAATAAAAACAGAACAGTCTGAAACGCATCTAAGACCAAAGAAACAGACATTTTGCTAATGGTCCAAAGTTTCAATATTTTCAGAACAATGTCCAAGGGTGGTGACAACCAAACCTTCCATAACTTATAAAAAACATTTACAATCTAAACTACCTGTAAGTTGTCTGCATTTTTCGCCAACCCACTGAGGGTGTCTTTGAGACAGGAAGTGAATTCTTGTTGGGAGGCTACATCAGTACCTGTTCAAATGGAGGACAGTTTGAGTGAATGTTTTCCCTGCAAAACACAGGGTAAAAAATACTGAGATGAAACCCCCCCATTTCAAATCAATCATCAAATCAAATTCTATTTGTCAGATGTCCCGAATACAACAGCGCAAAATCCTGTGATTTTACCATGAAATCACAGGAGGTTGTGGCACCTTAATTGGGGAGGACGGGCTTGTGTTAATGGCTAGAGTGGAATGATATCAAATCCATCTAACATTGGGTGACAGGTAGCCTAGCGGTTAAGAGTGTTGGGCCAGTAACTGAAAGGTCGCTGGTTCAAATCCCCGAGCCGATTAGGTGAAAAATCTGCAGATGTGCCCTTGAACAAGGCACGTAACCCTAATTGCTCCTGTAAGTCACTCTGGATAAGAGCGTCTGCTAAATGACTAAAAGGTTACCAGGTGTTTGATGACATTTTATTCACTTTGCTCATTATATTATAAGCCAGCCTCCAGTGCGTGAAGCGCTTACTTTCCCAACAATGCAGAGCTAAATTAGCAAAAAAAAAAAAGAAATAGTCTCATTTTATTGTGTTACTACTTACAAAGAGTATCGGTACTGAGAACAATGTGCAGGGGTACGAGGTAGTACATTGACAGGCACAAAAGAACGGAACTGAAAATATGTGGATGCTTACCAACTTTCCCTGCTGCCTCTGACAATTTGTGAAAGTGTTGCAGCAGCTCAGGTTCTTCCTGTGCGAGTTCAGTCATGGCTTTCTCCCACTCCTCCTTCGCCTGAGAGGCCATCTCCCCTTCAAACAGAGCCTCAAAGAACTGACTGTCTTCCAGTAGAGGGGGCTAGAGAGAGATGTGCATCAACAAGTAAACAAACTGTTAAATTGATCTTCCCCCATATACAGACAGAAATGGAAAGGGTTGACAGACTTGAGACACTGAAAGATAACGTCTGTACCACAATCTGAACAATAAAAACTACAGCTTCTTATATGCAAGCTCCAGGCAATTGGTGAAGTTAAGGGACATCCTAGAAACCAGGGAAAAGATTCACTCACTTTCTCCTCACTGCCCTTGGCTGATGGGGGAGCCGCGGCAGCAGCAGGAACTGGGGCTGGGGGGGCTGGGTTTGTCTTTTCAAAGTCATCGAGTGCACCTTTAGTAGAGGAAAGTCAGTAAAAGCTGAAATGCAGTGGCACAGCATTTCACAGGAACAGGCATGGTCAAGGCAAGGTGAAGGGATTGAGCAGGTAGTTAGAGGTCAAAGGTAAACTCTTCAAAGTCTGGGTCAATGTGCAATTCAGTCATGCATTAGTTGATTGTCAGTATGAGGAGGTCACTACTTCTACTTTAGAAACTATTATCATCTCTGATGTTAGGAGTACAACTTCACCAAACTACTGGAAACATTAAAAACGACAGATTATGATAATCTCCATTAAATTCCTGCTATCAAGATAATAGTAGTCTGGTAGGCCATAGTTAATAATACTGTAATGAATCAGCAGGGAGCAGGTCTCGAACCTTCGACCTTCTATCCCGAAGTCCAGCGGGTTATCGACTGCGCCGCAAAAGCTTGCTCAAGCGGCAGGGACGATATCCGCGCCTCTAAACGCAGGGTCGTTACAATACACAAAACGGCATCGGCTACTAGTATGCAATACTATTATGAATTCAAATCGGCAGGCCAGTTGACAGAAACAATAACAGATAGGTCTGTAAATCCAGATCTCACTAGCTGTCATACTTGCGCTCCAACCATACAAAAATGATATACATTTCAAGCGCTGTTTAGCTTGTTAACACATTATGATGTTACATTTTTGTCAAATCGGGGTCAAAGTTGACGACGAAAATGATATTATAGCTTAGCTATACATCCCCACTGAGCCATCTGCTGCAGCGTTGTAATGCTAATGGTGATATTTTTGTAAACAGCAAACGCAGGAGATTTTGTAAGAGAATGCCTGACTTTGGTTCTGGACTTGCCAGGCAGGACCAACCACATTCCACCAACTAGGCTAAACTAGCTAACAAGGCACGTTGCTCCACTGCGCCACGTTTGACACAATTCTTTGTATGAATTAATGTATTGGCAGGATTGATACTTCACTCGGGAGTAATGTCAAATCTTACTGTCCAATAACTCGTCCAGTTCTGTGTCCTGTTCGGCTAACGTTTCCGCTGATTCTGACGCCATCTTCTCTCTCCAAACAAATTTACTATAGACGCAGTAAAATGACGTGTGCGTATAAAATCGACGCGAATTGTGCGTCACTCTGGGATGGATTTCTACACAGATTATTTATTATATTGACCAGATACTCAAGTGGCCGCTCTAACGAGTCTTCTTCATAGATGAGATTAACGATAACTAACTGCATATATGGAGCTGATTGGGCAGATGTGTTGCTACTCAAGACCGTTTTGCATGGCTGATTGAGTTCAATGTTGACAACTAGCATTTTTGCTAAACCTAACTATTTTCCCAACCTTAACCTCATTCTCCTAACCTGCTGTGTTAATTCTCCTAACCCTCTATGTTAGTTATCTTAACCTCCTATGTAAACATTAAGCTGACCCACTGTGCAGCTGGCTATGGCCAGTATAACCAATAATGAAGCGTTACACCCATCGCCGTTGATCCACCCAATTATTTTTGCAACGTCCACTTTCAGACTCTCAAAGTATGCAGTTACACATGGTACTAGCAATGAGAATACATTTCTTCAAAAATGGAAGTCAGTGGCAAGATCAGGTGGGACCATTCTAGCCGATGAGAGGGCTGTGTGAACAACAGGCACAACTCCGATATCTACTGAAAAAATATATAAACGCAACATGTAAAGTGTTGGTCCCATGTTTCATGAGCTAAAATAAATGATCCCAGAGATGTTCCATAAGCACAAAAAGTTAATTTTTTTTTTTCAAATGACTGATTTCCTTCTATGAACTGTTGCATGTTGAGTTTAGATTTTTGTTCAGTATATTTTGTTCTCAAAGTTGCCGGGATAGACAGTTGGCAACTCTAGTGTGAGATGTAGAAATATTCTGTCAATTTCCATAAACCATTATTGATTACAGAGGAAATTATTTATTTGTCTACATTTAAATTAAATGACAACCAGTAGCAAGTTGGAATATCCATTTCAAGGCAGTTTGAAGAAAGGTGTCCATCCAAGGAGAGGAGATTAAAATGACGTTGCTTGAAAGGGCAAGAACAAGATGTTGTATGTTAGAAGAAGTACAATATTATCATAAGGAGACATATACAGTTGAGTTAGCCAAATACATTTAAACTCAGTTTTTCACAATTCCTGACATTTAATCCTAGTAAACATTCCCTGTCTTAGGTCAGTTAGGATCACCACTTTATTTTAAGAATGTGAAATGTCAGAAGAATAGTAGAGATAACGATTTATTTCAGCTTTAATTTCTTTCATCACATTCCCAGTGGGTCAGAAGTTTACATACACCCAATTAGTATTTAGTAGCATTGCCTTTGAATTGTTTAATTTGGGTCAAACATTACGGGTAGCCTTCCACAAGCTTCCCACAATAAGTTGGGTGAATTTTGGCCCATTTCTCCTGACAGAGCTGGTGTAACTGAGTCAGGTTTGTAGGCCTCCTTGCTCGCACATGCTTTTTCAGTTCTGCCCACTAATTTCCTATGGGATTGAGGTCAGGGCTTTGTGATGGCCACTCCAATACCTTGACTTTGTTGTCCTTCAGCCATTTTGCCACAACTTTGGAAGTAAGCTTGGGGTCATTGTCCATTTGGAAGACCCATTTGCGAGCAAGCTTTAACTTCTTGACTGATGTCTTGAGATGTTGCTTCAATATATCCACATAATTTTCCAGGCTCATGATGCCATCTATTTGTGAAGTGCACCAGTACCTCTTGCAGAAAAGCACCCCCACAACATGATGCTGCCACCCCCGTGCTTCATGGTTGGGATGGTGTTCCCTCGTCTCGCAAGAATCCCCCTTTTTCCTCCAAACATAACGATGGTCCTTATGGTCAAACAGTTCTATTTTTGTTTCATCAGACCAGAGGACATTTCTCTAAAAAGAACAATCTTTGTCCCCATGTGCAGTTGCAAACCGTAGAATGGCTTTTTTATGGGGGTTTTGGAGCAGTGGCTTCTTCCTTGCTGAGCGGCCTTTCAGGTTATGTCGATATAGGACTCGTTTTACTGTGGATATAGATACTTGTGTACCTGTTTCCTCCAGCATCTTCACAAGGTCCTTTGCTCTTGTTCTGGGATTGATTTGCACTTTTTGCACCAAAGTACGTTCATCTCTAGGAGACAGAACATGTCTCCTTCATGAGCGGTATGACAGCTGCGTGGTCCCATGGTGTTTATACTTGCGTACTATTGTTTGTACAGATGAATGTGGTACCTTCAGGTGTTTGGAAATTGCTCCCAAGGACGGACCAGACTTGTGGAGGTCTACAATTTTTTTCTGAGGTATTGGATGATTTCTTTTGATTTTCCCATGATGTCAAGCAAAGAGGCACTGAGTTTGAAGGTAGACCTTGAAATACATCCACAGGTACACCTCCAATTGACTCAAATTATGTATATCAGAAGCTTTTAAAGCCATGACATAATTTTCTGGAATTTCCAAGCTGTTTAAAAGCACAATCAACTTAGTGCATGTAAACTTCTTACCTTCTGGAATTGTGATACAGTGAATTATAAGTGAAATAATCAGTCTGTAAACAACTCTTGGAAAAATAACTTGTTTCATGCACAAAGCAGGTGTCCTAACCAACTTGCCAAAACCATAGCTTGTTAACAAGAAATTTGTGGAGTGGTTGAAAAACGAGTTTTAATGACTCCAACCTAAGTGTATGTAAACTTCCGACTTCAACTGTACATGTACTTGGAATACGGAGGCGGATTGGAGGGGAAAAGAGAGGCACAGATCTAAGATAGAGAGGGAGGGGGAAGAGGGTGAGATTGAGTCTAGTAAAAATGGTGGGAAAATTGAGATGCTTTGTCGAAGAAGAATGGTAGAAGGTGTAAGTAGAGTGAGCTGTTTGCTGAATCGAGGTCTGGAGGAAAAATGGAAGTTATGAGGTCAAATTATCGGAGGTGGCAGGTGGGGTGAAGTCCTCGGAGCCCGAGGCTTGCACCGGTGGTCAGGAAAAGATCATTCTGTGATGGTAGGAGTGACATTTTTGGAGAAAGTGGGCCTATGCCTTTTTGCTGATCCATTTGTGGTTTCAGGGTACATGGAAACGGAGTTGGGTGCTGTGAAATCGATGAAGGTAACTCGAAGTGGTCTTGTGATAATTGTTTGTGGTTCTGCTGGTCAGAAGGAGCAGGCACTTCACCCCAAATGAATTAGGACAAGAGATGTGACTTTTTTTCCTCTCAAGAAAAGGTTGCCATTGAAAAGAGTGATTACGAGGCCAGCGGTGAATGTGAAAGTGGAACAACTGAATGGAAAGATTCCCAGTGTTTGTGATGCTCGTCATTTGGTGCAATGCAGACCGGATGGTGTGAGTGGTGAAAGAGAAGAGTTATTGTCTGTTCTTTTGAGTTTTTATGTTGACTCTGCACGATAAAGTGATGTTAGGATATTTCAGTTATCCCGTACGAGCGTATGTGCCCGAATGCATTACATTGTCACCGGTGTCAAGCTTATGGGCATGTGGAAGCAGGCTGACCTCGGTTGTCAGGTGAACAGTGTTTCCTCCGACATATTGGTGCGGCTGGCTTCCGGGTTAAGCGGGTGGATGTTAAGAAGTGCGGTTTGACAGGTCATGTTTCAGAGGACGACCTTCACCTCCCGAACCCATTGGGGAGTTGCAGCAATGAGACAAGATCGAAATTGGGGAGAAAAAGGGGGGTTAAATAAAAAACAATGATAAAAAGGGTGAGGGATCCTTAGAGGATTTGTGTGAGTAGTAGATCTGTATCAGTACAGAGGGATAGACCTGTTTCTGTAAGATTGGCTTTTTGGCGTTTATAGCAATGGTTATCAACTGTACTGCAGGGATGAAACGTAAGTTGCAGAAAATAGAGGTTGTGGTGGCAGCTGCAGAGAAGTATTTGGGTGTGACGTTAGAACAGTTACAGGGTGTGTTGAGTGGTGGTGTCCTGTCCTTTCAGCCTGTTGGCCTGAGGTAGAACTAGATAGGTCTAAATTATTGTGGAGTAGGGTAACGAGTGTAGTTAGCTTTTGTTTTTGGGCATTTGTGGATGAATGTTTTTTTTAAATTGCGCAAATTATAACTCCAGTTTAGTTGGTGGCGGTAATGCAACATTTATTGGATGGCAACTGCCAATAAGCCTCATCGAAGAAGAAGTTGCCAGGATGTCATGTGTCCTATTTATATCAGTACACTCGTAACAACTTAAGCATTACGAAACTTGTATTCGATTAAATAAGCCACAAGTAGCATTTTGTGATACAAAACTAAAAAGAAAGGGGGAAAAGAAAAATTGCACCACCAAATAACCCTACACCTATATACCACTATTTAATATAAAAACACAACTTTGACCCTAACTGATCCTACACCAGGCCAACGACAGAATTATTTAGTTCAACACACCTTCTGCAGTAAAATATTGTACACCCAAGTACTTCTATGCAGCTGCCACCACAACATCTATTTTCTGTGATTTACGTTACATTTCTGCAGTACAGTTGATAAACATGTCAATGAATGCTAAGAAGCCAACGTTACTGAAGCACATATTCTATCACTCTATATTGGCTTAGGCCTACTACTCACCCTTGACCCATCATCCTCTACTCTCTCCACTGCCTCAGCATACAAAACCTGTTATACTCTGACCCTGACAACCTCAACCAGCCTCTCTCGCACTGGGCACTTCTGATCCCCAGCAACATGGGCATCCGCACCTCTCTGATTCAGAGGGGTGAGGTCAAATGCAGATGACACGTTTTGATTGAATGCATTCAGTTGTGCAACTGACTAGTGTTGCATTCACGTGCTAGTCGGAACTCTGACATTTCCAACATGCTAGCTGGTTGTAGTTATACACGTGATGCGTTCAACTAATCAGCAAGTCTTACATTTCTGAGTTTCCTTGTTCTGACTAGGATGTGGACGCGGCATAGGTATTCCCTTTCCCTTCCCTTCCCCAACAATTGACACACAGTTTTTCCCACTGATACTACACATTCCTTTGTCTCATGCCCTCCTACACACTTCTCACATCTCAGAATCACCCTCCTACCCACTGCTGCAACATGACCATAAGCTTGGCATCTGAAACACCTTAGTGGGTTCGGCACAAAAGCTCTCTCGGGATAACTGACATGTTCTAACATGACTTTGTCAGGTGAAACTCAAAAGGACCGACAGTGTCTTTTCAGTTTCATCATGCACCAAACAGCGGGTGTCACAGACTCAGGAAATCTTCCATTTCAGTTGCTCCGCCTAAACAATTAACATCACCCCAGTTATCACTCAATTCGAAGGAGCCCTGCTCTAGAGAGCAAGGCAAGTCACAGGTCTTGTCCCAGGGCATGTGACTCTTTTGAGGAAGTGTATACTGGCTACGACGTTCCAATGTGCAGGGATACTGGAGTAATAGATGTAGATACGTATGTATTGGGGTAAGGTGAGTAGGCATCAGGATATATGATAAACAGTAGCAGCAGCGTAAATATTGATTGTATGTGATTGTGTGTGCGTGTATGAAAAGAGAGTATAAATGTCTGCATTCTACACTATGTGTGTGTTGGAGTGTCAAATCAAATCATATTTTATTTGTCACATGCGCCAAATACAGTGAAATGCTTACTTACAAGCCCTTAACCAACAATGCAGTTTTAAGAAGAATACCAATAAAAATAAAAATAAAATTAACAAATAATTTAAGAGCAGCAGTAAAATAACAATAGCGAGGCTATATACAGGGGGTACCGGTACAGAGTCAATGTGCGGGGGCACTGGTTAGTCGATGTAATTGAGGTAATATGTACATGTAGGTAGAGTTATTAAAGTGACAATACATAGATATTAAACATTGAGTAGCAGCAGTGTATAAGAGAGGGGGGGGGTGCAAATAGTCTGAGTAGCCATTTGATTATGTGTTCAGGAGTCTTATGGCTTGGGGGTAGAAGCTGTTTAGAAGCCTCTTGGACCTAGACTTGGCGTTCCGGTACCGCTTGCTGTGCGGTAGCAGAGAGAACAGTCTATGACTAGGGTGGCTGGAGTCTTTGATAATTTTTAGGGCCTTCCTCTGACACCACCTGGTATAGAGGTCCTGGATGACAGGAAGCTTGGCCCCAGTGATATACTGGGCCGTATGCACTACCCTCTGTGGTGCCTTGCGGTCGGAGGCCGAGCAGTTGCTATAGCCAGGCAGTGATGCAACCCGTCAGGATGCTCTCGATGGTGCAGCTGTAAAACCTTTATCATACCCTCTTCACGACTGTCTTGGTGTGCTTGGACCATGTTAGTTTGTTGGTGATGTGGACACCGAGGAACTTGAAGCTCTCAACCTGCTCCAATAATCTCCTTTGCCTTGATCACGTTGAGGGAGAGGTTGTTGTCCTTGAACCACACGGTCAGGTCTCTGACCTCCTCCCTATAGGCTGTCTCATTGTTTGGGGTATGTACGTACGGTCACTGTGGGGACGACGTCCTCGATGCACTTGTTCATAAAGCCAGTGACTGATGCGGTGTACTCCTCGATGCCATCGGAAGAATCCCGGAACACATTCCAGTCTGTGCTAGCAAAACAGTCCTGTAGTTTAGCATCTGCTTCATCTGACCACTTTTTTATAGACCGAGTCACTGGTGCTTCCTGCTTTAGTTTTTGCTTGTAAGCAGGAATCAGGAGGATATCATTATGGTCAGATTTGCCAAAGGGAGAGCTTTGTACGCGTCTCTGTGTGTGGAGTAAAGGTGGTCTAGAATTTTTTCCCTTCTGGTTGCACATTTAACATGCTGATAGAAATTAGGTAAAACTGATTTAAGTTTCCCTGCATTAAAGTCCCCGGCCACTAGGACCGTCGCCTCTGGATGAGCGTTTTCCTGTTTGTTTATGATGGTATATAGCTCATTGAGTGCGGTTTTAGAGCCAGTATCGGTGTCTTACCAGAGGCTGTATGTTCTTAATGTCGTCGTTCAGCCACGGCTCTGTGAAACATAAGATATGACCGTTTTTAATGTCCCAAGTGGATGTGACACCTACTCCGGTTGCCTGCTGCACTGCTGTTTGGATTCCACCTGGCGATCTGTTCACTGTCTGCCCTGGCCTGTCTCCCCCTGTCTGGTATAGGTACCCCCACCACACTCTCCCATCTCTCCCGAGCTTTCGCTCGCCTCCAGCACACACACACTGTTGTGACGAGTGACTCTGAACTTACAATGGCTAGCCCCAAGTCATTATATATTTTTTTCTTGTGCATTTTGCTATTTTGCTATTTGCCTCATGACTCCTGCTTGCTTTGTTGACTATGAAATTTCTTGTTTACCCAACCACGGGACAGACGATGCTTATACCAACATTCGGGACACTGACTATCTATTGGTTACACAGACTTTTGGCCTCCCATCCTATTCTACCCATCTCTCACCGGCTTTGTATTCATGTTACATGATTAAATTACTATATAATATGATCTTGTTGCCATCTAATGTACATTCAGATGTCATAAATCAGCACTGCAGAGCTCTCCCTGTCCTCTGCAGTGCCTTGATTGCATTACTGCTTGTCAGGATTTGGCCAGGATTGTTCCGGTTTTGGCCACTAGATGCCCCCATTGTGCTTTTTGACCCTTTTGTTTTCCCTTGTTTCCAGTTATTATTTGCACCTGTGCCTCGTTTCCCTTGAATGTATTTAAACCCTTAGTTCTTTGCTCTGTGTTTGAATGTTAGCACCCAGCAATGCTGTGAACATTTGTTGCTCCAGTTGGACTGTCTTGTGGCACTCTGTTTTTGTTCTCGGTTATTTATTTTTGATTATCTTTTGAGGCTTTCTCCTGCTGTACCTACCACCTTGTGGATTTACCTTTTGACTTGAGGATTACCTTTTTCTCTTGGAATTACTTTTGATGTTGTGGATTTATATTTTTGCCTGCAGAACTTTCCTTTTTCTTTATTAAAACACCATCTCAAGTACTGCTGTGTCTGCCTCATCTTCTGGGTTCTGCCGACTATTAGTGGCTCAGTTTTCTAAGTGACTGTTTCTCACACTGGAGACCCGAGTTTGTAACCGGGTCTTGACACTGCTGATTATATCTGGAAATGTGCATGTATACCCTGGCTCATCTACTGTTGCTAGCCCCAATTCTGACTTGTGCTCTGATGTCTGCTTCACTGATTTCTGCTCTCGTAAAAGCCTGGGTTTTCTGCACGTTAAACACTAGAAGCTTATTACCGAAACTGGATCAAATCCAGATGTGTTGGTCATTGCTGAAATGTGGTTAAGGAAGAGTGTTTTGAATACTGATGTTATTAACATTTCTTGTTATAACCTTTGTCGGCAAGACAGATCTTGCAAAGGTGGGGGAGTGGCAATCTTCACCAAGGATCACCTTCAGTGCTCTGTCTCCACCAAGTCTGTCCCCAAACAATTTGATTTTCTGGTTCTAAGCATTAAACTTTAAAATAGAACCCAGCAACAGTCAAAAGAGCTATCGTCCATCAGCACCGGCCTGTGCCCTACCTGCTCTAAGCTCTCTCCTGGCCCCTTACACTAAGTCTGAAATTGTCCTGCTAGGTGACCTAAACTGGGACATACTTAAACCACCCGACCAGTCCTAAAGCAATGGGACGCCCTAAACATTTTTCTGATTATTACCAATCCCACAAGATATGACTCCAAAACACTCAGAAAAGGCTACTGTCCTCGATGTTACCCTCACAAATAATCCTGATAGCTATCAGTCTGTTTTCTGTAATGACCTTAGTGATCACTGTTTTACAGCCTGTGTTCGTAATGGCTGCTCAGTGAAACGACCTGTCCTGATTTGTCATAAACGCTTAAACTTTAATGAGCAAGCCTTCATGAACTGGTCTCTGTAAAATGGTATAGAATCAGCTTGATCCCTGTCGAAGACGATTGGACCTTATTTTTGATATTTTCAGTGGTATTGTTAAAAAACACGCCCCCATAAATAAAATTAGAATTAAAAACAGGTTCAGCCCCTGGTTCGACCATTATCTTGCAGATTTATTCCACCTCAAGAATTGCATTTGCCGAAAGGATCGGCACACGCATACTCACGCTGACTGGCTCTCATTCAGGCAAATGAGAAATAAGTGCACTCAGACCATCCAGAAGGCCAAAGTTTAAGGAGCAGTTCTCTCTCTTTGGGTCTAACCCCAAGAAGTTCTGGAAAAAGGTTAACGACCTGGAGAAAAAACCCTCTTCACAGCAGCCCATGTCCCTTAATGTTGATGATGTGGTTGTTACTGACAAGAAGCACATGGCTGATCTCTTTAATCACCACTTCATTAAGTCAGGATTCCTATTTGACTCAGCCATGCCTCCTTGCTCATCCAATATTTCCTGATCTCCTACCCCTTCTAATGCGACTAGCACCGACGCTTCTCCTTCAAATTCCCCTGCCCCGCTACAAAGTTTCTCCCTGCAGGCGGTCACTGAGTCAGAGGTGCTAAAGCAGCTCCTGAAACTTGACCCCAAAAAAACATCTGGGGCAGATGGTTTAGACCCTTTCTTCTTTAAGGTTGCTGCCCCTATCATCGCCAAGCCTATCTCTGACCTTTTTAACCTGTCTATCCTTTCTGGGGAGTTTCCCATTGCTTTTGAGGGCAGCCATAGTTCATAGTTCATACTTCATCCTGTTATAGGCATACTTCTATTTTGCTCTGTTTATCAAAAGTGTTGGAAAAACTTGTCAATAATCAACTGATTGGCTTTCTTGATGTCTGTAGGATTCTCTCTGGTATGCAATCTGGTTTCCGCTCAGGTTATGGATGTGTCACTGTAACCTTAAAGGTCCTCAAAGATGTCACCATTGCCCTGGATTCTAAGCAATGTTGTGCTGCTATTTTTATTGACTTGGCCAAAGCTTTTAATACGGTAGACCATTCCATTCTTGTGGGCCGGCTAAGGATTATTGGTGTATCTGAGGGGTCTTTGGGTTGGTTTGCTAACTACTTCTCTCAAAGAGTGCAGTATATAAAGTCAGAACATCTGCTGTCTCAGCCACTGCCTGTCACCAAGGGAGTACCCAGGGTTCGATTCTAGGCCCCACGCTCTTCTCAATTTACATCAGAAACATAGCTCTGGCAGTAGGAAGCTCTCTCATCCATTTATATGCAGATGATACAGTCTTATACTCAGCTGTCCCCTCCCCGGATCTTGTGTTAAATGCTCTACAACAAAGCTTTCTTAGTGTGCAACAAGCTTTGTCTACCCTTAATCTTGTTCTGAACACCTCCAAAACAAAGGTAATGTGGTTTGGTAAGAGGACTGCCCCTCTCCTCACAGGTGTGATTAAGACCTTTAGAGCTTGAGGTAGTCACCTTATACAAGTACTTGGGAGTATGGCTAGATGGTACACTGTCCTTTTCTCAGCACATATCAAAGCTGCAGGCTAAAGATAAATCTAGACTTGGTTTCCTCTATCGTAATCGCTCCTCTTTCACCCCAGCTGCCAAACTAACCCTGATTCAGATGACCATCCTACCCATGCTAGATTATGGAGA
Source organism: Oncorhynchus clarkii lewisi (assembly GCF_045791955.1). Taxonomy (NCBI): domain Eukaryota; kingdom Metazoa; phylum Chordata; class Actinopteri; order Salmoniformes; family Salmonidae; genus Oncorhynchus; species Oncorhynchus clarkii. The sequence goes on from NC_092174.1 coordinate 32,253,446, forward strand.
CATCAATTATAGATCGGCAGGTAAGGGTGCTCTCGAGCGGCTAGATGTTATTTACTCTTCGACCATCAGATTTGCCACCAATGTTCCTTACATGACACATCACTGCACTCTACACTCCTCTGTAAACTGGTCATCTCTGCATACCTGTCGCAAGACCCACTGGTTGATGCTTATTTATAAACCCTCTTAGGCCTCACTCCCCCCTATCTGAGATAACTACTGCAGCCCTCATCCTCCACGTACAACACCCATTCTGCCAGTCACATTCTGTTAATGGTCCTCAAAGCACACACATCCCTGGGTCGCTCGTCTTTTCAGATCGCTGCAGCTAGCGATTGGAACGAGCTGCAACAACACTCAATCTGGACAGTTTTATCTCAATCTCTTCATTCAAAGACTCAATATGGAGACTTTTACTGACAGTTGTGGCTGCTATGCGTGATGTATTGTTGTCTCTACCTTCTTGCCCTTTGTGCTGTTGTCTGTACCCAATAATGTTTGTACCATGTTTTGTGCTGCTACCATGTTGTGTTGCTACCATGTTGTTGTCATGTTGTGTTGCTGCCATGCTGTGTTGTCATGTCTTGCTGCCTTGCTATGTTGTTGTCTTAGGTGTCTCTTAATGTAGTGTTGTGTTGTCTATCTAGTCGTGGTGTGTGTTTTGTCCTATATTTATTTATATTTTTTTAAATCCCAGCTCCCGTCCCCGCAGGAGGCCTTTTGCCTTTTGGTACGCCGTCATTGTAAATAATAATTTGTTCTTAACTGTCTTGCCTAGTTAAATGAAGGTTAAATAAAAACTTTTTTTTTTAAATGCTACTACCAGGTGTTCTTGTGGGATCAAGGACATGAATGGAGGGTAGGCTAAACACTTTCCCTTTGAATATTCAGAATGTTAGGCTGCATGTCCGTAGTTACACGCACACACAGTGGTGCCTGTGTGTGTGTGTGTGTGTGTGTGTGTGTGTGTGTGTGTGTGTGTGTGTGTGTGTGTGTGTGTGTGTGTGTGAGAGAGAGAGAGAGAGAGAGAGAGAGAGAGAGAGAGAGAGAGAGAGAGAGAGAGAGAGAGAGAGAGAGAGAGAGAGAGAGAGAGAATGAGGGAAAGGATACCTAGTCAGTTGCACAACTGAACAGTGGTGGAAAAAGTGCTCAATTGTCATACTTGAGTAAAAGTAAAGATGCCTTAATAGAAAATGACTCAAGTAAAAGTGAAAGTCAACCAGTAAAATACTACTTGAGTAAAAATCTAAAAGTATTTGGTTTAAAATATACTTAAGTATCAAAAGTAAATGGAATTTATAAAATATACTTAAGAATCAAAAGTAAAAGTCAAAGTATGAATCATTTTAAATTCCTATTTTGTATTTATTTTATTGATGGATAGCAAAGGGGCACACTCCAACACTCCAAGACCAAATGTACAAATCTAGCATTTGTGTTTAGTGAGTCTACCAGATCAGAGGCAGTAGGAATGACCAGGGATGTTCTCTTGATAAGTGTGTGAATTGGACCATTTTCCTGTCAAAATGTAACGAGTACTTTTGGGTGTCAGGGAACATGTATTGAGTAAAAAGTACAGTATTTTATTTATGAATGTAGTGAAGTAAAAGTATGTTTCCAAAACCTCTGAATCGTGTGTGTGTGTGTGTGTGTGTGTGTGTGTGTGTGTGTGTGTGTGTGTGTGTGTGTGTGTGTGTGTGTGTGTGTGTGTGTGTGTGTGTGTGTGTGTGTGTGTGTGTGTGTGTTTGACTGCTTGTCGCGCTGAAGCGCAACACTTTTTGTGCAGCTTTGTGCAACTTCGTATGCCTTCAATCTTTGACCCAGGTCCGGAAACGGATGTTTCTGAGTCACTTAAATCACATTATAAGTAAATAAATAGTGGTTTCCAGGGGAACGGCCTCTGTTTCTTAGCAACATAATACAAATAATGTGAGCAAAAAAAAAAGAATAGTAGTACATGCAAAATAATGTATTATCTTGGTAGCCTAGCCAATGATGACATCATTCTGTAGCCCTCACCACTCTATCTTATCCCATAGCAGGACGTTGCTGCTTTAAATTGGAACCATCACGCCAAATTAAACAATAATAACCAAATGACAATCAATTAAATTAATTAAACTGTAATTATTTCATTGACATTATTTCATTAATTTATATCAGGTTGTTAATATAAAGATTATTCATCTAAATGGAGGAGGGTGGTATCGGATGACTCGCAGTAGAAAGATGTGGAAATAACGCTTGAGACATTTCATACCTAATTTGGTTGCAATGGGCGGGAATCTGGGGGGAGGGTTTTTTCGCACTATGACTGTGTTAAATTCAGGACTAGGAAGGCTACCAGTGTAAATTCGTATTCGATTAGATATCCTGAGAGAGAACGAAACATTTTGCAGTCCCAAAACTAACGATAAGGTAATACCTTTTTGTTTCAGAGTTATATTTGTGATTGTGTAATAGAATACTGGTCTATCCGAGAGTTAGCGTAGTTTTTATACATGTTTTCTACAGCATGTTCTACAAACAGTTGCAACTTGGCCTACCTGCATGCTTTTCTATAGTTTTAACAGTCTATTGAATATAATTATTTTCACCGTGAGCGCTGGAAATAAAACATCACTTTTGCACGGGATCAAGTAAATTGTTTATTATTAGCAGTATTTAGGACACAAGATAGGATAGTCAAGAAAATAACTGCTGCGGTGTTGTAAAACTTGTTTGCCATGGAAATGTTTTTGTTTTCTATGAATGACTTGATGGTGGATACACTCGTTTTTTTGTAACACTGGGAAACTCCAGTGCGCGGCACAATTTGCACTTCACGCATCACCTCGGACTGTGGTTGTCAATGCCCAACCAGAATAACGGGAGGATAACGGTAGGCAACAGCTGCCAGAATAACGGGGAAGTTGTAAACCGATTTTAGCTGACTCTTTTGAAGGAGGGCTCTGATATACACTACATGACCAAAAGTATGTAGACACATGCTCGTCGAACATCTCATTCCAAAATCACGGACATTAATATGGAGTTGGTCCCCCTTAGCTGCTATAAGAGCCTCTACTCTTCTGGGAAGGTTTTCCACTAGATGTTGGAACATTGCTGTGGGGACTTGCTTCCATTCAGCCATGAGCATTAGTGAGGTCGAGCACTGATGTTGGGTGATTAGGCCTGGCTCGCACTAGGTGTTCCAATACATCCCAAAGGTGTTCGATGGAGTTGAGGTCGGGGCTCTGTGCAGGCCAGTCAAGTTCTTCCAGACCGATCTCGACAAACATTTCTGTATGGACCTCGCTTTGTGCACGGGGGTGGCATTTTCATGAAGCTGGTTGAGAAAATGCCAAGAATGTGCAAAGCTGTCATCAAGGCAAAGGGTGGCTACTTTGAAAAATCTCAAATATAAAATATTTGAGATTTGTTATAAACTTTTTTTGTTTTGTTTACTACATGATTCCATATGTGTTATTTCATAGTTTTGATGTCTTCGCTATTATTGTACAATGTAGAAAATAGTAAAAATAAAGAAAAACTCTGGAATGAGTAGGTGTCCAAACTTTTGACTAGTACTGTACTTTTGTGTGTCTGCATACAGTTGAAGTCGTAAGTTTACATACACTTAGGTTGGAGACATTAAAACTAGTTTTTCAACCACGCCAAAACTATAGTTTGTGTAAAGTTGGTTAGGACATCTACTTTGTGCATGACACAAGTTATTTTTCCAACAATTGTTTACAGGCAGATTATTTCACTTATAATTCACTATCACAATTCCAGTGGGTCAGAAGTTGACATACACTAAGTTGACTGTGCCTTTAAAAAGCTTGGAAAATTCCATAAAATGATGTCATGGCTTTAGAAGCTTTTGATAGGCTAATTGACATAATTTGAGTCAATTGGAGGTGTACCTGTGGATGTATTTCAAGGCCTATATACCTCTTTGCTTAACATCATGGGAAAATCAAAAGAAATCCGCCAAGACCTCAGGAAAAAAATTGTAGACCTCCACAAGTCTGGTTCATCCTTGGGAGCAATTTCCAAATGCCTGAAGGTACCACGTTCATCTGTACAAACAATAGTACGCAAGTATAAACACCATGGGACCATGCAGTAGTTATACCGCACAGGAGGAAGACTCGTTCTGTCTCCTAGAGATGAACGTACTTTGGTGCGAAAAGTGCAAATCAATCCCAGAACAACAGCAAAGGACCTTGTGAAGATGCTGGAGGAAATGGGTACAAAAGTATCTATATCCACAGTAAAACGAGTCCTATATTGACATAACCTGAAAGGCCGCTCGGCAAGGAAAAAGCCACTGCTCCAAAACCGCCATAAAAAAAAACAGACTACGGTTTGCAACTGCACATGGGGACAAAGATCGTACTTTTTGGAGAAATGTCCTCTGGTCTGAAGAAACAGAAATAGAACTGTTTGGCCATAATGACCATCGTTATGTTTGGAGGTAAAAGGGGGAGGCTTGCAAGCCGAGGGAACACCATCCCAACCGTGAAGCACGGGGGTGGCAGCATCATGTTGTGGGGTGCTTTGCTGCAGGAGGGACTGGTGCACTTCACAAAATAAATGGCATCATGAGGCAGGAAAATGATGTGGATATATTGAAACAACATCTCAAGACATCAGTCAGGAAGTTAAAGCTTGGTCGCAAATGGGTCTTCCAAATGGACAATGACCCCAAGCTTACTTCCAAAGTTGTGACAAATGGCTTAAGGACAACAAAGTCAAGGTATTGGAGTGGCCATCACAAAGCCCTGACCTCAATACTATAGAACATTTGTGGGCAGAAAAGAGAGTGCAAGCAAGGAGGCCTACAAACCTGACTCAGTTACACCATCTCTGTTAGGAGGAATGGGCCAAAATTCACTCAACTTATTGTGGGAAGCTTGTGGAAGGCTACCCGAAACAACATTTGACCCAAGTTAAACAATTTAAAGGCAATGCTACCAAATACTAATTGTGTATGTAAACTTCTGACCCACTGAGAATGTGATGAAAGAAATAAAAGCTGAAATAATTCATTTCTCTACTATTAATTCTGACATTTCACATTCTTAAAATAAAGTGGTGATCCTAACTGACCTAAAACAGGGATTTTTTACTAGGATTGAGTGTCAGGGATTGTGAAACACCTTAGCCAAATACATTTAAACTCAGTTTATGTAAACTTCCGACTTCAACTGTACATATACATACATTTATTAGTGTATTTTGTGTGAATATAGTCTACTATTGATCAGAACACGTGGAAGCAAATATTTCCCCTTATTATTGCAGCTGAACTATGGAGCATGATGAAACATGTGAACATCTCCAGCCTGGGAGCCCATAGCTCTTTAACTGAATTATGGGTGAAATCGAGTTAACCATGTTGTCATAACAACGCTCGTGACCCTGGCTGCAAACAAACACTGAGTTTCCTCACCCTCAAGTGTGTGTGTGTGTGTGTGTGAGAGGGAACGAGGGAGATAATTTGACTAATATCCTGTTTTCTCTCCTGCCCAGGCTGTGTGGGACTGTGAGTGTATCTCTAAAGGGAAGTCCCTCTGTTTGGTTGATAACCTAGTCTTTTTCATGCCATAAGGTGGCTTCCATGTAGGGACTTTATGGTCTTTTACCAATTTTCCTAACATTCAAGTAATGGCAGGGAGGGGATGGATTTTCCATTACTGCCTTCCATGTGGTTTTTCGTGTGTGTGTGTGTGTGTGTGTGTGTGTGTGTGTGTGTGTGTGTGTGTGTGTGTGTGTGTGTGTGTGTGTGTGTGTGTGTGTGTGTGTGTGTGTGTGTGTGTGTGTGTGTGTGAGAGAGGTAGAAGGGACTTGGCACCTTTGACCCAGTTTGCAGTTCGGCAGCAGTCTGCACATCTGGGATAAATCAACGAGTTGGAAAATCTTACGGGGAAGAGAAATGGAGAACAAGGGAGGGGCAGAGAGGGAGAGAGGTGACTCACTGCTCTGCTATTCCTCATCATGTTTAAAATGTGTCCTTCTGAGGTTAAGGCACAGGGCTTTCCCCATTTTTCCTTTTTTTTCTCCTCGTACTTCAGCTAGCCTTTTCTGCCTGACTGTTTTGGTCACTCTCACTTTGAGTTTGTCAATTTTTCAAATCTTAATTCATCTGTCTGTTTCCTCTCTTTCTCTCTCTTTCTCTCTCCATATCCCTCCCCCCCACTCTCTGTCCCCTGCTGTTTGAACAACTTATTTTATTAATGTAAACGTGTGTCTCTGTTTGAGTCCTTCAACAGTATGTAAACTGGGAACATGGACTCACTTACTTGTGGGGGATAGTGGGAGGGAGCAGCCCTGAGTGTCTCTGGATGTTGGGACTGTTAGTGGATGAGGCTGATGACAGATTGGCTGAGAGGTCGGGTAGAGGTCTCAGCACCACATCTGTCTGAAAGGGGGGGGGTGAAGGAATGTCCAGTGACACGGACTCACTGACTCACAGAACAGGAATCCCTCAGCTGATAAAGCACTCTCACAGAGTATAAAACGGAAGAGAATCCATACTTTTGATTCTCCTTGTACAAGGTATCAAAATAGGATTTTTATTTTATTTTTAACTTTCATGCTGAGATGGAGATAATGACACATTGCTACTGTTGCCCTCATGAGTCCAAATATGATATATTTTCAAGAATGTACATTGAAAATCATAATGGAATCAATACTTGCTTTGAGATTCTTTTTAAAATATGAATGCATGCTGTCAATTTGTTCTTTGTTACTGACAGCTGCTCTCTATTCTGTGTCTCCTTATAGATCCTTCTGCCACAGATGCACCAAGAACTGTAGGCCTAGGGTATTTCACAAACACCTACATCTCTGACCAATTCAGCCCTTCAGTCTAACCCATCCTAGTTGTCAAGCATCATCCATATCTCATCATGCCGATAGTGGTGGTGCACTCCAACCCCCTGTTCTGGGTGCGTTTGTGTGCTCTGGTCTTCTCCTGTGTGGCTTTTGCTGTGACCATCCATGGGGCTGAGCTCAAGCACGGTACAGGGGACTGGTGTGTGTTCTGCTGGGCCTTCAGCTTCGCTGGGACTCTGCTGGTGTTGCTGGTAGAGCTGTTTGGCCTGCAGACCCGTGCCCCCGTCTCCTGGAAAAACTTCCCCATCACCTTCGCCTGCTATGCCTCCCTGCTCTGCCTCTCTGCCTCCATCATCTTCCCCCTCTATTTCCTCAAGGGCCAGACCTCCCGCAACGAGACTCATAACTACCGCATCGTGGCCACCGTCTTCTCCTGCCTGGCCACCATCGCTTACATGAGTGAGGTGAGCATCAGCAAAGCCCGGCCAGGTGAGGTAGCAGGTTACATGGCCACCGCCCCGGGTCTGCTGAAAGTGTGTGAAACCTTTGTGGCCTGCGTCATCTTTGTCTTCATCAGCGACCCGGTGTCCTACAACTCTCATGCTGCACTGAGGTGGTGCCTGGCCGTCTACTGCATCTGTTTCATCCTGTCGGCGGCCATCATTGTGCTGTGTATCTGCGAGTGCACTGGCTGCCTGCCTTTCCCCTTCGCCCGCTTCCTGTCTGCCTACGCCCTACTGGCTGTCATCATGTACCTCTCCGCTACCATCGTCTGGCCCATTTTTACATTTGACAAGGAGCACGGGGGCACTTCCTCCAGGCCCGCTTTCTGTGGTAACAGTCAAGGGCTGTGTTCATGGGACAAGAAGATGGCTGTGGCTGTGCTCACTGCAGTCAACTTTGTGCTCTACCTGGCAGACCTGATCTACTCTGCCCGACTGGTGTTTATTACTGTGTGAGCAAAAGGCATAGAGGGGAAGAACGAGAAGAGGTAGTTGATTTTTAAGTAGGATGGAAAGAGAGGTTGAGGAGTAGAAATTAAGAGGTGAAGAAAGAGGGAGAAACAAAGAAACTGCTTACTGTATTTTGTGTCATTTATATATCAATGTTAAGCCATTAGTCACCTCCACACATAGAGAAAGACTCAATTATTTCTTATTTCATGCAAAAGGAAAAGTCCTTACACAACGATTTTATGGACCCAAGAACTATGATCAGATGGAACAGATGTTTTCTAAGTTTGAGCTCTGATTATCTGACACATAAATGTAGTATTCCAAAGACAGGATGGATCTGCTGAGTATGTTGACATTACTATAGATCATGTAAAGTCTTACAACTTTCAATGGTCTTTTAATAAGCATGACTTTTTACATGATGGAAAACTGTAGGTAGATTTTACAGAACAACTCACACCTTCCTAGTTTGTTTAAGATGAGTTACGAAGGGATAGAAGTAATTCAATCAAACCCCGAAGTAATTCCTAGAAGATTGGTACACTGCTCCAAATGTTTTCAAGACATGAAGTAGAACAAATTGTTTGAATTAATGTAAAGATATACTCTGTTAGTGTAGGTTTTTTGCTAATTTTATATTCCTGTTTTTACTCTTTTTTTAATTTGTCTATTTTCATATTCTGCCAAGCTACATGTCAGGAGTATATTGTATGTTGAAATAATATATGCAGACTGTAACTGAATTAAAACTCACTGTGTAATGAACAATTACTGTTTGACACTTATGTGTTTGTTATAACCTGTTCTCTGTAGGCTATGACGTCTCCAGAAAACAACATCTCAGAATAAAAACAAAACATTGTTAGGAAAATGTATTATTCTTAATCTGGCCCATTGCTTTGCACTTCTGTAACAGTCTGCTCTTGTGGATGAGAATGTCCACTTTGTCAGAGAGGGAGACATCCATTTGCTGCATCGTCCTCACTACTTCCTGCTGTTACTAAACATGACGTTTTTTTCCCTGCTGTGCTTGTTGAGACTGTGCGTACCACATCAGTGTTATGGGAACATACAATCCGGTGTTCAGTAAAAGCAATGTGATACATTTATATTAGGGTTTGTCAACTGGGGGCCCACGGGTTATTTTATTTAGCCCCCAAGTTTTTTTATTTAAATGATTTGACATAAAGGACTAAAAACACCAGCAAATCAACTTCAACTGTTTTTTTTAAATTTTGGGAATCTGTTTCAAAATTATTTCCACACACAACAGAGCGAGTAATGTGATTGTATACACAGCTAAGTTTCAAATTATTATGTTTGAGTCAAATGTTTTCTGTTTGGGCTTCTTGCAGTCAATTTGCAGTCTACAGTCTGGCTGAATGTAGTTGATGATCCCTGAATTATAGCCAATGTATATCTGTCTTTGTCCTTGTTAATTGAACAAAATAAACTAAAACTTCGGTGTTCTCAATCTCTCTCTCTCTCTCTCTCTCTCTCTCTCTCTCTCTCTCTCTCTCTCTCTCTCTCTCTCTCTCTCTCGATCTCTCTCAAATGTGCACACACACACACACACACACACCCCAAACCGCTGTGGGAGGTGTGGTTGTGGGTTGCTGCTTTGTTTACAGTATGTAGGTTTATAAAAGGGATGCCACAGGCGGCTCCAGAGAAGCTTATACAATCTCCCCCTGTCTCTGTGGTAGAGAATGGCACAAACAGGTCCTCTGGATAGAGAGCAATTGTGCTGCTCAATTTGTGTGGAGATACTGAAGGAGCCAGTAGCTCTTCCCTGTGGACACCGCTACTGTATGGGCTGTATCAGGGCCTGCTGGGGTGAAGATGACTCCTCTTACATCTTCAGCTGTCCTCAGTGCAGACAGACCTTCACTCCAAGACCAATTCTGAAGAGAAACATCATTTTGGCTGAGATGGTGGAGAAACTGAATACAGGAGGACTCCAAGCTGTACCCTCTGGTCAACGCTGCCGGTATGCTGAAGCTGGAGATGTGGCGTGTGATATCTGCCTCGGTGGTCAGATCAAAGCCACCAGATCCTGCTTGGTGTGTCTGGCCTCTTACTGTGCAGCTCACCTCCACACTCACAACGAATCTCCTGCCCTTAAGAAGCACACCCTGGTTGAAGCCACCATGCCACTGCAGGGGCGGATCTGCTCTCATCACGATAGACTACTGGAGATCTACTGTCGTACTGATCAGCAGTGTGTCTGTCTGCTGTGTGTGATGGATGAACACAAGAGCCATGCTACCGTCTCAGCTGTAGCAGAAAGCACCAAGAAACAGGTAAGGACTGAAAAACAATATTGTCCTTCAAACTCAGTTGTTTAACCATGACAGAATATGTATATTTCTGAAAGTATGTTATGTGCATTAAGAATACTTATGCCCATTCCTATGACTGGTAACTAACTCTAACTATAAGGAAGTGGTATGTTTGGTGCCTTCTATACTGGGAGTGATGGATATCATTTGAACAATGTGAACATTTCCCTGATAATGATCAGAGTTGAGGCCATAAAATCTAAAGGTTAGAGGTACATTTATATCAATAGAACTTCCTTTCCCAAATTCAAATGTTAACTCTGTATTTGACACCTGCCTATATGTAACCAGGGGTCTGAGGAAGTTATTCTATCCTGAATAAGGTGTGTCAGGTGCCTGTCATCGGTTCAGTCAGTTGCTTTGAATGTGGCACCATACACTGTTTCCACATGCAAAACCTCTTCATCTCTTTTGACTATCTGACTGAGATGATGTGCCAATGTGTAACATGATACTCTTATGGGAAGGCTACATTTTCCCTTCATCCATAGCCTAGCTGTTACAGGTTATAGAATGTGTAGGTCATTTTATGACTCAATGTGTCCATTTTGAGTAGTCTTTTTTTCATTTGAGGAATGTAGAATGTAAAAAGGAAAAAAATAGTGTATGTTGAGTGTTATGGAGACTAAACAACCTCACAGCTTTCATCAGCTAAATATTCAATTTGACAAAGTGAACGACCATAAGACCAATAGCCTGCTTATATGAGCCCCAAATATTTACTAAGATAGGCTTGTGGGTGTGTCCTTGTCCCTGCAGAGGCAGCTGGGGAAGACGAGGAAGAAATGCAAACTGAGAATGAAAGCCAAAGAAAAGGAACTGCTGGATCTGAGACAGGCTCTGCAATCGCTGAAGGTGATGCACTGTGGCGATCCGTAGAGCAATGGCAGCCATGGCCAAGTCCGAAGCGACTTTCAAGTATTAATAAGCCAATATTTTAGTGGATGGGGGAGGTTTTGGGAGTTTGTTCATACTTGGCTAAATGTTATATCTTGACCACACTCTGTCTCCCACTAGTACTCTGCACAGACAGCAGTGGAGGACAGCCAGAAGATCTTTACTGAGCTGATCTGCTCCATAGAGAGAAGGTGCTGTGAGGTGAGAGAGCTGATCAGAGCCCAGGAGAAGACTGCAGTGAGTCAGACTGAAGGGCTCATACTGAGACTGGAGCAGGAGGTGGCTGAGCTGAGGAAGAAAGACTGTGAGCTGGAGCAGCTTTCACACACAGAGGATCATATCTATTTTCTACAGGTAGCATCACTGCTGCTCTGGCTTCGGTATAATTAAGGTGTCCAGTGTTTTTATTTACAGTGGGGCAAAAAAGTATTTAGTCAGCCACCAATTGTGCAAGTTCTCCCACTTAAAAAGATGAGAGAGGCCTGTAATTTTCATCATAGGTACACTTCAACTATGACAGACAGACAAATTAGGAAAAAAAATCCAGAAAATCACATTGTAGGATTTTTAATTAATTTATTTGCAAAGTATGGTGGAAAATAAGTATTTGGTCAATAACAAAGTTTATCTCAATACTTTGTTATATACCCTTTGTTGGCAATGACAGAGGTCAAATGTTTTCTGTAAGTCTTCACAAGGTTTTCACACACTGTTGCTGGTATTTTGGGCCATTCCTCCATGCAGATCTCCTCTAGAGCAGTGATGTTTTGGGGCTGTTGCTGGGCAACACAGACTTTCAACTCCCTCTAAAGATTTTCTATGGGGTTGAGATCTGGAGACTGGCTAGGCCACTCCAGGTCCTTGAAATGCTTCTTACGAAGCCACTCCTTCGTTGCCCGGGCGGTGTGTTTGGGATCATTGTCATGCTGAAAGACCCAGCCACGTTTCATCTTCAATGGCCTTGCTGATGGAAGGAGGTTTTCACTCAAAATCTCACGATACATGGCCCCATTCATTCTTTCCTTTACACGGATCAGTCGTCCTGGTCCCTTTGCAGAAAAACAGCCCCAAAGCATGATGTTTCCATCCCCATGCTTCACAGTAGGTATGGTGTTCTTTGGATGCAACTCAGCATTCTTTGTCCTCCAAACACGACGAGTTGGGTTTTTACCAAAAAAGTTATATTTTGGTTTGATCTGACCATATGACATTCTCCCAATCTTCTTCTGGATCATCCAGATGCTCTCTAGCAAACTTCAGACAGGCCTGGACATGTACTGGCTTAAGCAGGGGGACACGTCTGGCACTGCAGGATTTGAGTCCCTGGCGGCATAGTGTTACTGATGATAGGCTTTGTTACTCTGGTCTCAGCTCTCTGCAGGTCATTCACTAGGTCCCCCCGTGTGGTTCTGGGATTTTTGCTCACCGTTCTTGTGATCATTTTGACCCCACGGGGTGAGATCTTGCGTGGAGCCCCAGATCAAGGGAGATTATCAGTGGTCTTGTATGTCTTCCATTTCCTAATAATTGCTCCCACAGTTGATTTATTCAAACCAAGCTGCTTACCTATTGCAGATTCAGTCTTCCCAGCCTGGTGCAGGTCTACAATTCTGTTTCTGGTGTCCTTTGACAGCTCTTTGGTCTTGGCCATAGTGGAGTTTGGAGTGTTTGAGGTTGTGGACAGGTGTCTTTTATACTGATAACAAGTTCAAACAGGTGCCATTAATACAGGTAACAAGTGGAGGACAGAGGAGCCTCTTAAAGAAGAAGTTACAGGTCTGTGAGAACCAGAAATCGTGCTTGTTTGTAGGTGACCAAATTGTTATTTTCCACCATCATTGTGATTTTCTGGATTTTCTTTTCTCATTTTGTCTGTCACAGTTGAAGTGTACCTATGATGAAAATTACAGGCCTCTCATCTTTTTAAGTGGGAGAACTTGCACAATTGGTGGCTGACTAAATACTTTTTTTGCCCCACTGTACATGATCAAATACAAATCTTAGAATCAACTATTGAAGACCACAGGAACCCACTGGATTTTCCAATTAAATTGAATGAACTACAGGACAAAATACAAAACCTCCAACTTTAAAAGGCTTGTGGTGTTGATGGTATCCTCAATGAAATTACAAAATATACAGACCACAAAATCCAAACCACAAAAGTGGAGATACATTTGACCGCAATATATACTGTGGGATATGCGTCAACATCAACCTTGGGAAATTCCTCTGTATTATCATTAACAGCAGACTCGTACATTTACTCAGGGAAAACAATGTACTGAGCAAATGTCAAATTGGCTTTATAGCAAATTACCATACGACAGACCACATATTCACCCTGCACACCCTAATTGACAAACAAACAAACCAAAACAAAGGCAAAGTCTTCTCATGCTTTGTTGATTTCAAAAAAGCTTTTGACTCAATATGGCATGAGGGTCTGCTATACAAATTGATGGAAAATGGTGTCGGGGAAACAACATACAACGTTATAAAATCCATGTACACAAACAACAAGTGTGCGGTTAAAATTGGCCCAGGGGGTGAGACAGAGATGCAGCTTCCTCCCTCTTCAACATATATATATCAACGAATTGGCAAAGTCACTAGAAAAGTCTGCAGCAACTGGCCTCACCCTACTAAAATCTGAATTCAAATATCTACTGTTTGCTAATGATCTGGTGCTTCTGTCCCCAACCATGGAGGGCCTGCAGCAGCACCTAGATCTTCTGCACAGATTCTGTCAGACCTGGGCCCCCAGATTTTTTTTTCTCATTTTGTCTGTCATAGTTGAAGTGTGCCTATGATGAAAATTACAGGCCTCTCTCATCTTTTTAAGTTGGAGAACTTGCACAATTGGTGGCTGACTAAATACTTTTTTTGCCCCACTGTATTTGTATCTTGTAATCCGTCCCACACTTTGTCTTCCACTCTCCTGGGTTCTAGAACTGCCAGTCAATCTCTAAATCGACTGAACTCACAGACACACCCAGAATCACAGTGGTTCCTCTGGTGGATTTCGGTCAAGTTCGAGCCTCGGTATCAGCACTCCAGAAGAGATTGGAGGACCTGTTGAAAGGGGAATGGCCCAAAATATCCAGGGCAGGTGAGACTGGACACTTTACTGTAATTCACTCTATATTGCATTAAAGCTGTTTTAAAAGTACAGGTTTTTTTTTCTCTATGGAACATTACTACTCTTCACTGTCTAATTCGTATTCCTCTGTAGCGGGCACAGTGAAACTCCTGCAGTGTCCAGAGCCCCGGATCAGACCAGAGTTCTTATACTGTAAGTCGGTTTCAACTCCATTAATAGCCAGAGCGCTGCATCTGCTCTTAGCTCAGGGCTAAATCTGCATCGTGGCGGTGCTCTACGGATTCCATTCATCTTCTTGTTACCGTTCCTTTCTTATAGTGTAGTACACTGACTCCTCCTTTCATACCCTTCATCTTCTTTCCTTGTAGATTCCTGTCAGCTCACACTGGACCCCCGGACAGCCCACAGGGACCTGAGTGTGTCTGAGGAGAACAAGGTGGTGACAGTGAGGGCCAGGGACCACTCCTGCCTGGAGCACCCAGAGAGGTTTGATCACTGGAGCCAGGTGCTGTGTACTGAGGCCCTGTCAGGACGCTGCTACTGGGAAGCCGAGTGGAGCGGGAGTGGCATCAACATGGCTGTGGCGTACAAAGAGATGACCAGGAGAGGAGAGGGCAACGACTCCCACTTTGGACGCAATGACAAGTCCTGGAGTTTGTTCTGTTCCAGAAAAGGTTGTACCATCTGGCACAATAACGTGGCCACTAGAATACCCACTTCAACCTCCTCTAGGATAGGAGTGTACCTGGATCACAGGGCAGGAAGTCTGTGTTTCTACAGCGTCTCTGACACAATGACCCTGCTCCATAGAGTCCAAACCACATTCACTCAGCCCCTCTATCTTGGCTTTGAGTTTATGTGTTTCGGAGTCTTCGTTAAATTGTGCCAGATGGAGTGAAAGCGAAACAGCTGAGAGAAAGGCAGTAGCGTGTGTGAAAATTTGTTTAATGGTGAAGTTAATAATTGATAGTCTCAAATGTCGCTCACCCCAGTTTGTATTTGTTTATTACTGAAGAGTTAAAGTATAGTTTAGTAGTTTAGTTACTGTAGAGTTTTTATAATTTGTATTTTGCTGGCAAAACAAAGTACAATAATTTCAATGCAAATTCTGCAAATACCTTCTTGTGAAATTAAAAGAAACGTCTATCCTGTTCCCCCATTCTCTAATCTGACTGTCATCACATCCCCATTATGTTGATTTGAAATTGTCTAATTAAGGGCAATATCAATAGCACTGACATTTGTGTTTTTAAAACACTTTTATTGTGGTATGTTTTTATCAAAAGTGTCACAAGTAACCTCCGTGGCAACAGCACAGCAGTGCGCAAAAGTCCAGTCTGTTGCGAAATTGTCACGCCCTGACCTTGGAGATCCTTTTTATGTCTCTATTTTGGTTTGGTCAGGGCTTGAGTTGGGGTGGGCATTTCTATGTGTTGTGTTTCTATGATTTTCTATCTCTATGTTTTGGCCTGGCATGGTTCTCAATCAGGGACAGCTGTCTATCGTTGTCTCTGATTGGGAACCATACTTAGGTGTCTTTTTTCCCCACCTGTCTTGGTGGGAAGTTAACTTTGTTTGATGGCACATAGCATGAAGCTTCACGGTTTGTTTGTGTATTGTTTAGTCGGTGTCATTTTGAGTTAATAAAGAGAAAATGTACGCTCACGACGCTGCACCTTGGTCCAGTTCCTTCAACAGCCATGACAGAAATAGACATGAACAAATGTCATACTGTCTCTCACGCACACACTCACGAACAGGGCCGGAAGTTCCTTTTTCTTTGTTATACAGTAACCACACCTCCTGTAACTGCTGGTTGAACCAGGAAGTACAACATAATTCCTAAATTTTCACTATCAAAAGAAATCAATACGGTTCTCTCCCTCTTTGAAATCTCACAGGCAGAGGAACTCATCTACCAAGATCAACTTCTCTGTCCAGTATGTCTAGATGTGCTAGGAAATCAAGTGGCTATCCCCTGTGGACACAGTTACTGCATGCCCAGCTAACAACAAACACTGGAGAATGGAGAACGTTCCCTTAAGAGTCTCATTAGGTCCTTAACTAATGTTTTCATAGGATGTGCAAGGTGTTTTTCCAAGAGATCATTCCCTTAATGTCAAATAGAACTCACCCAGAACGTGGTTACCTTGTTCTCAGAACTTAAGATATTGTTATAGACATGTTTAATGGGAGCGTTTCATGAACATTCATGCCCAGTTTTCTGAGGGTTAAGAGAGTATTCCATCAACATCCACAGAACATGGTTGCCATGTTCTTAGAACGTAAGATATTAATGTTCTAGACACGTTTCATGAACATGTATGTGTCTGCCCAAAACAGCTATACACATCACTGTTGCTGAGCCAATCAAGGCTCTGATTAGTGAACCATTGATAACTTTTTTTCTGTTGGTAAGGATATTCACACACAGTGCTTTTAACTTACATATTTGGCATACATGATTACATTGTGCAGGTTCATTCATACATGAATTATTATTAAACATGTACTCACCTGGGATTTGAACTCACATCCTCTTAGTTCACAGTACTCCGATCTCAACACCACCATGTCCATGTCAGGTATCAGTTCATCTGACTATTCGCTCATCATTGATTTCATTGACTTATTTCAGCAATTAAAGTGCTTTCTGTATACAGATGGATCTTTATTTGATCACTCTTTGGTTGATGCGAATTTTCCTCCACAGAAACGGAAATGCAAACTTGTTATGTACTCAAGGTTTAAAAAGGCTTCTGAAGTTTGTAATTTTAACAAAAAAATATCAGACTTGATTAGCCCGAATGTAAAATGTGTCAACCCCTACAAAAAATATCCATTAATTATAATCCACATAATAATTCTCACTACCTGTAGCTGCAGGATTATTTTCCCGCTGTAGCACTCTGGCTCAAATTAACATCCTACATCTGTAGTTATCTAATGTTTGTGGGGCATATTAACCTGTTTTAATAATACTCAATCACTATGATCAATAAATATTTTCTTGAGTGTACTTTTAACAGAGCTGAGATTTAATTTAAAGTGCCTTCATCCTATTGCTTACACCTATCAAGTTGTTTCAGATCTACCCAAGTACTGCACAGGGAGGAAGGGTTAGGGTTTCTTCTGGACAGGGCCTACAGTGCCTTGAGAAAGTTTTCATTAATTTTGTTGTTACAGCCTGAATTCAAAATGATAAATATACTTTTTTCTCACCCATCTTCACACAAAACCCCCCTAATGACAAAGTCAAAAAACATGTTTTTAGAAATGTTTGCAAATGTATTGAAAATGAAATACAGAAATATCTAATGTATGTAAGAATTCACACCCCTGAGTCAATACTTTATAGAACCACCACTGGCAGCGATTATAAACATAAGATTCAACAACTGAGACATAAACTGAACAAGTTCCACAGACATGTGACTAACCGAAATTGAATAATGTGTCCCTGAACAAAGTGGGGGGGGTCAAAATAAAAAATAACAGTCAATATCTGGTGTGGCCACCAGCTGCATTAAGCATTGCAGTGCATCTCCTCCTCATGGACTGCACCAGATATGCCAGTTCTTGCTGTGAGATGTTACCCCACTCTTCCACCAAGGCACCTGCAAGTTCCCAGACATTTCTGGGGGCATGGCTCTAGCCCTCACCCTCTGATCCAACAGGTCCCAGATGTGCTCAATGGGATTGAGATCCGGGCTCTTCGCTGGCCATGGCAGAACACTGACATTCCTGTCTTGCAGGAAATTACGGACAGAACGAGCAGTATGGCTGGTGGCATTGTCATGCTGGAGGGTCATGTCAGGATGAGCCACATGAGGGAGGAGGATGTCTTCCCTGTAACTCACAGCGTTGAGATTGCCTGCAATGACAACAACCTCAGTCCGATGATACTGTGACACACCGCCCCAGCCCATGACGGACCCTCCACCTCAGAGAAGAGCACTTTTGCCAGTCCTCTCTGGTCCAGTGACGGTGGGTTTGTGCCCATAGGCGACATGGTTGCCTGTGATGTCTGGTGAGGACCTGCCTTACAACAGGCCTACAAGCCCTCAGTCCAGCCTCTCTCAGCCTACTGCGGACAGTCTGAGCACTGATGTAGGGATTGTGCGTTCCTGGTGTAACTCGGACAGTCGTTGTTGCCATGCTGTACCTGTCCCACAAGTGTGATGTTCGGATGTACCAATCCTGTGCAGGTGTTGTTATACGTGCTCTGCCACTGTGAGGATGATCAGCTGTCCGTCCTGTCTCCCTGTAGCGCTGTCTTAGGCGTCTCACAGTACAGACATAGCAATTTATTGCCCTGGCGACATCTGCAGTCCTCATGCCTCCTTGCAGCATGCCTAAGGCACGTTCACACAGATGAGTAGGGACCCTGGGCATCTTTCTTTTTGTGTTTTTCAGAGTCAGTAGAAATGCCTCTTTAGTGTCCTAAGTTTTCATAACTTTGACTTTAATTGTCTACTGTCTGTAAGCTGTTAGTGTCTTAACGACCATTCCACAGGTGAATGTTCATTAATTGCTTATGGTTCATTGAACAAGCATAGGAAACGGTGTTTAAACCCTTTACAATGAAGATCTGTGAAGTTATTTGGATTTTTACGAATTATCATTGAAAGACAGGGTCCTGAAAAAGGGCTGTTTCTTTTTTTGCTGAGTTTAGCTGGGAATCTAAGAGCTTTCCACACCTGGATTGGGCAATAGTTGCCCATTATTCTTTTCAAAATTCTTCAAGCTCTGTCAAATTGGTTGTTGATCATTGCTAGACAACCATTTTCAGCTCATGCCATAGATTTTCAAGTAGATTTAAGTCAAAACTGTAACTCAAGAACATTTTCTTCTTGGTAAGCAACGTCAGTGTAGATTTTGCCTTGTGTTTTAGGTTATTGTTCTGCTGAAAGGTGATTCATCTCCCAGTGTCTGGTAGAAAGCAGACTGAACCAGGTTTTCCTCTAGGATTTTGCCTATGCTTAGCTCCCTTTCATTTATTTTTTTAAAACTTTTACAAGCTAACCTATATCATGATGCAGTCACCACAATGCTTGAAAATACATGTAGAGTGGTACACAGTAATGTGTTGTATTGGATTTACCCCAAACATAACACTTGTAGTGTTGCTTAAGTACCTTGATGCAAACAGGATGCATGTTTTGAGATATTTTGTATTCTGTTCAGGCTTCCTTCTTTTCAATTTGTCAGTTGTGGTGTAACTACAATGTTGTTGCTTCATCCTCAGTTTTCTCTTATCACAGACATTAAACTATGTGACTGTACTTTTTTAAAGTAACCATTGGCCTCATGGTGAAATCCTTGAGCGGTTTCCTTGCTCAAGTTAGGAAGGACGCCTGTATCTTTGTAGTGACTAGGTGTATTGATACACCATCCATAGTGTAATCAATAACGTCACCATGCTCAAATGGATATTCAATGTCTGCTTAATTTTTTTTACCCATCTACCAATAGGTGCCCTTCTTTGCGAGGCATTGGAAAACCTACCTGTTCTTTGTGGTTATATCTGTGTTTGAAATTCACTGTCCGACTGAGGGACCTTACAGATACGTGTGAGGTACAGAGATGAGGTAGTCATTCAAAAATCATTTTAAACACTGTTATTGCACACATAGTGAGTCCATGCAACTTATGTGAGTCGTTAAGCACATTTTTACTCCTGAATTTATTTAGGCTTGTCATAACAAAGGGGTTGACTACTTATTGACTGAAGATATTTCTGCTTTTAATTTCTTGTGAATTTGATCTAAATTGAATCAATTTCAAATTCAGGCTGTAACACAACAAAATGTGGAAGAAGTCAAGGGGCAATAAACAAAGACGCATAAATAATATTTTTTTAAGTGTTGTAACGAAATTTCCATATTACAATCAAAATGTCTGATAAATGCTATTCAAAATGGCAATAATGACATGAACATATATTGTTAAGAATGTGAGAGCACTAATGAAAAACGTCCTAACAATAAGGGATATCTCTAAGCACATTCCTTAGACCGAGGTAAAGTTGGTTATATATCCACACATTCGGACATTCAACAGACATTCGCCAAAAGCCATTTCAAAATGTAAAAATAAATAACTCAATTCACCGTTTGTCACAGAATCATCAAACTAATTATGATTTATTTTATAAATGTCTAGCATACTTTACAACCTTTGTTTTGAGGAAAAATTCCAGTTTTGACTTGATAGAAATACATCACTTCTATAAAATGCCATTTAAAGTGGTAAAAATCAATAACTAACTCACTGTTTGTCACAGGAACATCCAACTAGGTATGATTTATTCTATAAATGTCTAGTATACTTTTACAACCTTTGTTTTGAGGAAAAATTCCAGTTTTGACTTGATAGAAATACATAACTTCTATAAAATGCCATTTAAAGCTATATAAATCAACAACGTTTTCTCTGATTATGACATAATCATCAAACTAGGTATGATTTGTTCTATAAATGTCTAGTATACTAGTATACTTTTACAGCCTTTGCTTTGAGTAGAAATTCCAGTTTTGATTTGATAGAAATACATAAAATCTCAAATTGTATTTAAAGATTAAGAAATGGCGAATGTCTGTTGAATGTCTGTTGAATGTACGAATGTGTGAATATAAAACTAACTTTACCTCGGTATTCTTTAGAGATATCCTTTATTGGGAGATTAGTTAGGGTGTTTGTCATTGGTGCTCTCAAAATCTTATTGATATATGTTAATGTCATCATTGCAGTTTGGAATAGCCTTTATCAGACATTTCTATTGTTTATATGGAAATGTAGTTTTTTTCCAAGAACACTTGGAAATATGATTTATGCATCTTTGTTCATTACCATAATGTCGAAAGATTTCTCCTCTTTCATACGTTTCTGGAACTTTGGCTGCCAGCTTTGTGCCTCTGAGAAACAGATGCTTTTCAGGTATGATGTGGTGTTTCTAGATGAAGAGATCAATGCTGCCTTTGCAGTTTGTCTAAAATGTTGATCTCTTTCTCCTCAATTAACTCACAAATAATGGGAGCACTTCCACAAGGAAAAAGTTAAGTGTGGACACAACACAGTTGACATCTTTCTTAGATTTCCGGCTTTAAGATAGCCTACAGCATGAATTCCGTTAGCATGAGACAAGACTTTAAAACAATTATATAACATGCCGGTAGAGAGATGTTTCTGAACGTAATATACGGTTTACTTGAAAAAGTAACTTTAATAATATTACCATTTTTAAATACAGTAACTTGTCATAGTACTCCGTTACTCATAAAAGTAATACAACTAAGTATTAGTAACCAAGTAATATATTACCCCCAATATTGGTCCCAAGTGAATTCTTTGCAATTTGTCTATTTTTTCACATAAAAACTTGGAGATGGACCTATGTATTGTGTATTGTTTTGGTATAACTGACATCATCATTGCTTAAATGGCAAGTGTGAGAAAGTACAGACATGCTACTGCAAAGTTATGATATTCTGAGAATATGGAAACCATGTTCTGGGTATGTTTCTATCAGAAGCAACACTACCAGCCTCCAATTGGCTCATTCATCCCTCCTCCTTTCCCCTGTAACTATTCCTCAGGCCGTTGCTATAAATTAGAATGTGTTCTCAGTCAACTTACATGGTAAAATAATGGTTAAATAAAATAGAAATACCACCTGGGCCATGCTTCAGTTACAAATTAGGAATGTTAGAGATATAAATGCAATGACGAGAGCTGAAGTGATTACATATCAAAGACATGTTTGTTCTACATGGTATACTGTATGTGGTGTGGATTTAAAAAAATGTATCTTTGAGATTCTCAGTTATCTAGAATTCTATCAATTCCCATCTTTCAATGAGAAACAAATTTTAATTAGATCAGATAGGTTTGTTGTAACTGTTGCCAAATAATGACTTTAACATATAATGCTAAGAATACGATGAGTCCCTAACTGGGTCTCTAACTGAGCCCACCAGCACCAATGACAAACACCCTAACCACTGTACCAATAAGGGATATCACTATGTGTTTTAACAGAGCTGAGATTTAATTTAAAGTGCATTCACCCTATTGCTTACACCTATCAAGTTGTTTCAGATCTACACAAGTGCCGCCTAGGAAGTAGGGGGTAGGGTATCTTCTGGACAGGGCCCAACTATACTGGCCCAATAAAAGTACACTCAAGAAAAACTTGTATTAATCAAAGTGATTCAGGAGTATTATTAAAACAGGTTAATATGTCCCACCAACAGCCCTTAATTATATTGTTGAAATAAGTAAATCAAATGATTGATGAGAGAACAGTCATATTAACTGATAACTAACACAGACATGGTGGAGTAGCAGGGAGATCTGAATGTTGTGAACGAAGAGGTGTTGTTTTCAAATCCCAGATGAGGACACATTGAATCATTATTACTGTTTAAATGAACATGCACAACATAATCATTTATATCAAAGTGAGTCAAATACGTAAGTTGAGAACGCTGTATGTAAAAATCCCTGTGTGATTATGCCTAATCTTGCCAACAGACAAATGGAGCTGTGGGTGGTTCAGTGTTTCACCAATTATGGGCATGGCAACAGTAACAAGGCGTAATGTGTAATTTAATTTATTTTTTCTTTTTTGGGGGGGGGGGGGGGGGGGGGGTCTCTTTGGACATTCAGGCGACATCCTGACAACTGATACACAGAAATGCTCTTGCAACGTACCCATGAAACATGTCTAGGACTTTAATATCTTACATTCTGAGAACTTGGCAACCAAAGTTCTGTGTATGTTTGATGTGAAAATTATTAAATATACTCCAATCCTCAGAAAACTGGACAGAACGTGTCTAGAACATTATTGTTGTATATTCTGAGAACATTGTAACTATGTTCTAGATAAGTTATGTTTGACTTTAAGGGAATGTTCTAACTTTAATACCAAAACATGCAACAAAAAGTAATTGCTAACATTGAGAGAATAACGAAAAACTGGACATTCAAACATTACGGGGTAACGTTACCCCTAGAGATATTAGCTGGGTGGTCTATATTGAAGGCTGCTGGGACCAGGCTGAACAAAGCTGAGGAGAATACAGCTGCCCTCAGTGCAGCGCAAAACTCCCTTTTCCAAAAGACCAGAACTGGAAAGGAATACCATTTTGGCAGAGATGGTTAGGAAAGTTAAGGTCTTAGGAGTCCAAACTCCTCCTCCTGTTCAAAGCTATGCTGGGCCTGAAGATGCTGCTGCTATGCTGGGCCTGAAGTCTTGTCTGGTGTGTCTGGCTGTATTTTGTGAGACTCACCTTCAGCGCCATTTGGAATCACCCTCTCTAAAGAAGCATTCACTGGTTGACGCCACCAGGCAACTACAGGATAATATCTGCTCTCATCTACTGTCGTACTGATCAGCAGTTTGTCTGTATGCTGTGTGTGATGGATGAACACAGGAGCCATGCTACCGTCTCAGCTGCAGCAGAGAGACAGACAGACAGACAGACAGACAGACAGACAGACAGACAGACAGACAGACAGACAAACAGACAGGTGGGGCTTGTCATAGCATTCACACACCCCATATAGGGCCCATTGGTTATGACAGGGAGACAGGGAAGTGCTGTATTTTTTAAAAGGTGTGTTCTTTTTGTGTGCAAAAGGAAATATTGTCATCAAATGCATGGTCTTAATTTGGAGACTGGAGAATAATGCATCAAACATACACGTTTATGCCTGTATGTAACACTAAAGCTATCAATAGAGGGAGACAAATGACTGCATTGTTTTTGGGAAATTCACAAGACAACAATCAAATCATTATTTTCAATAAATATGTGGAAATGTATATTTTCAAACAATGCCTGGAAAGCTGACATGAAATGTCTAGTTCCCTTTCAGTCGGTCACTCGGTATAAAATACTATGGGGAATCAACGACCAATCATATTCACCTGAAGAAAACTGAAATCACGCCCAATGGGCAAATGGATGCCTAGCCCGCCCTCGAAGTCCCATTATTATGCCCAGGAAGTGGGTCTTCGAGGGCAGGCTAGGCATCCATTCCCTAAATTCTTTGCTCTTCACCTCGCCTGAAGGAAGAACGTGTCACGCAATTTGCTAACTTTTCAACATTTGTACTTAGGTGTCTGTTAGTGGGGAGAGGGTACTTGTCCCCCTAGATGTTGTGAGTTTTGGGTCTTGGTATCGGTTTTTGTGTTTTCTAAAATTGAACTACTTTTTGCTCTGCTTGTGTAACCAGTGCTTCCTTGCTTGAGTAAGACGGCCAGTCGTAAGAGTAAGTTCAAAAAGGCTAACCAGCCGAGTTTGAACCTCCGACTATGCCCTAGGACAAGGGTACTCAACTCTTACCCTACGAGGCTCAGAGCCTGCTGGTTTTCTGTTTTACCTGATAACACACCTGGTGTCCCATGTCTATATCAGTCCCTGATTAGAGGGGAACAATGAAAAAATGCAGTTGAACTGGCTTCAAGGTCCAGAGTTGAGTTTGAGGGCCCTAAGGCATGTAAAGATACTCATGAGTGCTGTCTGGGGTGGAAACACACACGCTTTGGCTCAGACCAGTTTGTGTGACCATTGTTTTCGGCTGGGCTCAACTTCCATTGGGTGTCGGGCTGACTTTGTGGAAAAGATTGGGGCTGCTGGAGAAGGGTCTTCGGGTTAAGCAACCTCAAGAATGGGGTTGTCGGAGGTCAGGAGAGAGCAGCAGCGGTGGTCGGAGTTGATAGGGGTGTCATCAAAGGCAAGTGAGGCTCCATCCAGTGTGAATAGGATTACATCAGTCCGGGGCAGCCTAAAGCCCAGCTTTGGATTCAGTGGGGGAGAGTGACCATTGGTTGTTAATGCGCCTTTGATGGAGCTGTGTCGTAGGGCGGAAACCATCTGGGGGTGGATTGTACATCTTCTCCCCCAGGTTGGGGGAAGGTATTTACTTCCTGTCCATGCAGCGGTGAAGCATTGCTTACCCCTGTTTAAAGATTTCTCTCATGACCTAAAGGCAACCTCAGTTCCCCTCATTCAGCCAGGCTGGTGCTACCAGGTTATGGGGAGTTCATGAATGTAGAGGGTATGGAGGAGGCGAGGATCGTTTGCACATCGCCAATTGATGGAAAGCTGGTTAGTTACTTAGTTCCAGAGTCTAACAATGGGGCTATTCCTAGCACGGTGCTTCTGAATAAACAATGCCGTTTATCAGCAGATCAGCTGGTTGCAGTTCTTGAGAGGAACAGGCAGATGTATTTGGATGAGTCGGTTTCGTCAACAAGGTTGTTTGGCTCAGCTATGGAGTCCTTACAGGCCCGTTTCAAGGAGGTAAAAACTGGTTCTTCCACAGCACGGGGAAAGAGCAGATCTCATGACCCTAGCTGCAGGCCGAGGGAAGAGTTATTCTCTCGGGGCCCACCTCCCCAAGAATTTACTGTGGCAACAGTGCTCCCAAGTGGCTCGGTCAATGGGGGCAACTTACTGGTTTCCGAAGTTCCCGAATCCGGTGTGGTCTGGGTATCAGAATGGCTGTACCACGTAAGCACATTGTTTCTACCCAAGGTTCCTCAGTGTTCAGGGGAATCGAGAGTGAGGTATCGTCCAGGTGTGGACATAATAAACACAGATCCTTCCCTAAAATTTTTTAAAAATGATGACAAATAAATTGAATATCCCAGTCCTCAGGGTGGCGCTCTGCCCCTTAAGGACATAATGTATGGGAGACTGGGAGCATGTTCCGTCCAGTGGCGGGCATATGCAGTTTCACCATGGGTGACAGTGACTAAAGGGTACCACCTGGACAGTGACTAAGGGGTACCACCTGCCGTTTGCTGTGCGTCCTCCTCCTTTCGTCGCGGTCCTAGCACCTGTCATGTTCAAAAGCAGGCTATTCGGGTGGTTCCAGTGTCAGAAGTATAGAGCGGTTGGTGCAGCCGGTACTTCTTAGTTCCCAAGAGCGATGGAAAGTTGTGTCCCATCCTGGACTTGCGTGTTTTAAACAAGCACCTCAAGGTCCGCAAGTTTAGGATTGACAGCCCTACCCCGGGGTCTCATACTCTGGTGGTGCGGTTCCTGAAAGGCGTGCGCCGGCTCAGGCCAGTTTCTAAGCCTTTGGCACCTTCCATGGAGGGAAGCCTCTATTTGAACCATTGGAGTCTGTGGACCTGAAGGTCCTTTCCTACTAGACTGCCCTGTTGGAAGGTGAACCTTCGCCCCAGTCTGAGGTCCTGAGCGCTCTAGAGCAGGTTTTCATCAAGGATCTCTCTGTACTTTGATCTGTTCATCTTTGCCTCGATCTTGACTTGTCTCCCAGACCCTGCTGCTGAAAAACATCCCCACAGCATGATGCTGCCACCACCATGCTTCTCCGTACGGATGGTGTCTGGTTTCCTCCAGACACTTGGCCTTCAGGCCAAAGAGTTCAATCTTGGTTTCATCAGACCAGAGAATCTGGTTTCTCATGGTCTGAGTCTTTTGGTGCCTTTTGGCAAACTCCAAGCAGGCTGTCATGTGCCTTTTACTGAGGATTGGCTTCCATACGGCCGCTCTACCATAAAGGCCTGATTGGTGTAGTGCTGCAGAGATGGGTAGTCCTTCTGGAAGACTTTCCCATCTCCTCAGAGGAATTTCAATGCTGCAGTCTTTTTTTGGTACCCTTCCCCAGAACAGTGCCTGTCTCTGAGCTCTACCGACAATTCCTTCGACCTCATGGCTTTATTTTTGCTCTGACATGCACTGTCATCTGTGGACCTTATATAGACAGGTGTTTGCCTTCCAAATCATGTCCAATCAATTGAATTTACCACAGGTGGACTCCAATCAAGTTGTAGAAACATCCTAAGGATGATCAATGGAAACAGGATGCACCAATTTCAAGTCTCATAGCAAAGGGTCTGAATACTTATGTTAAAACCTGTTTTCACTTTGTCATTATGGGGTGTAGATTGTAGATTGCTGAGGAATTTAATCCATTTTAGAATAAGGCTGTAATGTAACAAATGTTAAAAGTCAAGGGGTCTGAATACTTTCCGAAGGCACTGTATATGGATAGGACCAAGGATATGCCAGTTCGTGACCAACTTTTTGTCTGTTTCGCTAATCCAGCTCAAGGTAGGGTGATTTTCTAAGCAGTGTCTTTCTCATTGGATTGCGGAGGCTATCTCAATGGAATATGACAGCAAAGGACAAGGGCTGGTGTACATGCTCCCTCCACTAGGGGTGTGGTGGCTGCTTGGGCGTTGTTCAGGTGCATGATGATTGGTGATATCTGTGCTGCAGCAAGTTGGGTTTCCCAACATAACTTTGAGGATTTATCGCTTGGATGTAACTGATCCCAGTGTGCCTCACATGGTTCTCATGGCTGGGTCCAGGAGTGGGTATTAGGCAGCGCACAGGTTGCGCATTTATCCTGGTTACCACAGTTTCCTCTGGGTTTGAGTCTTTGGCTGCACGAGTACACAGTCTCCAGGTTACTGCAGGTTACTCTCTGCGTCTCCCACCAGCACTCTGCACAGGCAACAATGGAGGACAGTGAGATGATCTTTACTGAGCTGATACACTCCATAGAGAGAAGGTGCTGTGAGGTGTGAGAGCTGATCAGAGCCCAGGAGAAGACTGCAGTGAGTCAGCCTGAAGGACTCACACAGAGACTGGAGCAGGCAGCTGAGCTGAGGAAGAAACACTGAACTGGAGCACCTTTCACACACAGAGGATCACATTCCTCCAGGTATTATCAAGTATTACATGTAAAAAAAGTTTTTTAAACACAATGATTGCATGTTGACGGATTTCTAATTTGTATCATTTTGTATCCTCTCACTGTTCCCTCTGTAGATATGGCCGTCTCTATACGCCCCTCCTGAAACTCCAGACCAATCCAGTGTCCCTGTGGGTCAGACCTATCGCTCTGAACTAACAGAGAGACAGGAAGACATCCTGAAAGAGAATTGGCTTCAGATTTTAAGAGCAGGTGTGACACTGATATGTCTGATATTCCACACCACTACATAAATAGAACTTGGCAGTGGTTCATAACCTATTTCATAAAACTGGGGGAAAAATGATATTGCTCTTCAATCGTTTTTCTAAAATGGATTGGTGCATAATTGTTGATAGCCCTTTGTTGATCAGGGGTGTGGGCATGGGTGGGCCTGGGTTGACACAGGGGAGCCAGGCCCTGCCAGGTCCACTCAATCAGATTGAGCCCTTTGTTGTTATTAATTGAAAACTTTCCCCATCTGCAGTCAATACAATGGAGATTATGTACACCCCAGAGCCCCTCTCAGAGAAATACTTCACAAATATATCTAAAATCAATTATCTATTTCATTCAATTGTGCATCCATGCCTTTCTTCACTGTCACCAGGAGACACTGTTGCTAAAAAAACAGCTAAAATGAAAGTATAAATGTATGTTATTACACAAAATGTAAGGTCTATTCTACACTAATCACATGTCGTAAGTACCTCTGTTCTGTTTCCTCCCTCTCCTCTCTCCATAGATTTCTGTCAGCTCACATTGGATCCAAACACAGCATTCTACAATCTCCACCTGACTGAAAGAGACCAGGAAGTGACAATGAAGGAGCCCAAACCGTGCCTCAACCACACAGAGAGGTTTCACAGTATCCAGGTGCTGTGTAGAGAGGCTGTTGTTACTGGGAGGTAGAGTGGAGCGGGAAGAGGCCCTTACATACCAGTCTTATACAAGGACATCAGGAGGACGGGCTTTGGTCCAGAAGCCCAGTTTGGCCTCATAATGAGAAGTCCTGGAATTTACTCTGCGTCAAATAAGCCTGTAGTTTCCTACATAACAACATAGAGACTAAACTATTTGACCCCGAGTCCTCTAGGATAAGAGTGTACCTGGATCACAGGGCAGGAGATCTGTCCTTCTACAGCGTCTCTGACACAATGAGCCTCCATAGAGTCCAGACTGCATTCACTCAGCCACTCTAGCCTAGCTTTAGGCTGTATGCATACATGGGCCTAATGAAACTGACTTATCTTCAGTGATAATAGATGTTACCCTCAGGAGGAGAGAGATCGGCTATTCAATCACACACAAAACCATATCCACAAACAGACCAATAACACACATTTACTTGTATAATTTATATTGAAAACTGGTTAAAAACATTAGTCTCCCTTATATAAACGGTAAAATGTATCTGTAATCATACTTACAACTGTTCCCTTGCCATTTAATCCCCATTCAGTATTGTCATATTTGAGCAATACATCATAAACCAAGTGCATAGAAAAAGGTGTGATATGGTAGCAATAAAGCGCTTCATACTATAACAACTGAACCAGACAGGACAGTACTGAGCTTGTCATCCTGGTTGGCTGTCCGTCTGGAACGATCTGATGTCTTCTCCTATGAACTCATTCACTGTAGTCAAAAAGACACAGCAGCCAGTCAGAAGTTTAGACATTAATTTATGCTGTATATCAATCCATCAAACATGTTATATTATATGTATTGTTATTCTTGTAACAATGGAGATCAATACCAATTAGAACTTTGTCTTGTACATGCAAACTTCTCACCTTCCTCTAATGTAATGTGGTGAATAGATGATGAGCTGGCAAATTCCAGGGGGGTCGTCTGCATTTTAGACCCAGCCTGAGCCTCCCTTTCCCGAGGTCCCCTGCCCTGGTGGTCCCATACCTCGTTGTGGGAGTATGGTGGTGGGTAGAAGTCCTGATACGGGCTGGAGTTGGAAGGAGGCGAGGGGCAGACCTCCTGAGGGTAGGGGTAGTGGGGGTAGGGTGAGGTAGTCATGGGGGGAAGAGAGGAGGAGGAGATGGGGCTGCCTGCGGGGAAGGGACTCAGAGAGGAGGAGTGGGAGGGAGAGGGGGAGGAGGACAGGTATGGGGAGTCCAGCCATGTGGAGGGAGAGGGAGGTTGGGAGACTCTGGGGTACAGGGGAGGCAGTAGCTCGGTGAAGCCCAGCTCCAAGTTCTCAAAGCTGGGGCGTCTTTCTGACAGAGAACCTCTGCTGTCACCCACAGCTTCAGGCTTGTGGCAGTACTCCTCCTGGTAGCCATGGCCTTGATAGGGGGGAGAGTAGGCTGAAGGGTAGGGGGGCAGGTGCAAAGCTAGCCCTCTCTCCTTGGGCGTGGGATCATTCCTCAGGTGCAGACCCCTATCCACCCTGCTGGGCCCCCCCATGGAGCAGAGTGTCACCCCCTCCAGGGGCAAGACAGAGGGATGCGAGAGCAGAGGGTCGTCCTCTTTAAACATGACTGAGGGCGAGAGAGAGAGCGTGAGAGTGAGAGAGGGAGAGAAAATAAGTGGTAATAAGCCCCTAACCTCGTAGATAAATCAGGATACATTTTTCAAAATGAACCAAAAACAACAAAGATAGTTCCAGTCTAAGCTGAGAGACTGATGGATGAAGTGAAGGGAGACTCACCCGGCAGGTACTTGAAACAATGAGTGCTGCTCCTTTTCCTCTTCCCGTTGGAGACATAAAGGCACACAGATACTGGGCGGTTCACAGACAGGTCACCATAGGCTGGAATCTGCACACACAGCAAGCACTGTGGGATGACAATATGAACAATGTACATTACAGTTTTAATACATGTGCACTGAAACACAAATAGACCCAGAAACATACTATTTACCTCACTACTGTTGTCACGGTCAACATGTGCCTCCTCTTCCCACTGCAGCTTTCCATCTGGTAAATATGGATATTAATTATACCTAATTTCATGGATGGTGCACATTGAAGAAAAAAAGAACACGCACACACAAATGTGATGTTATCCTATCTTTGTGGGAACCTAAGATTAATTTTCATAAAAAATCCTATATTCCCTAACTTCTAACTTCCCCTATCCCGAACCCCTTACCTGTCCCTCTTTCCATAAAAAGCACTCTGGACATGGGCAGGAAGTTAGATCCACCCAACAGTAGCTCCTCCCCTCCTTCCACAGAGCACGATATGACACTGACTGACTCCACCACTGGCAGCTCCTGAGCAGAGCGCTGGGCTGAGGAGACACAGAGAGACAGAGAAACACAGTGAGACACAGCGAGACACAGAGAGACACAGAGAAACACAGCGAGACACAGAGAGACACAGAGAGACACAGAGAAACACAGCGAGACATAGAGAGACACAGCGAGACACAGAGAGACACAGAGAAACACAGCGAGACACAGAGAGACACACAGAGACACAGAGAGACACAGAAAGACACAGAGAGACACACAGAGACACAAAGAGACACAGAGAGACACACAGAGACACAGAGAGACACAGAGAGACACAGAGAAACACAGCGAGACACAGAGAGACACAGCGAGACACAACGAGACACAGAGAGACACAGAGAGACACACAGAGACACAGAGAGACACAGAGAGACACAGAGAAACACAGCGAGACACAGAGAGACACAGCGAGACACAGAGAGACACAGAGAGAGAGAACAGAATACAGATGATTCACTAGGATATTCAGAAACCTATTCAAAAAAAGTTTTGCATTGTCACAATGTGTTGTTTTACAGGGTCAGCCACAGCACTACTAGAACAAATAAGGATTAGGTGCCTTGCTCAAAGGGACATCGACTGATTTTTCACCTTGTTGACTCAGGTATTCAAACCAGCAACCCTTCAGTTACTGGCCCAACGCTCTAACCGTTAGGCTACCTGCCATACTCACAGCACTCAATAGGCACGGAGGTAACCTGCAGGGCCAGCATCCGTCCAGGCGGGGCCACGGGAAGGCCAAGGGGGAGGTGGGTACGGAACACTAGGCGCACACGCGTGTTTTTCCTCCCTACATCTGTCTCTCCTTTCCTCAGCTCGATGTCCGAGTTCCTCAGCTTCAGAATGCCAGCGCAGTCAATGCTGAAACAGAGATAGGCTGTTATACTCAGCACACAGACAGACACTCACACAGTGCAAAATAGCATGTAAAAGTGCATCCTAGTATTTACACACATACAGGAAAGCTATTCTTTCTGCCTACTCAGTTACCCCCATACAAAGCCGTTGATATCTATGAGCTTTATCTCTCTGGTAGATACTCACAGGGCAGTCATGTTGGTCTCTGGGTTGAGGGGGATGTCCAGTATTTTGGTGCCAGCCTGTACACTCTCCTGACTGGCAGTACCCACCATCTTACCTGTTACCCTGAGGATCAAAAGAAGCATCTTAACAATAAAAACAAAAACACATCAAAACACTGATGTAGCACATACTATCATAGATTGATTGGTGTATTGTTGCACGGTAACCTACCTGTGTATCTGATAGAAAGGATGAGGCCGGATGGACCTGTCATCAGCTGTTCCCACAAACACCTGCAAAGAGAGGGGCTGTCTCTCTGTGTACCCAGTCAGCTGGGAGAGACAGAAAAGAGAGCTGTTGTTTAGATATATACTGTATATGTTAGTCTGGGATTGAAGCCATAAACAAATCAAGCTTTCTTTAATTTAATCAATTTATTATACCGTAACAACCGGATGTCCCCCTGGTGATGCCTTGACGGCTCCTCTGCTTCCTTCTGTCTCGTAGTGGGCTCGGTGGTGTGGGCGGGGCTGCACGTCGATACGCAACTCATATTGGTCAAACTGAGTTGGCAGTGGCCAATCAAGTGGCGGTAGAGCATTGGATCTGTAAGAACAATGGACCTGTCAGATGTGTGGGCGGAGCGGGCTATCCTGGCCATCCAAACAATAATAATGGCAAGTCAACACAGTGTTGAGGGATACTGTATAAACATAGTGTGTAACCTGAACATAGGGCTGTGGGCGCTGGCTCTGGTCCTCCCCCAGCCCAGAGCAGGGGGCACAGACAGGTAGTCCATGCCCATGGATGCAACCTCTCTCCTTTGCTGCAGTGGCTCTGGCAGTGGGCAGTGGGAGCTATGGGCTGGACCCTGCTCCTGCTCCACATCCCTGGGGGAGACCTGGAGGACACAAACAATGGATTTCTGGTTGAGCATCAAGACAAACCTCTATGGAACCTAAGTTCTAAGAACCACCAGCCAGCCACCTTACCTGCTCCAGTGACGTCTTCCTAGTTTTCTGTGGAATGCTCAGCTCAAAGCTGCTGTTGTGAGCTTGTGACTGAGAGGTGGAGTCTTCTCCCTCCAGGGTACAGGAGTGGTCCTCAGAGTAGCTGCTCCTGCGGGACGTGCAGGGGGAGGCCAGAGGGGAGTTCCTGCGCTTCTTACCCCCCGGTGAGGTGGGCCGGGAGGAGGGTGACAGGCAGAAATGGGAGGTGACCTCATTGAGCTCCTCCTCCTCCACCAGCAGCGAATCACAGCTGGACGCAGGACTGAGCCAGCCGCGAGAGGAGGGGCTGGAGGCAGGGCTTGGGCTCAGGGACCCAGCGCCGGTGCTGCCTTCGCGGTAGCAGAATGGGTCCATTAGGGGAAGGTAGAGGCGCTCCCTGTCCCATCCACCTCCTGTGTCCCAGAAGTTACTTCCTGCTGGGGCAGTGTCATCCTCTGGGGAGATAGTGGTGATCTGGATGCTAGGGCACTCCAACACATGGGACTCTGACACCTGGGAGAGAGATGGGAGAGAGAGAGAGGGAGAGAGAGAGAGAGAGAGAGAGAGAGAGAGAGAGAGAGAGACAGATAAGTTAGAACATTAACAATAGAGAAATGCTACGCCACCCCCACGGCCGTTAGTTTCTTCTCCGCAATGAGTGGGGATCTGAGTACCTCCCCCAAAAATTCTAGAATGCAAACACATTCTAACCGTTCTGATTGGTCCCATAAACCGATGGGTTGGGCCAGATTCAGAACATACATGGGTAAAGTGGCATTTAGGAAATTTGCCGAGGGCGCAGCGCTCAATGGCACTGCGTCACTACAGACCCGAGTTCGATCCCAGGCAGTGTCACAACGGCCGTGACCAGGAGTCCCATAGCGCGGCGCACAATTGGCCCAGCGTTGTCCAGGTTAGGGGAGGATTTGGCCGGGGGGGCTTTACTTGGCTCATCGCACTCTAGCGACTCCTTGTGGAGGGCCGGGCGCCTGCAGGCTGAATTCGGTCGTCAGGTGAACGGTGTTTCCTCCGACACATTGGTGCAGCTGGCTTCCGGGTTGAGAGGGCAGGTGTTAAGAAGCGCGGATTGGCAGGTCATGTTTCAGAGGACGCATGACTCAACCTTCGCCTCTCCCGAGCCCGTTTTGGAGTTGCAGCGATAAGACAAGATCGTAATTGAATATCACAAAATCATTAAACTAAAATATCACTAAAATAAATAAACATTCGTAATTGGCTTTTATACTCTGATTGGTTACTGATGATCCAATCGCTGATGACTTTCTTTTGTACAACACCCTTCATTTTCACCACAAATGACTTCAATGATGACAGTCTCAGACTGAAGTATGTTGCGAACATAGAGCAGCGGAAGAATTGTTGGAGTCGTCAGGCAACCATACTGTAGGGAACTGTATGGCTTTTAGCATCATTTATGACATACATTTATGAGTCACTGTCCCACTCTCACTGACCAGGAGAGTAACTGGACATCTCCGATTCGCTCACCTGTACAGATCTCGCTGGAAGGCTCTCATAGGTCCCACTGAACTCCCTCACCAAGGCACGTCTGGGGGGCGGGGAATGCATCCCAGCCCTTTGACTGGCTGAAGAATACGTTGGGGTAGGGATGCCGATTGGCTGGCCTACGTGAGTGGTATCCAGGTGGCTCTCTGTGACCAAACAAAAATGTTGGAGAGGGTTGTTAGTAGTCTCCCAGTTACAGGTTGACATGGTAAGCTTTAGCCTATTGAATTCACCGTAAAGAGATGGTACAGATCTAGAATACATTAAAGTTTCAGAGTAACCAGTTATGTCCACTACAACTATAAAAACATACCCTAACTCTATTGCTTCAGAAATAATGTAGAGGGGGCTTAAGGTTGTTTATAAAATAGGTAAGTAAATGTTCCATATTTGTGTTTTTACATCAAACATTTCCCTGCTGTGGTGCAATAGACAGTACAGGACAGTTAGGTTCACTGTAGAGCACTGTGTGCATCACTTTCCAGTATGGATCATTGGTCAGCCTAGTGCATCAGTTATAAGGTACAATATACACTGTGGTAACATCCCTAGGTTGGGGTGTGGTATACATGTTGTATGCCAGTGTGGGCAGGAAATAAATGCTTTAGTGGGTGAGAGGGGTGTGTATCAAAAGCTGAAAGGGGAAAGGAGTGAGGGGGAGAGGAGAGGGAGAACGGAGGGAGAGGAGAGGGAGAACAGAGGGAGAGTAGAGGGATAGTAAATGGAGAGCAGAGGGAGAGTAGAGGGAGAGGAGAGGAGAGGAGAGGGAGAGGGAGAACGGAGGGAGAGTAGAGGGAGAACGGAGGGAGAGGAGAGGCAGAACGGAGGGAGAGGAGAGGGATAGTAGATGGAGAGGAGAGGAGAGGAGAGGAGAGGAGAGGAGAGGAGAGGAGAGGAGAGGAGAGGAGAGGAGAGGAGAGGAGAGGGAGAACAGAGGGAGAGTAGAGGGATAGTAAATGGAGAGCAGAGGGAGAGTAGAGGGAGAGGAGAGGAGAGGGAGAGGGAGAACGGAGGGAGAGTAGAGGGAGAACGGAGGGAGAGGAGAGGCAGAACGGAGGGAGAGGAGAGGGAGAACGGAAAGAGAGTAGAGGGATAGTAGATGGAGAGGAGAGGAGAGGAGAGGAGAGGAGAGGAGAGGAGAGGAGAGGAGAGGAGAGGAGAGGAGAGGAGAGGAGAGGAGAGGAGAGTGGAGGGAGGTGTGTATGTGGTGCATGCTCAGTAAACAGAGATTGCGGTTCCATCCAGATGGCAGCTGTTAACTCCACTCACACGCACAGCTGATTAAAACCACATTGAGTTCTGCTCTTACACACACACACACACACACACACACACACACACACACACACACACACACACACACACACACACACACACACACACACACACACACACACACACACACACACACACACACACACACACACACACACACACACACACACACACACACAAGCATGCAATACACAGCACACATAGTAGGCTACAGAACACAAGAACTCCATGCACATGAACACACATCCCCCAGACACAGATAAGCACGTGTGCACATACAGTACATCCAGACCGGGGCTCTCCAACCCTGTTCCTGGAGAACTACTGTCCTGTAGTTTTTCAATCCAACCCCAATCTAGCGTGTCTAGTTCTAATAATTAGCTGGTTGATCAACCAAATCAGGTTAGTTACAACTGGGGTTGGAGTGAAAACCTACAGGAGGGTAGCTCTCAAAGAACAGGGTTGGAGAGCCCTGATCAGACACATAACTCATCTCTATACCTGGGTAGAGAGAGAGAGAACATTAGGCCAAATAATTGTACAAATAAATGATAAACGTACTCAGAACAAGTCAACTAAATCATTCACATTATATACACCACACACAGAGGAATGTCTCTACGTTGTGGATGAGTTGCCTACATTGGGGACCATTGAACGGCCTTCAATCTTCCTTTCCTTATCTGTCAATCTCTCTCTCGGTCAATCTCTCCCACATTCACAAACATTCACACACACTATTCAAGAAAGGGTTCTAACCAGTATTGCTCGACTCTAGGAGCGACAGGGCGCTCTCTGTCCTCTCCCCCGCGATAGTGTGCTCCTGGTCCGCGTTGCACAGCGGGGATGGGCCCCGGAGTTGGCGCGTCGGGTCCTCCTCAAAAACCAACTTGAACTCGAACTCCCCCTCCTCCCAACCAGAACCCGGCGCAGCCCCCATCCCCACAGCAAGCGAAAAAAAGTCTGCGAAACGGATGAAGAGAACTCCCAGTTGAACAGATAGTGTGATCTGCTGTGTTATTTCATAATGATAATTTCCTTGGTCCTGTTCATTCGAAGTTTTGGAGAAGACAGATTTAAATAAATATATCGTTGAGTTCTTTGAAGTCCGTTAGCCATAGGACCGGTATCTATCTATTCCATCACAGGCTATCTACCAGTCTTTAATTCTAATGCTCTGTCGCCATCCTAGCTTCTATCCAACCAGAAAAAAAAGTGTATCAAATATTTTGTCGTCCTTTACCCTTAATTGCCTTTGGGTGAGTTGCCCAGCCCAGTTTGGACCGTTACTCGATCTCAATTGGACATTTCGTTTGTCAGTCAATGAGACCCTCTCACCCTCCTATCCCCTTTTCCCCCTGCCTGTGTCCATGAGCGGGGATGTTTCTTTTCACATACTGTGCTTAGTTTACGTTTTAAAAAAAAACTTTTTCCCAGTTCTTAACATAACTAATATGTTAAGTAGGCTATAGCCTATAGATTATTGCCTACATTTCCTCTGACAGTTTGACAGTACATCCTTGTATTTCCAGAAGTTTTCTGTTTTCGCTCCCTCCCTCAAACACCAAACTTTTTAAAGGTATCAACTCGAGTGTAAAAAAGTAATGAAGTGACCCTCTTGAGCCAGATGTTTGGCTGGTGGGCTGTTCCTCCTTGCTGTGGCCTCACTGTATGTCCCTGTGCTCTCTGTCATAAAAAGGACCATGATTCTTCGCTGTCATTCAGAGAGCATAAGGAGGCCAGGCTGTTTCCTGTGGTGTTTACATGATTTACCCCCTCTGTCTTGTCATCCTCCTTTCCTACTCCCATTACCCATCTCAGCCCTTTTCTTTTCCCTCCCCCATGTTACTCCCCTTGCTCTCCCAGGCTCACCCCCCCTCCCTCTCTCCCTCCCTCCCTCTCCCTCCCTTGCAAGATCTGTTTCTCATTATCATCTGTAGTCTGTACTCTGTCTGAGACGGGAGACGAAAAACTTAAATAAACATGCTCTCTCCCTCCCTCAATCCCTCTCTTTCCCCAGCCCCCCCCCCCCCCCCCCGCCCCCCTGCCTCTCTCTCACCCCCTCCTCCAGTTCTCACAATCATCATGTTATACTGGAGCTGGATGCTTTTTTCTCTCACTTTCTATCTTTCATACTCTTGGAGATGTGGGTCTTCTATCCAAATGAAGATGATTATATTTGGTAAATGTTTATGCGCAATCAAGATTGACTAAAGACTGCTCATTATTTAGGGTAAAATATAGTTTATATTGTGGGGGATTGGGATTTATTCTATAGAATTATAGAATTATCTCGCCTTCATAAGGTCTTGGCAAGAGATCAAAATCGTTTTTTGGAGTTTATATAACCAGTAGGGTTTTATTTGGGAGGCATATGAGTGTTACAAATTAAAAGGATGCTAATGTGGGTCAAATCCTCAGGCTGGCTTTCAGTTGCTGTTGGATGTCAACGGTTGAATGTCAAATTAATTGACAGAGGAAGGAGGATATAACAATGTGGATATCTTGCCACCATGTGGTAGAAAGGTGGAACAGTCTTTCCACAGTCTGTATTCTTTTGCCCATCTTAATATTTTATTTTTATTGGCCAGTCTGAGATATGGCTTTTTCTTTGCAACTCTGCCTAGAAGGCCAGCATCCCGGAGTCGCCTCTTCTGTTGACGTTGAGACTGGTGTTTTGCGGGTACTATTTAATGAAGCTGCCAGTTGAGGACTTGTGAGGAATCTGTTTCTCAAACTAGACTCTCTAATGTACTTGTCCTCTTGCTCAGTTCTGCACCGAGGCCTCCCACTCCTCTTTCTATTCTGGTTAGAGCCAGTATGCTCTGTTCTGAGAAGGGAGTAGGCCATAGCGTGGTACGAGATCTTCAGTTCTTGGCAATTTCTCGCATGGAATAGCCTTCATTTCTCAGAACAAGAATAGACTGACGAGTTTCAGAAGAAGGTTCTTTGTTTCTGGCCATTTTGAGCCTGTAATCAAACACACAAATGCTGATGCTCCAGATACACAACTAGTCTAAAGAAGGCCAGTTGTATTGCTTCTTTAATCAGACAACAGTTTTCAGTTGTGCTAACATAATTGCAAAAGGGGTTTCTAATGATCAATTAGCCTTTTATAATGATAAACTTGGATTAGCTAACACAACGTGCCATTGGAACACAGGAGTGATGGTTGCTGATAATGGGTCTCTGTATGGCTATGTAGATATTCCATTCAAAAGCAGCCGTTTCCAACTACAATAGTCATTTACAACATTAACAATGTCTACACTGTATTTCTGATCAATTTGATGTTATTTTAATGGACACATTTAAAAAATAAAAAAAATTAAACAAGGACATTTCTAAGTGACCCCAAACTTTTAAACAGTAGTATTTATATATATATATATATATATAGTGGCAGACCAGGGGGTTGTGTCAAAACATTTGCACAGATCAGACACAGAGTAGGATTAGCTCAGTTTCAAAGGTGTTTATTAAAATAATAGTTCAAAAGAAAAGAATAGGTCTCCCCCATGAGACCCTCTCCAGGATACCATCTTCTGGGCTCCGGGTCTTGCTGTGTCCTGTGGGGATCAAAATCTGAACTCACTCCTGTTACCTCTGCAACCGTCCCCAACTATACAGGTGTCCTTTCTTGCTCTTTCCCTTACATAGACTGACCAGGTGAATCCTGGTGAAAGCTATGATCCCTTACTGAAGTCTCTTAAATCCACATCAATCACTGTAGATGAAAGGGAGGAGACAAGCTAAAGAAGGATTTTTAATCCTTGAGACAATTGAGACATAGTGTGCCATTTAGAGGGTAAATGGGCAAGACAAAAAATATAAGTGCCTTAGAAGAGGGTATGTCATGAGTGAGGATGTTGAATCAACGTGGAAAACTGATTGGATTTGCAAAAGTAATCGACTTTAGGGCATTTCGTATTTTTAACCTAAATCCAATGACATGGTGACATTTTTTGTTGACTTCACGTTGAATTCACGTTAGTTGACAACTCAACTAAATGTAAATCAAATCTAGACATTGAACTGATGTCTGTGCCCAGTTGGCAGACACAATGCGTGCCTGACTACCTCTAAAGGTGGTCAGGAAGATCACAATCAGATCACAATGTGTCTTTTAATCTTCTACACCTGTCGGATAATGTGGGTACAATCAGAATATTGGCAAGATCAGGACAAAGGGGGGAAGGTTAGCACCAGGAAAAACATCGCTGTGGAGGGTGTGTGTGTGAAAGAGAGTGAGAGGTTGGAGACTAAAGGAAGAACACACCTCTCTCGCCCTTCAGAGCATGTTACAGCTTGTGGGGCAGCACATTTATTAGACACAGTAGCAGGGAAAGACAGGGGAAACAAGCAGTTGTAAAGAAAAAAATAGAATGAGAGAGGGAGTTGGATACAAGCTGTCAGAAAAGAGAGATAAACAAAGAGTATAGATAAACACAAAACTATTGCCACCATATGGTTACACACCCTACTCAGATCCATTGCTCTTCAACACCTTCTTCGTCATCCTCTGAAGTCTTGATTGTGTAGTAAGGTGAGTGGATGCAAATATCCTGAATTTTTCCCTGGGATATACTCGATTCTCATTTTCAGTCTCTCTCTCAGTCTCTCTCTCTCTCTCTTTCTCTTTCGTTCTCTCTCTCTCTCTCTCTCTCTCTCTCATAATCATTCCTAATCTCATAATCATTCCTAATTCATTTCCAATTTTCTTATTTTCCAATTCCATTATCTTCCCTCTATCTATCTTCTTTCCCTCTCATATCCATGTGTTGATGAGTGAATCCTGTCTCTGTGTGGTTCTGTGTGTTCCTTGCTGTTGACGTAACTCTGCCTTGATTCTTATGTTGACACATAAGGTCAGCTTTTGAAATCCACTTCAAACAGTGTAGATGAAGGGGAGGAGACCGACTAAAGAAGGATTTTTAATTCTTGCGATAATTGAGACAGGGATTGTGTATGTGTGCCATTCAGAGGGTGAATGAGCAAGACAACAGATTAGGTGTTCCAGATGTTTTCTACACTCAGTGTATAATACAATGCACTTTCCACTGCTGTTCACTTTTTTTATTTGTCAAAATAACTGCACAAGTGGAGACTTGTTGCCCTGTTCATAGCCTGATTGACAAAATGTCCACTTCTGTGAACCATTATTTGGTGTCCTTCCTCTTCATAGCTTTACAGAAATATATTTTTTTGGGGGTAGAAATAGAAATTACACCACGGAGGAAGACAAGCATAATGCCTGTGATGATAAGAGGACATTATTGTGGCAATGTAGAGTACAGAGAGCGATACAGAGAGATATACAGAGAGAGATACAGAGAGAGATACAGAGAGAGAGAGCAGGAGGGAGGAAATCAAGAGAAGTCTATGACTATCGAAGTGGAGTCTTTTAAAGGAGCAGTGTTAATATTTGGCATGTTTTAGCATGCCATCTCTGTGTTGTGACAATATACTGTTGGCCAGGAGGGCTAATGTGAATATTTGCTTGCCTGTGTCAGTGGCAAAATGTTTTATGTGTGCTGCAAACACATTGTCTACCGCAAAGATACAACAGTGAGT
Source organism: Oncorhynchus clarkii lewisi (assembly GCF_045791955.1). Lineage (NCBI taxonomy): Eukaryota > Metazoa > Chordata > Actinopteri > Salmoniformes > Salmonidae > Oncorhynchus > Oncorhynchus clarkii. The sequence goes on from NC_092174.1 coordinate 32,294,958, forward strand.
GAGGGTTGAGCGACATGTAGCCCCAACCTCAAATAGAATTATATCCCAAAGCTATTTCTATCAGTGTAAACATGACCTTGGATGCCCATGCTTCACTCACGTCAATGAGGTGAGATTTGGAAGGATGGACTCGTGAAACTAGTGTAAACCATATGCAAAACAATTCACCTAATTTTGAGTTGGTGACAGTTCCGTGATATGCTACATGCATGACCAAAACTATGGGGACACCTGCTCGTCGAACATCTCATTGCAAAATCATGTGCATTAATATGGAGTTAGTTCCCCCTTTGCTGCTATAAGAGCCTCCACTCTTCTGGGAAGACTTTCTCCTAGATGTTGGAACATGGCTGCAGGGACTTGCTACCATTCAGCCACAAGAGCATTAGTGTGGTTGGACACTGCTGTTGGGCGATTAGGCTTGGCTCAGAGTCTGCGTTCAAATTCATCCCAAAGGTGTTTGATGGGGGTAAGGTCAGGGATCTCTGCTGGCCAGTCAAGTTATTCCACACCGATCTTGACAAACCATTTCTGTATGCCCCTTGCTTTGTTCATGGGGACATTGTCATGTTGAAACAGTAAAGCTGGCAACCGTTCCCTAAATGGTTGCCAGCCGCACAAACGTGTCAGAGAAAACACGGCCCAACTGACAACCGAGTCAGCTTGCAGGCACCCGGCCCGCCACAAGGACTCTTTAGAGCACAATGAGCCAAGGAAATCCCGCTGGCCAACCCCTCCCTAACCCAGACAACGGTAGGCCAATTGTGCACCGCCCCATGGGTCTCCCAGTCACGGCCGGCTGTGGCACAGCCTGGGATAGAACCCAAGGCTGTAGTGGCACCTCAGCACTTCGATACAGTGCCTTAGACCACTGCGCCACTCGGGAGGCCCACAGAAAGCCCTTTCCTGTTGCACATGGTGATCTTAGGCTTGTGTGCGCCTGCTCGGCCGTGGAAATCCATTTCATGAAGCTCCCGACGAACAGTTATTGTGCTGACGTTGCTTCCAGAGGCAGTTTGGAATTCGGCAGTAAGTGTTGCAACCCGAGGACAAACAATTTTTACGCGTCACACACTTAAGCACTCAGTGATCCTGTTCTGTGAGCTTGTGTGGCCCACCACTTCGCGGCTGAGCCATTGTTGCTCCTAAATGTTTGCACTTCACAATAACAGCACTTATAGTTGACCGGGGCAGCTCTAGCAAGGCAGAAATTTAACAAACTGACTTGTTGGAAAGGTGGCATCCTATTACGGTGCCACGTTGAAAGTCACTGAGCTCTTCAGTAAGGCCATTCTACTGCCAATGTTTGTCTATGGCGATTGCTCAATTTTATACACCTGTCAGCAATGGGTGTGTCTGAAATTCAGTAATTTGAAGGGGTGTCCACATAGTTTTGCATATAGAGTGTACTTCCCAAACATATGTCTCTTTCTCTCTACCCTCGTTTACATCTTGTGCTATCGTGAGTTTTGTGAGATCTGATCAATATGATCCGATCACTATCTGATCAAGGTTTATCGCGTCTACGCGTTGTATTAAAATGTGTCTCTTATCCTTCCACCGTGTCAGCACTAAGTTGGTGCCTCCCTGTATGGAAACTATTTGACAGATATTCTTTTAAAATAATCAGAGTTTATTTAAGACAATGATACCATAAATCATTGGTGCTACCTGTGTCAATGATTTTAGAGTGATGATTATAATGATGATTTAAATGGTTTCACCATCCAGGTCTGTTTGATATCCAGACACAATGTGTGCCTGATCACAATCAGATCACAATTTTATTGTCTACACCTGTCTAGAAATGTAGCCTGGGCACAATCAGAATGTAGAAAAGATCAAGACAAAGGGCACATGCTAGCAACAGGTATAAACGGGGCTATTGTTTCGCCCTTTACCTCAGAGCTAATAACCGTACAAATGGCCAATGACATTGATTTCCTCCTTTTTTCTGACTCGTCCATCTCCTTCCTTCTTTAATCACACAGAATTGAAGATGACAGACAGCACCTTGAGCCCTCAACTAAAACCTTTACATCAAAACAATATGTTCTTACCTTAGCTTCAATAAGTAAAATGTCTACTGATAACTGTGTTTTATGTAGGTCATACTCTTTGTCAATGACCCAAGCTCTGTGCTACTTTTCAACTTGAAGGTTGATAACACACAGTAGCCATTAGAGTCCATGGATAACTCTGTCTTTCTCCCTCTCTCCCTCAGAGCTGATAACCCTCACTATGGCTAAGGATGGCAGTTCCCTCCTCCATTATCTCAACAAGTCCACTTCCACCTCTATCCTCTTCACCAAAGACACTGTTGAGGATTCCAGCATCGTGAGTAATGACGCCACCACAGCCATAGGAGCCCTCATCTTGGGCCTGGTCTTCCTCCTCGGCGTCCCAGGAAACCTCTTCATCATTTGGAGCATCCTGGCCCGTGCCCGCCAACGCTCCGTTACCACCCTCCTCATCCTCAACCTCGCGTGCGCCGATGGCTTTCTCATGTGCCTTACCATCTTCTTCCTAATTTATCTGGCCAGGCAGAACTGGGACTTTGGCGACCTCATGTGCAAAGGGCTGTTTTACCTGTGCAACACTAACATGTACGCCTCCATCTTCCTCATCACGCTGATGAGCCTGCACAGGCTAGTTGCAGTGGTGTGGCCCCATCGAGTGGCGGCCCTGGCCAGCAAGAAGATGGTGGTGCGGGCAATAGCTGTGCTCTGGGCCCTAGTGTTCTCAATTTCTATCCCTGCTCTGGTGTTCAGGCAGGTGAGGTATGATCATGATGAACAGAACAACACCCGCCTGGTGTGTGCCTCAAATCACTCCCGGTCTCGATATGTAAGTTTAAGAGATAAGTGAATATTAAGTTAATAATGAAGTTAGATACATTATATATTTTTTCTGGTTTAAGTATATAGTTATTCAGGATTAGGAAGAGGTTTACATGTTGATACAGGTACAGTCATTATATGACTACTAAAATCACAGGAGCCATCTTACATTTAGCTTGATCTTGGTATGACAGACCCATTCGTGTTCAAATAAGCCTGGTATTGTACCATGTCATTACATGTGTGCAGTTTATCATTACATAATTTCTCATGTTCAGGTGGTGTACCAGTACACCTTTGAGACAGTAGTGGGATTCCTGGTTCCGTACGGGGTTATAGTGAGCAGCTACGTCTGCATCCTGAGACGCCTCAGACAGACCAAGTTCCGTCGTAAGGTCCGCAGTGAGAAACTCATCCTGGCCATCGTTGTGATGTTTGGCATCTTCTGGTTGCCATATCACCTCATTAACATAATACAGGTCTGTGTGATCATACGGTATTGTTTATCTTGCAATTTCACTCAGAGTGTGGAGTGTAGCATAGAAAGTTATACTATTTTACAGTGAATGACTGTACTTTTTTTTCTCTCCTAGGTGGTGGCTGAACAGTTTGATGACAGCTCACCAACGAAAAAGAGGTATGTGCCAACCAACCCAACATCTTTCCCCTCCATTTAGCTAAAGTTAAATTTAACATAAGCACCAACACCCATACAATAAGAAAAGGACTGGAACTGCAACATGAACTCTATCCCTCTCTCTGCAGACTAGATATGGTATGGCAGCCCAGTCGTGCTGTGACCTCCGCTCTGGCCTTCATCAGCAGCTGTGCTAACCCTATACTCTACACCTTTGCTGGAAAATCCTACATCAAAGAGGACGGCATTGCCTTCATGGCTCGGCTCTTTGAGGGGACATCTCTGGACACTGGGATAAAGAAGGGAATTGGACTAAAAGATGCGTTGTCTTTCAGCAGCACTGGGGGCAATGCTGTGAAGAACGAAAAACAGACACTTGTGTAGAGTTGCACTGCAGATGCTATCCACTCATCATGACGATGCACTGCTGCACACAGACTGCTTCGAAACCTTTACCTGTCCAAATGGGACCATCTGAAAGAATCCCTACAATATTCAGTGCACCTTGTGTTAGACAAGTTTCTCAGTAGACCCAAATTCACTGCCACTAATCTTTGTAAATGCGTTTTGTAAATGTGCCCCCCCCAAAAAATTTAAATACTTTTAATACACTGCTTGTACTGCTTGAATGTTTGTTGAATCCCATGTTGTAAATACCACTTATAATACTGTGGAATATTGTGATTAAAATAAGTGTGGAAAATGATTAATAATTTGAGTTCTGAATATGTAAACTCAACTTCAGGTTATAATTACCTAACCAAACAAATCCAATTTTAAGGGTCACATACACGTGATTAGCAGATTTTTATTGCAGGTGCAGCGAAATGCTTGTGCTTCGTCAGTGCAGTAATATCTAACAAATTACACAACATATACCCAATACACACAAATCTAAGTAGGAATGAATTAAGACTATATACATGTATGGATGGATGAGTGATGTCAGAGCGGAAAGGACTAAGATACAGTAGAATAGAATACAGTAGAGAGAGAGGTGCATATGAGATGAGTAATGCAAGATATGTAAACATTAAGTGACTAAGATACCGTGACTTATATGTAAACTTCATTAAGGGACCAATATACTGTAGAAGTATAGAAAACGGTATCAGATGAGTAATGCCAGATATGTAAACATTAAAGTGACTAGTGTTCCATTCCTTAAAGTGGCCAGAGATTTATAGTCTATGCCTATAGGTAGCAGCCTCTAATGTGCTAGTGGCCATGAGATAGCTGGAACCAAGAGTCTGAAAAACAGCTTTGATGCACCTGTACTGACCTCGCCTTCTGAATGTTAGCGGGGTGAACAGGCAGTGGCTCGGGTGGTTGAGGTCCTTGATATTTTTGGCCTTCCTGTGACATTGGATGCTGTACAGTAGGTGTCCTGGAGGGCGGGTAGTGTGACCCCGGTAATGCGTTGGGTAGACCGTACCACCCTCTGGAGAGCATTGGTTGCGGGTGGTGCAGTTGCCATACCAGGCTGTGATACAGCCCGACAGGATGCTTTCAATTGTGCATCTGTAAAAGTTTAAGGGTTTTAGGTGACAAGAAAACTTTCTTTAGCCTCCTGAGGTTGAAGAGGCTCTGTTGCGCCTTCTTCACCACACTGTCTGTGTGGGTGGTCCATCTCAGTGATGTGTACGCCAAGGAACTTGAAGCTTTCCACCTTCTCTGCGGTCTCGTCGATGTAGCTAGGAGGGTGCACCCACGATCATCTCAATTGTTTTGTTGATGTTGAGTGAGGTTGTTTTCCAGGCACCACACTCCCAGAACCCTCACCTCCTCCCTGTAGGCTGTCTCATCATCGTTGGTAATCAAGCCTAATACTGTTGTGTCATCTGCAAACTTGATGATTGAGTTGGAGGCATGCTTGGCCACACAGTCATGGGTGAACAGGGAGTACAGGAGGGGGCTGAACATGCACCCTTGTGGGGCCCCAGTGTTGAGGATCAGCAGAGTGGAGGTGATGTTTCCTACCTTCACCACCCGAATGAGACCTGTCAGGAAGTCCAGGATCCAGTTGCACAGGGTGGGGTTCAGACCCAGGGTTTTGAGCTTAATGATGAGCTTGGAGGGTACTATGGTGTTGGATGCCGAGCTATAGTCAATAAACAGCATTCTTACATAGGTATTCCTCTTGTCCAGATGGGATAGGGCAGTGTGCAGAGTGATGGTGATTGCATCGTCTATGGATCTATTGGGGCGGTAAGCAAATTGAAGTCAGTCTAGAGTGGCAGGTAAGGTAGAGGTGATATGATCCTTAACTAGTCTCAAAGCACTTCATGATGACAGAGGTGAGTGCTAAGTAGCAATAGTCATTAAGTTCAGTTACCTTTGCCTTCTTGGGTACTGGAACAATGGTGGCCATCTTGAACAAAACTGAGCTCCCTCCTTTTATCTCTGGAACCGTCCCCAACTATGCGGGATCAACCTTTCCTCCCCCAGTCCCTTCTCCCATGTGCTGCCCTTCCCTTCCGGCAGCTTTATGGGACTTGTCCAGCTGGTGATCAATCAGCCCTTGATTACTCAGCCCCAATTAGTCCTTGCCAGAGAGCCCGGCGAGACCTGGCACATCCAGAAGAGGGAGCCATCGCCTTGTGATGTAGACTCCGTCTGTCACCAGGCCTCCCCCTGGTGGCTGACCTGCTGTACGCCACACTTCCCACAATACGTTGGGTGAATTTTGGCCCATTCCTCCTGACAAAGCTGGTGTAACTGAGTCGGGTTTGTAGGCCTCCTTGCTCGCACATGCTTTTTCAGTTCTGCCCACAAATGTTCTATGGGATTGAGGTCAGGACTTGATTTGACTTTGTTGTCCTTAACCCATTTTGGCACAACTTTGGAAGTATGCTTGGGGTCATTGTCCATTTTGAAACCTCATTTGCGACCAAGCTTTAACTTCCTGAGTGGTGTCTTGAGATGTTGATTCAATATGTCCACAGAATTTTCTTGCCTCATGATGCCATCGATTTTGTGAAGTGCACCAGTCCCTCCTGCAGCAAAGCACCCCCACAACATGATGCTGCCACCCTCGTGCATCACGGTTGGGATGGTGTTCTTCGGCTTGCAAGCCTCCCCCTTTTTCCTCCAAACATAATGATGGTCATTATGGTCAAACAGTTCTATTTTTGTTTCATCAGACCAGAGGACGCTTCTCCAAAAAGTACAATCTTTGTCCCCATGTGCAGTTGCAAACGTAGTCTGGCTTTTTTATGGCGGTTGTGGACCAGTGACTTCTTCTTTGCTGAGCGGCCTTTCAGGTTATGTCAATATAGGACTTGTTTTATAGTGGATATAGATACTTTTGTACCTGTTTCCTCCAGCATCTTCACAATGTCCTCTTTTGTTCTGGGATTGATTTGCACTTTTCGCACCAAAGTACATTGGTCTCTTGGAGACAGAATGCGTCTCCTTCCTGAGCGGTATGACGGCTGCGTGGTCCCATGGTGCTTATACTTGCGTACTATTGTTTGTACAGATGAACGTGGTACCTTCAGGCATTTGGAAATTGCTCCCAAGGATGAACCAGACTTGTGGAGGTCTACAATTTATTTTCTGAGGTCTTGGCTTATTTCTTTTGATTTTCCCATGATGAGGCACTGAGTTTGAAGGTAGGTGTTGGAATACATTCACAGGTACACCTCCAATTGACTCAAATGATGTCAATTAGCCTATCAGAAGCTTCTAAAGCCATGACATCATTTTCTGGAATTTTCCAAGCTGTTTAATGGCACAGTCAACTTAGTGTATGTAAACTTCTGATCCACTGGAATTGTGATATAGTGAATTATAAATGAAATAATCTGTCTGTAAACAATTGTTGGAAAAATGACCTGTGTCATGCACAAAGTAGATGTCCTAACCGACTTGCCAAAAGTATAGTTTGTTAACAAGAAATTTGTGGAGTTGTTTTAATGACTCCAACCTAAGTGTATGTAAACTTCCGACTTCAACTGTATGTAATTGCAATGTTTCAATTTTAGCTGTGATCTTTTGTCTACCTCAGAGATGATCCTGAAGTTGATATTTGACAGGAAGCTGTTGCCTTTCCAGACAGCCTTAGCCTGAGGAAGACAGGTATTACTCTGTTTATCAACCTCAGACTCAGTGGGGAGAACAGTTGAGATGTCCACCTCTCTGTCATGGATGCTGGCCCCATCTTCAGATGTTCTTTAGGGCCCAATGTACTCTTTCTGCATTACTGAATCAGAAAACTGAGAGAAGTTGTCCATGACTTTATGGACCATAACCTTTGTAAACAGATTCACAGCATTGTTGTATATCTGTGAAGAGCTGTCGGAGACTGCATATCTTCCAGAAGAAATGCAGTTCTGAAAGTTAAATCAGTAAGGCTGGTCTGAATGGATCATCACTTTTAATTCATCTAGTAAACTCATAATTCACATCGCTTCCTATCTCACTCATCAGCATTATAGGTATTTACCCTGAACAAAAATATATACTCAACATACAAAAAAATGTAAGATTTTACTGAGTTACAGTTATTTGTAAATCAGTCAATTTAAATAAATTCATTAGACCCTAATCTATGGATTTCACATGACTGGGAATGCTGATATGCACCTGTTGGTCACAGATACCTTAAAAAAAAGTAGGGAGTGGGTCAGAAAACCAGTCAGTATCTGGTGTGACCACAATTTGCCTCATGGGGCACGACATGTCTCCTTTGCATAGAGTTGATCAGGCTGTTGATTGTGGCCTGTGGAATGTTGTCCCACTCCTCTTCAATGGCTGTGCAAAGTTGCTCAATATTGGCAGGCACTCGAACATGCTGTCGTACACGTCGATCCATAGCATCCCAAACGTGCTCAATAGGTGACATATCTGGGGAGTATGCAGGACATGGAAGAACTTGCACATTTTCAGCTTCCAGGAATTGTGTACAGATGCTTTCGACATAGGGCAGTGCATTATCATGCTGAAACATGAGGTGATGGCGGCGGATGAATGGCACGACAATGGGCCTCAGAATCTCGTAACGGTATCTCTGTGCGTTAAAATTGCCATTGATAAAATGCAATTGTATTCGTTGTCTGTAGCTTATACCTGCCTATACCATAACCCCACTGTCACCTTGGGGGCCACTGTGTTTTTGGGAACCTTCAATGCTGCAGAAATGTTTTGGTACCCTTCCCCAGATCTGTGCCTCGACACAAACCTGTCTCTGAGCTCTATGGACAATTATTTTAACTTAATGGCTTGGTTTTTGCTCTGGCAACTGTGGGACCTTCTTTAGACAGGTGTGCAGTACTTAACTTGAGCCGGATCCTGTCGGAACAGGATCCTGCACCTCTCAGATTTGACTTTGTTTGTTCCAGCACCTATTTGCCCAGATCCGGTACCCCTCGCAGCATGATTTATTCATAATTTCATTGTTCGCACTGTAGACATTCTAATAAAAGCAATAAGCATTAAATCAAGTTGTCTCCTCGTCTCCCGGGTGGCGCAGTAGTTAAGGGCGCTGTACTGCAGCGCCAGCTGTGCCACCAGAGACTTTGGGTTCGCGCCCAGGCTCTGTCGTAACCGGCCGCGACCTGGAGGTCCGTGGCCTAGCGTCGTCCGAGTTAGGGAGGGTTTGGCCGGTAGGGAAATCCTTGTCTTATCGTGCACCAGCGACTCCTGTGGCGAGCCGGGCGCAGTGCACGCTAACCAGGTTGCCAGGTGCACGGTGTTTCCTCCGACACATTGGTGCGGCTGGCTTCCGGGTTGGATGGCGCTGTGTTAAGAAGCATGACTTTCAACCTTCGTCTCTCCTGAGCCCGTACGGGAGTTGTAGCGATGAGAAAAGATAGTAGCTACTAAACAATTGGATACCACGAAATTGGGGAGAAAAAGGGGTAAAATTAAATTTAAAAAAATTAATAAAAAAAAATAGTCTCCTCGTTATTTCTCCTGCCCCCCCAGACCATCATGTAAAAGTGCGGTGATCCTTCTATGTAATCATCCTATCCTGTACATAGAGGTTATTGGGAGGGACAGTGGGGTAAGTAACTGATCTTGACACAGGTCCTGGTAGTGGTGGTCAGCTAGTCCCTACGTAGTCACGTCACGTAGCCTAGTCTAGTCATCTCCCTACTGAATTTGAATCATGGGAAAGCCAAATAAAAAATGGATAAAAAAAAGGCAATCGAGTTTGACATTTTTCAAGTCCAAAAATCCAGAGAAAGATGGTGAATTCGAACCCAGTACGGGCCAGAGAACTGTCAGTGCGTGAGAGGAGTGAGGGGCAAACTGTTCCTGATACAGTGTCAAGTAAAAGTATGTGAACCCTTGGAAATACCTGGATTTCTGCATAAAATGGTCATCAAATTTGATCTGATCTTCACAACAATAAGCAAACATAGTGTGCTTAAACTAATAACACACAAATTACTGTATTTTTATTATCCTACAGTGTAGGTTGTCCAGATAATTCCAAAGGATTCACATACTTTTTCATGCCACTGTACCTGTTGCAAGACCCACTGGTTGATGCTTATTTATAAAACCCTCTTAAGCCTCACTCCCCCCTATCTGAGATATTCTGCCAGTCACATTCTGTTAAATGTCCCCAAAGCACACACATCCCTGGGTCGCTCGTCTCTCTTCATTTAGCTGCAGCTAGCGACTGGAACGAGCTGCAACAAACACTCAAACTGGACAGTTTTATCTCAATCTCTTCATTCAAAGACTCAATCATGGACACTCTTACTGACAGTTGTGGCTGCTTTGCGTGATGTATTGTTGTCTCTACCTTCTTGCCCTTTGTGCTCTTGTCTGTGCCCAATAAAGTTTGCACCATGTTTTGTGCTGCTACCATGTTGTACTGCTGCCATGTTGTGTTGCTACCATGCTGTGTTGCCGTGTGTTGCTGCCATGCCATGTTGTTGTCTTAGGTCTCTCTTTATATTGTGTTGTCTCTTGTCATGATGTGTATTTTGTCCTATATTTTTAATTGTATTTATTTTGTTAATCACAGCCCCTGGTCCCCACAGGAGGCCTTTTGACTTTTGGTAGGTGTCATTGTAAATAATAATTTATTCTTAATTAACTGACATGCCTAGTTAAATAAATAAAGTAAACAAATTATCCCACCAGTTCACTCTACTAGCTAGTATTTTTTTTAGCAAGAAGTTGACTCTCGAGAGTTAAATGGACTTGACATGGGTAAAGTCATTGTGGGAGTTTGTAATCTGAATATGTGCTTCATATTATCACATAGGCAGGAGGCCTACAAATTCTTATATGTGGGTTCTGCTGTAGCCTACATAGATTTATTTTATGTTATATTCCAATATTGCGAAATTTGTCGTGAAATATGAAATACGGGTCTTGTGAGCCCCACAGCTGAGTATGTGTGCATATGGTGGGTGTTCTGCAGTGTCGCATAAAAATGTTGCTGTACATTGATGTCTATAAAATTAGGCTATAAGAAATTCTGACTTGTGTAAGCCCCACGCTATACTCAAGTATGTGGGTTTACTGCAGTGACGTCTAAAATGCTTTGAATTAATTAGCACCTTGCAGAGTGCTGTACGTTTCACCTCCATAGATAGTAGGCTACTTGGCTGCTACGTTGTGCTTGACACTTTTTCTCAAAGTGTTATGGTACCTCAGAGACCACCCGGATAACCCCCCCCCCATTTTTTAATAAAAAAATAAATAAACCTGTTTTCACTGTGTCATTATGGGGTATTGCATGTAGATTGATGAGGAACATTTTTTATTTAATCAATTTTAGAATAAGATAACAAAATGTGGAAAAAGTCAATGGGTCTGAATAATTTCCTGAATGCACTGTATTCGTTAAGGACTGGGGAGTTTTTCAGGATAAAAAAGAAGCAGAACGGAGAGGCACAGTCAGAATCCTTGAGGAAAACCTGGTTCAGTCTACTTTCCACCAGACATTGGGAGATGAGTTCACCTTTCAGCAGTACAATAACCTAAAACACAAGGCCAAATCTCCACTGGAGTTGCTTACCAAGAAGACAGTGAACGTTCCTGAGTGGCCGAGTTACAATTTTGACCAGAAAATGGTTGTCTAGCAATAATTAACAACCAATTTGACAGAGCTTGAAGAATTTTTCAAAGAATAATGGGCAAATGTCTCACAATCCAGGTGTAGAAAGCTCTTAGAGACTTAACCAGAAAGACAACCAGCTGTAATTGCTGGCAAAGATGATTCTAACATGTATTGATTGACTCGGGGGGTTGAAGTGTTTAATTTTTAATAAATCTTTCACAAATGTAAAAAAAAAAATGCCTTCCACTTTCACATGAAAGTTTTGTGTATAGATCGTTGACAAAAAAACAATTAAATACATTTGAATCCTACTTTGTAACACAACAAAATGTGGAAAAAGTAAAAGGGTGTGAATACTTTCTGAAGGCACAGTATACATAGTGGCTGTAGAATTAACACATTTCAGAGAGGGGTCTGGAGAAGCACTCAATGGCTTAGTTGAGTCTTTCTGGGTAAGTAAGAGATTTGCACACCTGGATTGTACAATATATGCACATTATAATTTTTACAATTCTTCAAGATCTGTCAAATTGGTTGTTGATCATCACTGGACAGCCATGTTCAAGTCTTGCAATAGATTTTTAATCCGATTTAAGTCAAAACTGTAACTAGGTCACTCAGGAACATTCAATGTAATCTTGGTAAGCAGACTAACATCGCTGCTCTACCAGGGGTCGAGTCGGAGAACAGGGAGGGGGCGGTTAGGTCAGGTAGAGCACTAGAGCAGCGGCGGTGTCTGAGGACAGGGCAGCTAGTGGATGCTCTGCGACTTCTGGGAATTGTGATTGATAGATAAGACTGAATGACTTTTATATGGCTATAGGGGGGGTCTGGTGACGCCATAGTAGCGATAAATTGTGCCGTAATTAGGCTATTGATTTAGCTTATAAAATAGATGGGCTATTAGTTTGAAATTACAACAGGATCATTTCAAGAGCCAACCATTATAAAGGTACATCTAATACCTTAACCCTCAGCTGAGGGTCCGCTCATACAATTTAGCGATTTTCCCCCCTTAATTTTAGGATCAAAAGAATCGTGCTGTGTTTTGTATTTGTTAATTTTCCCGTTTGTGCTTGGAATGGCACGGTTACTATGGGAAAGTCACATGTCATAATGCACATGTAAACGTTTTGTCGGCCAATTTTGAATCTGTAGGTTACTATGTTAACCATTATTCCTTTTAAACTTTTACGTCATTAAAAGAAGTGCCATTTGGCGGCCAATCGGGCTTGTGCCACCAGTGGATTCAAATGAGAACCCTAACAATTATTTAGCCCACATGGCTCCAGTTCCATTTGCAGAAACTTAAACATAGGGTGACAGTGAGCAAAATAACCATAGATGGGAAGTTAATGGTTTATTAAAAGGTATACATTTTACTAGGGTTGCAGTCCTCAGATCAAAATTGCATTGAATCAAATCCAATGATTTATCGACCATAGGACGGGGTGCCGCAATTGCAAAATACCACGGGTATGACGCTAAAATGTGTAACTGGATTATAAAAGCAATAAGGAACCTCATGGGTTTGGTAAAACGCTTCAGGTCGGTCACGTGTGCTAGCAATGCAGAGGTCACGCCGAATTGGAATTCCCTAAACCAGCAGCAAGACATCCTCTACACTCCTCCCCCTCGTGGGGGCTATTTGAATGCTCATTGAAATTGGGGGCCGCTAGAACATTCTCTATTACAAGCAGCACTCGCCTAGCCCTCATGTGGTGGCTAGAAACCGACCGCTAGTCAGCCAATCCAGTAATGGTGAGACGCTATACTGATGATTTTATTTTAAAGAGGTATTAACAGTTACAACTGCCAATGACATTCCATAAATTATAAACAGTCAACATTCACTGCATTTATTGAACACTTGAACCAAAAGTAACATTTTGTACAATTTTGAACCAGTTCGATAGTGCCGCAGACAAAACGCATCTGGTTAGCAACTGTAGAGTACATACGTAGTCATTAGATGTACATAAATTTGACCTCAAAAACAGATCTGAAGATCCAGGGGTTGAATGGAAGCGGTGATCAGTCCTACAATGGCAGTTCACATTACCTAGAGATGGACAGATGGGAAACCGTTAGTACAACACAGAATGAAGAGATTCTACAACAACTCCTTAAATTTACTCAGCGCATGTGTATAATCACTAGGATTCAGGTGAAACACGGATCATGCAACAAACTCATCATAGTAAGGTTACTGAAAGGCTAGATTCAGGAGCAGAAAAGCTTATAGTTACCCGATTTTCCAGCACAGCAAGGCTTGAGCTTAGATTCTCTAAAGTGACATACAAACAAAAGTCAGTTACCTATAGTCATTGACAGAAGTGTTAAATGTTGACATTGTCAACCCAGTCAGTGCAGTGAAATTATAATCACGAGGTTCAGCTGAAACACGGACTCACATGCAAATCATCATTTTGGGTTTGACGATACAACATTTGCAAGTGGTCACAGGTAAATAACGTTAGCGATGTAATAATGGACCCAGGTAGCAAGCAAAATGACTAGTCCTCGGAACCAACCCCCCCCCCCCCCCCAAAAAAAAAAATTACGTTTAGAGATACTGCCATGGTTCATCATGGAACCAGTTCGATAGTGCCTCAGACTAAACACATCTGGCTAGCGGCTGTACAGTACATGCCCAACATCTGCTTACTGTCTATATAAGGGCCTACGGCATTCGAATTCGTGGTTAAAAATAAATGTAAATAGTTAGGCCCAATTCTCAGACAGGTAAAAAGTTAAGAAAATACTTGATGTTTACCGTAGCCAAGGCCTTTGAATGGTCGGTTTATTGAACCAACTTACATTTTTAAAAATCGGATAAAACTAAAAATGTATCAAGATATATTAGGCTGGCCTAAAGCTAGCCTAGCAAGTTAGCCACCAAAATGACTTACCGGCCAATTGCAAGCAAATAACCCAAAACTTGAGTCAAATATTACCTAATAAAAAAATTGTTATAAAAAAATAACTAACTGACTATCAAAATGAATCAATTGGTAGCTTATGGCGAAATCGTCCACATGTGCTGATGTCCACTTGTCCTCCAACCGCAGTAGGTGAGAAAGACTGATTGAGGGGACTGGGGGCGGATTTATATGTTTTACAAAACCACGTGTTGTTGTGGGAAACACGCATGTTGCTTCCGGGTGTGGTATCTCCCCCTAAGACATGTCTTTGTTTCAGTTCCGCGTGGAACGAATCAACGCTGAACACTTTAAACCGCGAAAGATCATTCCCGAGTTTGACAAGATGTAATATAGAAATTGTCATGGTTCTGGATATCTGAGAATAGTCACACTTTCTCGTTTGCCCCTCACCGGATGCTTGAGCTCATATGTGCCTCTTTAAGAGCATTAGCTCAAAAGCTTTATGGAGCTCCTGAGAATACAACAAGTCCAAATCAATCACACTATTATGTTGTTATAATACAAACAAAATGTTATCATAACAAACATTTGTTCCATTATTCTGATATTGATTTATAAAGGCCAATTGACTGACAAACCAATAACTGGCTGATAACTGATCTGGTATATCCATATTTTCGAAACATGCATATGTCTGACACTATTGCCATTTAGTTGAAAGTGTTGCTGGAAACACTGCGTTTAAAAAAAATCTCCGCTTGTAAGCATAATACAAGATAGTGATTGTATAATTGGATTGAAAGGACAGTAAGTTATTTTCCTTACCTCACAAAAATGGAGGAGGGCTCTGTTCAGTATGGCATGTGACATATCTACTGGACACCGTTGGACAAATTCTTCTGCGTACACTTTAAAAAAAATAATATTTAACTAGGCAAGTCAGTTAAAGAACAAATCTTATTTTCAATGGCGGTGTAGGAACAGGGGTTAACTCAGGGGTTAACTGCCTTGTTCAGGGGCAGAAAAACAGATTTTAACCTTGTCAGCTCGGGAATTCGATCTTCCGGTTACTAGATCAACGCTCTAACCACTAGGCTACCTGCAGCGCCGTGCCAATTTGAGTTAGTGTACTGTGAACAATCAACACAGGAAAGCAGAATTCCAACCCTGGAACTGGAAATTGTGTGATATGAGAGTGTTAATAGGTATGTATAAATCAGACATTTTTATTTTATTTAACTAGGCAAGTCAGTTACAACGATGGCCTAACGTTACCACTGATCTTCAATAGCGTAACGTTACTTGGCTACTTGTAACTGAGTGTTTGTTACATTGAACGTATACTATTAGCTAGTTAAAGAAATCGTTATCAAACATGCATTCTGTGGTTCCAGTTTCATGTCATGTGTGCGGTAACTGTAGAGGAACCGCGTCAGTTTTGCTAAGGACATTTCGTTCACATTTGAAAACCCTTGTAAATATAGCCAGCTACCTTGTTTTGTAACTGAGCAAAGTGCGCATGCGCGTCAATATGACGTTTCTTTGAACACTTATCTGTATTGTTTGGTGAGCTAAGATTCTTATGCCTAGAGTAATTGCTGGTTGTTAATACAGGTTCAGAGTTTTATTCATGTTCTCATCCAAATTTCTAGCATCGTCTATGTTTTGGACTGTGAAAAATAAAATACAAATTAGTAACAGCAGCTTCCCTAATCTAATCTTGTGGTTGTCAAACCTGTTCCATGTATTTGATCTATTCCAGAGTTAGCATACCTGATTGAACTTGTCAACTAATTATCAAGCCCTTGACTAGGTGAATTAGGTGAGCTACTTCAGGGCTACAACAAAATTGTGAAACATCTAGGGGTCCCCAAGGAGACGTTTGAGAACCACTGATATAATCAATCTTGTACTTATCCTGGCTTGTAATATTGTAATATGCTCTCTGCCTTTTATTTTCATCAGGAGGAGGATCTGGGTTTGTGGGAAGAGAGCTGACTCGTTTACTCAAGAACAAAGGTCATGAAGTCACAATAATATCCCGACAGCCAGGTCTGGGAAAGATCACATGGGTATGATTATGACCTCATTTTATAGCACTGTCATGGGCAGAGCACGCACTGAAATAATTGTAATTCATTTTCCTTTAGTATTATAATACAAGTATTCCTCACTCCTACAGAGTAACCATTCTTCATATTAGCAACCATAAGTGATCTTTGTATGCACGAATGACTGACTATAAGTCACTTTGGATAAAAGCATCTGCTAAATGGCATTTATTATTGAAGTTATTATCTATTGGAATCTTTCAGGTTGACACCCAAACATAACACATGGTGTCATCTAATAAACAATAATTAAAAAGCTATCTCATGCCCTGTTTGCAGGGTGAATTGGAGTCTGGTGGCCTCCCACCATGTGAGGCTGCTGTCAATCTGTCTGGGGAGAATCTTATGAACCCACTGCGATGGTGAGCAATGGAGCCCTCATTTTAAGCCTTTTCCAAAAATGAAAGCAATTGTCTGAGGATGGTGCTGGACCATCAGATTTTATTTGTCACATGTGGCAAATGCAACTGTTGTAGACTGACGTGAAATGCTTGCTTACTAGCCATTCCCAACTATACAGAGTAAAATACATGAGGAATAGAATACACAACCATGAAGATGTATACAGAGAGTATGAATAGCAGATCAATGTGCGAGAGGGATTTGAGGTAGATATGTAAATAAAGGCAGGATAAAGTGATTAGGTATCAGGATAGATAATAATAAGAGTAAGAATAAAGAACAGAGTAGCAGCTGCATATGATGAGTGTGTTGTGTCGGTGCGTATATATAGTCTTGTGACTGTGCATAGTCATTGCAAGATAGGGTCAACGTAGAGTCCTTCTAACCATTCAATTAACTATTTAGCAGTCTTATGGCTATTTAGCTGTCTTGTGGCTTGGGGGTAGAAGCTGTCTCGGAGCCTGTTGGTCCGAGAGCCGATGCTCCGGAACCATTTGCCGGACGGTAGCAGAGTGAACAGTCTTTGGCTTGGGTGCCTGAAGTCTTTGGCAATTTTTCGTGCTTTCCTCTGACACCACCTGATAAAGAGGTCCTGGATTTCAGGGAGCTCGGCCCCAGTGATGTACTGGGCCGTCTGCACCACCCTCTGTAGTGCTTTGCGGTCGAGGGCGGTGCATTTGCCATACAAAGTGGTGATGTAGCGAGTCAATATGCTCTCTGGTGCAACTGTAGAACTTGAGGATCTGAGGCCCTATCTGACATAAAAAGAAAAGGGGACAGTTTGATGAAAACGTTTTAAATACAGGTTAATATCCATCATGGACTGGACTCTTTCCATACCACTCTTTGCCTCCCTCTCTCTCTTTTCTTTTTATGTTTGTCCCTCTCAACCCCACCCCCCCATTGGTTCTCCCTCCTCCATGTTGGTACAGGTGGAATGAGGGTTATAGGAAGGATCTGTTCTCCAGTCGGGTTGACACAACCACAATTCTGTCTCAAGCCATTGCTGGGTCCCCCAGTCCCCCTCATGCTTGGGTCCTTGTCACAGGTGTAGGTAAGTATCCTAGGTTCCTTGCATAAAGTTTCAGTGACACTTAAAGCATCCTTAGATAGTCACAAACAATATTACAATATTTTTACCACAATTGTTGGTTGGTTTTTGTCTCTTCCCCACAGCATGTTATAAACCCAGTCTAACAGCTCAGTACACAGAAGACAGTGAGTGGACGCCATTTGACCTCCTGTCGAGACTGGTGAAGGAATGGGAGTCGGCGGGGCGTCTTCCTGAAAACATTGCACAGAATACCAGACAAGTAGTAATCAGACCAGGTGAGTACTATACATTTATTATCAGAGTGTGTGTATGTGTGTTAGATACAACTGGACAATGTTAATATGAATACGGTCCATTGAATGAGATAGCAGTCTTGTGATTTCACCACTGATACCCCTGCTCTACTGCCTTCCTCCAACAGGGGTAGTACTGGGCCGTGATGGTGGGGCCATGAAGCAGATGATGACTCCTTTCTGGCTAGGCCTTGGAGGCACGTTGGGGTCTGGCAGACAACCATTCCCCTGGATCCATGTCTCTGACCTGGCTGGAATCATCGCTCATGCCCTGGTGCCCTCTCCCGACACCCCCTCCTCTGCTGTCCCTCAAGTGTTTAACGGTGTCGCCCCAGCACTGAACACCAATTACGAGTTCACCAAAGAGCTGGGCCGGGTTCTGAGGAGACCCACTGTCTTCCCTGTGCCTGGATTTGTCATTGATGCCCTAATGGGTTCAGAGAGAGCCATAGTGCTAACCCAGGGTCAGAAAGTAGAACCCAAGAGGACTCTGGAGTCAGGCTTTCAGTACCAGTACCCAGACCTGAGCTCTGCCCTGAAGGAGATTGTTGGGAGCTAGATGTGAAACAGGAGATGTCAAGAGACTGAATGAGATTAGATTTTGAAACGTGAGAGAACTTCACTGATGTGAGCTTTTTTCCTGAATAAATATGAGATGGACCCTGTCTTTCAAAAAAAGTGTCCAGTGTCCACTGCAAGAAAGGATTATGTACATATATAAAATCTTCTACACGTTAGTCAATATTACATTCTCAGCCTAGAGGTTTCTGTGACCTCAGAATGTAATGAGTAACATGATTTGAGCACTTGAACTTCACTGTTTATTAACTTTTATTTACAATGTAAATATGTTATTCCCCATTACAGGAAACAACATGCAATTTATGGACCGTGGTGAGCGGAGGGTGGGGTTCTGACCAAAGTATGATGAATGTGTTTGGCACTTATTCACTTAAACACAGGATTTAACAAATCATACACTTTTATTGCCGTGTCCTTGACAGTTATATACTGAACAATGTTCACATTAACAATCTTCACCACATACCCTTTTAGAAGGAGAGTTGCGCTTGAATCAAATGTTGGTGTTTCATGTCATGTCAGTTATCCTCAGTATGATGATGTCAACCTGTTTTTGATCAGTCTATGAAGGGAAGAGTTGATTTCACAGCACCAGGAAGAATGACCTTAGAAACACCCTCCATCTCGTTCATTCATAATGGCACTGACTGGTCAGTCTAAATTACTTGAGTCATCCTCTGGCTGAATGATTGGCAGTTGATCTCCCCAATCACTACTCCGGGCACAGCGATATACGTCTCTGTGTGGAAAAGATACCATCAGTCATGTATGCAGTTTAACTTGGACAGTGGAAGTGTAATGACGCTAGTTGGAGGATTCAACGTACCTGCCATGTCGATGGGCTGTCACCACAACCCGTTTAATCTCTCCACTAGAGCAGCAGACCTGACAGTGAACATGTCTCGGCCTGCGCAGCACTGGTGCTGTGAGCCTGGCCCAGTCCAGCCCCTCTCCACCTGCCCAGTCTGTTCTTGACAGAACCAGGTAGCTGAACCTCTCGGTCAGTCGGTCTGGAACCTGTGAAAGAAATAACAGGACTAAGAATAGGACAGGCCAGATTATCTTGCATTCATTGTTGACACCATTGTTGACACATGGTCAAGTATGCCAACAACCAGAAAATACAGTCAGATCCTTCAGAATGATCTCTTACCCCAGGAAAAGGGAGTGGGCTGTAGGCTTGAGAGAAGTTGCAGGGTACTACGGGCAGTTGGAACAGCTTGGGACAAGGTGATTCATGAGGACACTCAAAACAAAGCAGACAAAAAACCACATAGGTGAAATAAACTGCCGAATGAGACAATGTATTATAAGGTGGTTCATGTATAATAACATACTGGGGCGAACACAGATGGTCTTCTAGGGTCATGGGCTGTTCTTTCTTGTTTCTGGGATTAGAGTAATAAAGGCATCATTATACTTTCAATGACTCATGTATTTAGATATTAAAAGCAGTTGATTATAGTATATGTTTGAGAGAGTGAGACCTTAAGTAGTATGTCTCTGGCATCCATAAGTATCTGGTGGCCCTCTTTGGTCCCATTTTCTACCAGCACCTACAACAAAAGCAGAGTTCAAAGAAATGAGGTTGGGGTGATTCAAGGTAATATTACTTATTGTACAATGGATGGGGTTTGAGGGAACATTTTCACCAACCAGATAAGAGCTGGTCTTTCTCCACAAAGTGAGTATGGCATCTTCCCTCTCCTTTTGACTGGCCAATTCTGACAGAGAAAAGGCCCCCACCACCAGATCAAATTGCACCTGAAAGTATAACACCGCATCATCACTAATGCCATCACATTGTTAGTCTTGCACATAACTAGACACATTGAAGGTAACTAGACTAACCTTAGGGGAGACAGGAAGGAACTGACGGAAGTATACTTGTTTGATGACAGGCTCATCTTTTTCGCTGCTGCCTGCTCAACAAAGAACAGCATAATGATTATGTAATTCTCTGTCTCGCTCCCTGTACATTGACATGAATGACTGGAGGTGCATACTTTACCTCTGAGAAGGCGATCTGCTATAGTGTTCATTGCCCCAGAATTGTCGACACACACCATCTCCTTCAACGTATCACCCCAAAATGAGTGTGATGCCCTGGGAAAAAAGGAAGGAGAATCTTAAATGTGAAGTCTCACTACACAGACAGACAACTGAAATGATGTTATTGTTCTGATCCTCACCAGACAGCTGTTCCTAATCCTGAACCAAAGTCCAGGAGAGAATGAGGGGAGAAGGAGGGATCTCTTTTCTTTATCTGGAAAGAGTGATGAAAAAAAGTGAAGAGGTCCCACTGTTGGCAAGAGGGGATCAGACTGTATATAAAAGCATGTTAGTATGTGGCAAGACTGATTACTTTACCTCATTTAGAACTCTTTTCACTGCAGCGTAGCCACCTGCCAGCTTAGCAACCATGTACACCACACCCAACTCTTCATCATACCTAGGACAGAGACAGAAGAGCAGAGTGAGACAGAAAGACTAATTTACATGCTACTTTAAGCTTACCATGCAGAGATGTACATAGTTGAGGAAAACACACATAGCTACCTCATAGGGGACCAGTGGTATGTTGTCTTCCTGAGATCGGAGAGCACTTTCTTTGTGATTTGGGTCTTCAGTAGTTGAAGATCTACATCTTAAATAAAAACAGACGTTAATTTCACATTACCACATGTTCTCCATCTTGTGTCCAATTGAGCAAGACACTTTCCTGGAAGTTGTTCATCCAGTTCACCTTTCCCTCACACCCAACATTCCATATCGCCAATCTCTGCCCCTCTCTTTCTTTTAACATCCATTTGTATTAAGTCTGTCACCTCCACCCTTCTCTTTTGTCTTCTCCCACAGATTCTTCTCCAGGGCCATGGCTCTTTCCCTTAGTGTTACATCCTCAGGTGCTCTTTTCCTGCTCCACAGGAAGTTGGTGAGACTGCGTGCTTTGTCAACCAACCCACTCACTTCTGTGCCTGCAAGTTGGGAGGATAAAAGACTAGAATAACACTGTCTCTAAATGGTAATAGATTAACACTGTCACTAAATGGTAACACTGTCTCATGATATTTTATTACTCTAAATAAATACCATGGCAAGAAGTAACACTATTGAGATATGGATGTCAAATATCCTCTACCATGAATGATAGCTTGTGCTGCTTTCTGGAGTTCATCTGGCAGGCGCAGTGTCTTCAGATTTGTCACCCCTGGGTGTTTCCTGTGGGGAGCACCTTTTAGGAAGTCTGCATGGGATTGGGGATGCACTTCTGCACTTAGTGCCTGTGGGTAAAGATAAATTATTCGAGACATAACTGACATTAACATCCTCAATATTATTATTCCCAACCTCTATGAATAAGGATGGTCAGTCTTCAATTAGACTTTAAGGTCACAAAAAATTAACGATGTAACATAGAAGAATAGGCCACATTTAAGAGAATGGATCAACGACAGGGCGAGAAGAGCAAAAACAATACATACTCTGTACATTATCCTCACAGCAACCACCCTTTGATAAAGGACACGCGCACCATAAACTCGAAAAGCCATATCTTCGTTTTAACAATCCCAAATGTCTACATGGAATAATAACTATACTAAATAGCTAGCTATTGGCTACCTGGCTGACACAACATGCGAAGCGATCACGTGTACGTTTACCAAATACTTCCGCCTAGGAAACCGCTAAGGCGGAACCTTTATTGCCGAGCTAATCCACAACATATCTCAACAGAGGCGCTAGCTGGTTGGGTGATTTCCCGCGTTGATCACTTTCTAGTCTGCATCTGTGCATCTGTTCTTAGATACAAAAAAAACGTTCTTATTAGGCAAGTAACATAAACATTGTACAACATGAGACGCACAAGAAGCTCCAGGAACACATCTCAAGGTGTAGCATCAGCAAATGGAGTGTCTCCGTCCAAGACAGGTTAGTGCTTGCTGGCAGGCTAACGTTAGCTTTGTTGTTAGCTGGCTAGCTAGCTACGCTTCGGTTGCGTGTAATTTTGCTTACCTAACGTTAATTAGACACTAACAAAGTACTGACAGGAGCTGATAACTATTCTGCTTTTTTAAAAACTTGTTGAAAAGTTTGCTTGACTCAGTCTGTTGTGACATTGATTGGCTATAAAGCTGTATAGCTCTCTGTTTGACTGAAACATAGCTATGCAAAAACGTGTATGTCTAGTCTACAGCATCTGTTGCGTTGTTGAAATTAATATCTCTGTGACTGTTCTCTCCTCAGTGTGGCAGTGGAAGGGGGATGAGGGTCAGTGGGAGCCATACCCACCATCAGCATGTGCCCAGCTAGACTCAGCCCTCAGCTCTGGAGACGCCACGGTCTCACTGACGTTTGGCTCTGGGGCAGCATATGACGTAGACTTGAAGAAGATGGTCCAGGTCAACACAGTAACCAAGTACAAGAGGAAAATACGTTCTCACACACTGAAACCAGGTTAGTTGTCAATGTTGTTATTACATGTGTCTATGTATGTGTGTTACCTACAACAAATCAACACATGCTATCCCCCTGTAGAGAGTTTAAATGGAGGAGATGCAGTGGATTTAACCCAACAAGATGCGAGTCCAGTCCAGATTAAAGTGGAGGAAATGGAGGAGCAGCCAATCGCCAAGAAGAAGCGGGGTGAGGGAAGGAGCCAGAAGAAAAGTAAAGTGATGCCCATGGATGAAACAGAGAGCAAAGGTTCTAGCATTTCCTTCCATTTTTATAATTTAAATGTGTTGTCTGAAGTGCTGTCTATGCTATAAATACCCATTGTTTTAGGACATGGACATCTATTTTTGTTCATGTGTGATACAGTAATGTAAGGGGTTGTGTCAATTACTGTATACTGATGGCTCTATGTAATGTGTTCATGTTCTCTTAATAATTGTGGTTAATGTCAGATGTCTTTTTGATGTGTTGTGTATTAACGGTGCTGTTTATGTTGTGCAGAGATTGTGAAGACTGTGGTCATGAAAGGAAAGGCTCCAGTTGATTCAGAATGCAAAGCCAAAGCCGGCAAGGTACAGTACACTGGGATTTTTTTAGACTGGCAACTGAAATGTTCTCTTATGATGCTCACCCCTCGTCTAGGTGACAAAACCACGGCATCTGTGAGCTTTTCTAAGACAAGCTTTGGTCACAGTTCTCAATGTGGTGTTTCTGTTTGAAAGTGTTTTAGTCACATACCTCTGACACAATCTACCATGTATGCACAAAATCTAGAAAAATTGACTAGGGTCTGGTTTCAATGATGGGACACTTTTTGCAACTTTCAATACGGGAAAAAAATATGTTCCGTGCGGGTCCTCCTCAGACAGCTTCCTATTTCGCAACAAAGCATCCTTCACTCATGCTGCCAAACATACCCTTGTAAAACTGACCATCCTACCAATCCTCGACTTCGGCGATGTCATTTACAAAATAGCCTCCAATACCATACTCAACAAATTGGATGCAGTCTATCACAGTGCCTTCTGTTTTGTCACCAAAGCCCCATATACTACCCACCGTTGCAACCTGTACACTCTCGTTGGCTGGCCCTTGCTTCATACTCGTCGCCAAACCCACTGGCTCCATGTCATCTACAAGACCCTGCTAGGTAAAGTCCCCCCTTATCTCAGCTCGCTGGTCACAATAGCATCACCCACCTGTAGCACGCGCTCCAGCAGGTATATCTCTCTGGTCACCCCCAAAACAAATTATTTCTTTGGCCGCCTCCCCTTCCAGGTCTCTGCTGCCAATGACTGGAACGAACTACAAAAATCTCTGAAACTGGAAACACTTATCTCTCTCACTAGCTTTAAGCATCAGCTGTCAGAGCAGCTCACAGATTACTGCACCTGTACATAGCCCACCTATAATTTAGCCCAAACAACTATCTCTTTCCCTACTGTATTTATTGTATTTTATTTATTTATTTATTTTGCTCCTTTGCACCCCATAATTTTTATTTCTACTTTGCACATTCTTCCACAGCAAATCTACCATTCCAGTGTTTTACTTGCTATATTGTGTACTTTGCCACCATGCCTTTTTTTTTTGCCTTTACCTCCCTTATCTCACCTCATTTGCTCACATCGTATATAGACTTGTTTATACTGTATTATTGACTGTATGTTTGTTTTACTCCATGTGTAACTCTGTGTCGTTGTATGTGTCGAACTGCTTTGCTTTATCTTGGCCAGGTCGCAATTGTAAATGAGAACTTGTTCTCAACTTGCCTACCTGGTTAAATAAAGGTGAAATAAATAAAAATGTTCAAGTGGATAGAGTAGTGATGTAGGCAGTGACGTAGTTCTTCTATGCCTAAACAGTCCATAATTGAAACCAGTCTCTAGTCACTGTTGCCTAGGGTTGGATATTCCAGACTTCCCTTCTCACCAATTGTAAACCCTCTCTTTTCCTCACAGGCCCATGTCTACAGTGAAGGAGATGACGTATATGATGTAATGTTAAACCAGGTAAAAACATAACGACATAGTAACTACATAAGTGTATTTGCTAAATGATTTGTAAGGGAGATGTTTTGTTTGTTGTTTCACAGACAAATCTTGAGTTCAACAACAACAAATTCTTCCTGATCCAGCTACTTCAGGATGACAGTGTTAAGGCCTACAGCGTGTGGTTTAGATGGGGACGAGGTGGGTTCATGTCTTTGTTTTCCCAAATGTTTTGTGATATTGGGAAGTAGTGTTTTCTAACACATGGTGCCATCTCTATTTAGTTGGTAAGGTTGGACAGAACAATCTAGTTTCCTGTGGTGGAGATCTTCTTCAAGCCAAAGAAGTCTTCAAGAAAAAGTGAGTGGGCTGGGGGTGTTGTGTGTGTGTGTGTGTGTGTGTGTGTGTATGTGTATATGATGGGAGTTGAGTGATATTGGGTGTTTGAATGATTGGGGAAAAAAGCTACATTTTTGAACTAAGTGAATATTGCTAAGAGGATAATGTATAAATTTGTGTTTTGATGTAGGTTTCTGGATAAGACCAAGAACGAGTGGGCACACCGGACAGACTTTGAGAAAGTGGCAGGAAAATATGACATGGTGTTTATGGACTACAGTACCAATGGAAAGGCAAGGAATAAATCATCTCAGACTTTCCTCATATCGTCAATGTTTTATCTCTCAATCAAATCAAATGTTATTGGTCACATACACATGGTTAGCAGATGTTAATGCAAGTGTAGCGAAATGCTTGTGCTTCTAGTTCCGACCGTGCAGTAATATCTAACAAGTAATCTAACAATTTCTCAAAAACTACCTTATACACACAAGTGTGAAATCATCTACATATCCCCCTGCTCTGCATTCATTAATTCTCCATTCCATATCTTCTCTCCCACCCCTCTGACCTTAATGGTCCACTGTTCTCCAGCTTTAGGCAGGTGAATCTGTGCCTAACCAGTGTTCCTCCTTTTCCAGGAAGAGCCCCAGCCCCTGCTTGCATCACTGTCCCAGAAAAAGCCCTCCAAGCTGGATGTGAAGGTCCAGTCCCTTCTCGAACTGATCTGTGACATCAAGGCCATGGAGGAATGTGTGCTGGAGATGAAGTTTGACACCCGAAAAGCTCCTCTCGGTGAGTATGTGTAACTGTCAAAATAACTGACAAAGTAAATGTGACATTGTTTTTGTAACTTTTCATTGTGGTTGTTTTCCCCGGTAGGTAAGCTTACAACAGAGCAGATCCGTGCAGGTTACTCAGCACTGAAGAAGATTGAGGAGTGTGTGAAGAGAAAGGGAAGCAGCCGCGAGCTACTGGAGGCATGCAACCAGTTCTACACACGCATCCCCCATGACTTTGGGTCAGTAATGAATGTTCTGTATTTCAAGCTGCTCTATCCACTGGCATGTGTCCATTCATGGTAAATAACAATTTTATTATATTTTTCCCAGGTTGCGAACTCCCCCAATAATCCGCTCAGAAGAGGAGCTGAAGGAAAAAATTGCTTTATTAGAAGTGAGCATGACTTATTTGAGTACTATATTTTCTATTACCTGCAGATCATACCATTCAATAACATGTTCTTACAAATTGAAATTGCTGGATGTTGGTTTGGTATGGAATCACGCCGTCTGCAGCCTGTTTGACAGTGTGTTGTCTATCTCCAGGCACTGAGTGACATCCAGATAGCAGTGAAGATGGTCCAGTCCAGTGCCTACGGTGATGAGCATCCTTTGGACAGACAGTACAACGCCCTCCAGTGCCAGCTACAGCCACTGTCCTCTTGTAGCCAAGAGTATCAGGTGAGCACCTGTGCTTTGGTTGAGTTTACTCAAAGTATGTTCATGTGTAGTTTAGAGGTCTGTTACAGCTGGGTTGGAACAAAAGCCTGCATATATTGATCAGGTAGGGTGTCTCTTCCTTCCACTGCTCAATTGTTGTTCTCTCTCTGAAGGTGATTGAGAGATATCTTCAGACAACCCATGCTCCCACTCACTCTGACTTCACCATGACTGTTCTGGACATCTTCTCTGTGGACAGGGAGGGGGAGAAGAATGGCTTCCTCTCACAACTACACAACAGGTGCCTAATATTTTATTGTCTGCTTACACAGGCTGTCCAATGCCACTTTGAAAGGGATTTTAAAATAAAGATGGTACCCGTGGTGAATGGTTGTCCTTCGGGGTGTGTTCTGCATTGTTATTGTGTGTGTCTCCCTCAGGACGCTGCTGTGGCATGGCTCTCGTCTGTCTAACTGGGTTGGAATCCTCAGCCAGGGCCTCAGAGTGGCCCCTCCAGAGGCTCCTGTCACTGGATACATGGTGAGATTGTGTGAGTGAGAGACTGTGAGAGAGAATATGACTGAAATGAAATGGCACATGTTCACCTGCTGCATAACAGGGCGATGACAATTGTTTCTTTCTCCTAGTTTGGGAAAGGTATTTACTTTGCTGACATGTCATCGAAAAGTGCCAACTACTGCTTTGCCAATCAACGCAACAAAACTGGACTCCTACTGTTGAGCGAGGTATGAGATTTGTAGTTCTATTTTTTTTCCTCTACACAAATGCGTTGTTTCCAATTTGAGAATAACCCTTCTGGAAATGATCATATGAAGCGTTTGTTTCCATACACCTGCTATTTTTCATTTGATTTATTAGGATCCCATTAGCCGATGGCGACAGCTAGTCTTACTGGGATCCAACACATAACGGAAAAAAACATTACAATTTACATGCATGTAAAAAAAAAAAAATGTTTATATGTATGTATATGTGTGTGATGCAATATGATGTGTGTACTCCCTTGGTAACAAGTCGTCTGTTTATTCGTTGTCTTGGTAACAGGTTGCCCTGGGTGACAGTAACGAGCTGTTAGCAGCTGACTATGAGGCTGCCAAACTACCTGCAGGGAAACACAGCACCAAGGGCCTTGGACAGACAAGCCCAGACCCCAGGAACGCTGTCACATTGTGAGTTTCTCTCCCTTTCACTCACTGTAAATGTTTGGTTGGTTTACTCTAACACAGATGAGTAATAAAAAACAGACATATCTAATAGTTTTACTTGAACCTGAATCAAGATTTCCGTCTTACATGTTGTATATGACTCGCTTGAGTCTTCCATTGTTCACTATTGTCTCCTCTCTCTCTCTTTCCCTGTTCTGTGGTTCTCTCAGGAATGGAGTGACAGTCCCAATGGGGCCTGGAATGAAGACTGGGGTGGGAGCAGGTGGCGGCTACTCCCTCCTCTACAACGAGTTCATTGTCTATAACCCTGCCCAAACCCACATGAGGTATTTACTAAGAGTTCAGTTTAACTATTCCTCGCTGTGGTGAGTCAGGGATATACTGTAAAGACGTGTGTAGCAAAAAGAGACATTAACACATGAAGTAAACTGTCGCATATTAGTAATTTGTATTTGTCCTGTTACACACAAGTGTGTAATGGAAATGCCGTAAGGGCACAGCAACATATTTTTTTGTTTTTCTTTCGATTACTGACCCAATGCTTCAACCTCGAGGCTATCTGCCGCCCTTAAGCTTAAGCGGTGGTTATGAAAAAGGAAGAGTAGACCCAGAGAGATTCTGATAAAAAAAAATTCACAACTCATGAAACGATCCCTAAGGGGTTTTAATGTCTGTGGTGTTGAGGCTGTATTACTCCCAATAGCTTTATTTCAAAGCCTTGCATTGTATGATGTCCATAAGAGGGCAGCAACAATTAACATGGGTTAAATTCATACATCTGTTGCATTCCAAGCATTTTTTGAAATAGTGGATGATGTGAGTGTTTTGAAGTGATACAGCTTGTTTAGACATCAGCACAGATTTTGTTTTATGTTGTCAAATGTCACCCTGAGTGTTTCTTTCTAATGTAAAACAAAATAATAAAAATGCATGAATTGACGGTTGTTTTATATATAAGCTATTGCTATAACTATCACCACAAAACAGATTTTTATTGATAACAAAAATATGAAAAGTAAGTCTGTAAGAGCGAGAGATATCACTCATCAAATATGTATGTCCAGGGGTTTCCATGTAAAACTAAATAAAGACTGTTTTCATTGTGAACAGGGGTTTTGCATGTGTGCTTGGAGTAGAGCTGGGACGATAAACCAAAAATGATCAGCACCAACCATACTGATCACTTATCCAGGGCCAGATTAACAAGTCATAGGCCTTACGCTTAGTTTTTTTAACTCAGTCGTGGTCTCAACTTACTGTTGAGAGTTAAAATGGTACGATACACGGTGCAATTTCAAAATATGAAATGCTTACTTTCAAGCCCTTAATTAACCAACAATGCAGTTCAAGAAATGGAGTTAAGAAAATACTTACTAAATAAACTAAAGTAACACAATACAATAAGGCTATATACAGAGGGGCAGTGTTTCTCTGTCAGTCAATAGCTAGGTTTCCAATTGGTGACAGATTTTCATGTGAATATACTAAAATACGCATAAAAACAATATACACATTTTCCCACCAGAGATGTTACATTCTATTTGACTTGTTGCGGATAAAAGGATGTGCGTGATGACGTAGTGCACGTAAAAATATATTTTGCTTTTAAATTCCCATTTACCGAAACAAAAACAAAAAACTGGTATCGCATTTTCACTCTACTGATGGTTTTGTCACAAAACATGTATATAGAATGTGCCCGCTCTGGTATTGTCATGTGCGATCTGGCCAACAGCTCACATATAGAGCCTTCAGAAAATATTTACACCCCTTGACTTTTTCCACATTTTGTTGTGTTACAGCCTGAATTTAAAATGGATTAAATAGACTTCTTTTTTTGTCACTGGCCCACACACACTACCAGTGTTAGTCACTGGCCCACACACAATACCAGTGTTACAGTCACTGGCCCACACACAATACCAGTGTTACAGTCACTGGCCCACACACAATACCAGTGTTACAGTCACTGGCCCACACACAATACCAGTGTTACAGTCACTGGCCCACACACACTACCAGTGTTACAGTCACTGGCCCACACACAATACCAGTGTTACAGTCACTGGCCCACACACAATACCAGTGTTACAGTCACTGGCCCACACACAATACCAGTGTTACAGTCACTGGCCCACACACAATACCAGTGTTACAGTCACTGGCCCACACACAATACCAGTGTTACAGTCACTGGCCCACACACAATACCAGTGTTACAGTCACTGGCCCACACACAATACCAGTGTTACAGTCACTGGCCCACACACAATACCATAATGTTGAAGTGGAATAATGTTTTTAAATAAAAAAAAATGTAAAAAAATGAAAGCTGAAATGTCTTGTGTCAATAAGTATTCAGCCCCTTTGTTATGGGAAGCCTAAATAAGTTCAGGTGTAAAAATTAGCTTAAGTCACATAATAAGTTGCACGGACTCACTCTGTGTGCAATTAGTGTTTAACCACATAAATGTAAAGTCCCCATATTTGGGGACTCTATTAGATTTTTAAAAATTAAATTCAGTCTGGTATGAGAACAGTAGCCCCTATCTGCAAAAGCAGGGTGTCTGTGGAAAGCTGAGTATCTTGGCTATTGATCTGTGCCTTAAAATCTTTGGTGTTACTTCTTACCATATATGGGCATACAAAAATATAATGGCATGCTGAGGTGATGACAATTCAAGATGACTGCTACATAGATTCCGGTTAGCGTTGTGTAGCATAAAGGAAATAAACACGGAATACGTTGATACACACCGAAAGCCGGGACTCCACAGATCATGAGGATGTTTTATTTGTCTGCCAGTGACCTACCGTTATTGATCACCAGCCCCAAGAGTCCAAATGTTTTATTTTACAAATTTTTTTTCACCAAACAGTAAACATCAAATTTTATTGGTCACATACACATGGGTAGAAGATGTTAATGCGAGTGTAGCGAAATGCTTGTCATCTTACAAAGTAAGCTTCGATTTGGTTTGTGTTTGCGCTAAAGATACATGGGTGGTATCAAATTAATCCTTAGGTTGGTAGGAACAAATCTAGCATATTGCCAATGTTATCTGATGATGTATGACTAAATGGCAACATCGAATGTCCACTGAGTGACTATCTTTGCGCATCAAAAATATGACGTTGCCCGTTTTACACGCTGAAGGCATCCATTACACGGGATTGACTACTATGGCACCTTGACGGTCTTGTAGCCAGCGAGATGAGCTTCCAGGGATATGCAGTTGACCTGGGTGGGACAAAGTAAGGCCTAGAATATTTGATGCGTAATGCGAGCTATTGCTACCTGGCTCAGAGACGAGACACACTGAGTATGCCACATTCGATTGTAAACCGATGAATTGCTTTAATTTCAACACTTTAGCATAAAAGATGGCTTCTCAGGGTGTAAAAAACTAAGAATATTGAACAGGAAGCTAAAAAGGAGGCCGCTATGAATGAGCATACCGGCATAGAAGCTTTGGTCGGACTCGGATCGGGGAGCGATTTGGACAACGAGATTTAGACTCGGCCAACGACGATAGTTTTCTAGAAGGATTGGATCCACTTTTAGATCTGTAAGTAAATTTTTTTCATGACTTTTATATAACTAATTTTACTATGTATTTAGTTTACCTCGGCCTATGTAACAAGTCATTTCAATGTAATATAATTCCTAAATTTCATCCTTGTAATTTTGGGGAGACCACTAAACTCTCATGGCCATGTTTACTTGTGGTTCTCACCTCTGCCTTTGTCTCCAAAGTGTTATTGTTTGCATTGTGTGTGTTTCACACCTATGAGACACTGTACAGATAAAGTTAAGGCTTGGTGTTTTTACTTTACAGTAATGTCCTTTTTGTAAATTTAGTCAATTGCAATTCTGTGTGTCTTACAACAATATATCCCATAATTTAATTCACCGCAGAGGATTTGGATGATGATGACGTTTGGGAGCCACCCCTCCCCAGCAAGCGCCCCCGGTCAAGGTCTTCACCCCCCACTGCTATGTCAATCACCCCATCTGATGGTTCTACATCCACTTTTCATAGACCTCTTGAAAAGAAAATAGGGGCTTGTGGCACCATTCGTCCTAACATAATCGGTTTCCCCAGGACCAAAGTAAACAACATGACAAAGACAGCGGAGAGGGGGACCATATGTTGTATCAGGACGAACAAGCTGCTTTTTGTGAAAGTAGGGAAGTAACCATGCTCACCACACAGCATAAGGCATTCAATAGCGACCATGTCTCAAGGAGGGTGAAAAAGGAGAATGTCCCCATTCCTGATTCTGTGAAGGACTACAATGCCAGCATGGGGGGTGTTGACCTACAGTTGAAGTCAGAAGTTTACATACACTTAGGTTGGAGTCATTAACTTGTTTTTCAACCACTAACAAATTATAGTTTTGGCAAGTCGGTTAGGACATCTACATTGCATAACACAAGTAATTTTTCCACCAATTGTTTACAGACAGATTATTTAACTTATATTTCACTTTATCACAATTCCAGTGGGTCAGTTTTCAACCATTTCTACAAATTCATTGTTTATATATGATCAAATATTGTCACCTCCGTTCTCATCCACACAACCTAATGAAACCATTCTGAAAATGTGGTATGGTATTTATTAAAGGAGAGAAAAGAGAAATAACATGTTTGACACAGCTGGGGAACAAAGGACAAAAAACTAGTTTCATGTGAACTTAAAATTAAACTTCATTTATATATATTTCAAGTAACTATTGCATACTACCTTATAGCTGATTTACATTGAGGTCCTTCTCTTAGGTTTTTAAAGGCATGTACATACAGTTGAAGTCGGAAGTTTACATACACTTAGGTTGGAGTCATTAAAACTCGTTTTTCAACCACTCCACAAATTTCTTGTTAACAAACTATAGTTTTGGCAAGTCGGTTAGGACATCTACTTTGTACATGACACAAGTCATTTTTCTAACAATTGTTTACAGAGAGATTATTTCACTGTATCACAATTTCTGTGGGTCAGAAGTTTACATACACTAAATTGACTGTGCCTTTAAACAGCTTGGAAAATTCCACGAAATGGCATGGCTTTAGAAGCTTCTGATAGGCTAATTGACGTAATTTGAGTCAATTGGAGGTGTACCTGTGGATGTATTTCAAGGCCTACCTTCAAACTCAGTGCCTCTTTGCTTGACATCATGGGAAAATCAAAAGAAATCAGCCAAGACCTCAAAACAATTGTAGACCTCCACAAGTCTGGTTCATCCTTGGGAGTGATTTCCAAACGCCTCAAGGTACCACGTTCATCTGTACAAACAATAGTACGCAAGTATAAACACCATGGGACCACGTACCCATCATACCGCTCAGGAAAGAGACGCGTTCTGTCTCCTAGAGATGAACGTACTTTGGTGCAAAAAGTGCAAATCACTCCCAGAACAACAGCAAAGGACCTTGTGAAGATGCTGGAGGAAACAGGTGCAAAAGTATCTATATCCACAGTAAAACAAGTCCTATATCAACATAACCTGAAAGGCCGCTCAGCAAGGAAGAAGCCACTGCTCCAAAACCACCATTAAAAAAAGACACTATGGTTTGCAACTGCACATGGGGACAAAGATTGTACTTTTTGGAGAAATGTCCTCTGGTCTGATAAAACATAAATAGAACTGTTTGGCCATAATGACTATCATTATGTTTGGAGGAAAAAGGGGGAGGCTTGCAAGCTGAAGAATACCATCCCAACTGTGATGCACGGGGGTGGCAGTATCATGTTATGGGAGTGCTTTACTGCAGGAGGGACTAGTGCACTTCACAAAATAGATGGCATCATGAGGAAAGAAAATGATGTGGATATATTGAAGCAACACCACAAGACATCAGCCAGGAAGTTAAAGCATGTTCGCAAATGGGTCTTCCAAATGCACAATGACCCCAAGCATACTTCCAAAGTTGTGGCAAAATACCTTAAGGACAACAAAGTCAAGGTATTGGAGTGGCCATTACAAGCCCTGACCTCAATCCTATAGAAAATCTGTGGGCAGAACTTAGTGTGTGCGAGCAAGGAGGCCTACAAACTTGAATCAGTTACACCAGCTCTGTCTGGAGGAATGGGCCAAAACTCACCCAGCTTATTGTGGGGAGGTTGTGGAAGGCTACCCGTAACATTTGACCCAAGTTAAACTATTTAAAGGCAATGCTACCAAATACTAATCGAGTGTATGTAAACTTCTGACCCACTGGGAATGTGATGAAAAAAATAAAAGCTGAAGTAAATCATTCTCTTTACTATTAATTCTGACATTTCACATTCTTAAAATAAAGTGGTGATCCTAACTGACCTAAAACAGGGAATTTTTACTAAGGATTAAATGTCATGGATTGTGAAAAACAGTTTAAATGTATTTGGCTAAGGTGTATGTAAACTTCCGACTTCAACTGTATCAAGACAAGGAAGTGGTATACTTTTTTTACCACTTTGTGGACATTGCTACAGTAAATGCGTTCATTCTCCACAAGCAGATGACCAAAGCAAAAGGTCAAACCCCTTTCTCCCAGTTGGCCTTCACCAGCCACTCTATTCATACCCCTTGACCTATTTCACATTTTGTTGTGTTGCAGCCTGAATTCAAAATTGATTACATCATTTTTTCTCAGGCATTGACACACAATATGCTCTATTGACAAAGTGAAAACATGTTAAACATTTTTGCATATGTATTGAAAATGAAATACAGAAATATCACATTTACATTTTTTTGAACCTTTATTTAACTAGGCAAGTTTAAGAACTAATTCTTATTTACAATGACGGCCTACACCGGCCAAACCCGGACGATGCTGGGTCAATTGTGTGCCGCCCTATGGGACTCCCAATCACGGCCGGTTGTGATACAGCCTGGATTTAAACCAGGGTGTCTGTAGTAACGCCTCAAGATGCAGTGCCTTAGACCGCTGCGCCACTCGGGTGTTGGAAATGGCTGAATTGGGGGCCCAAAGCAACCTCACAAGACCCCCCCCCCTCATTTAACTGTTGAAAGCACGGAAGGAATGAAGCAACAATAGAGAGAGAAAGAGGAGGTTGGCTAATAACATTGGAGTAACCCTGAATTGTAAACTGTCCTGGTCAAAACATATTGATACAACAGTAGCTAAGATGGGGAGAAGTCTGTCCATAATAAAGTGCCGCTCTGCCTTCTTAACAACACTATCAACAAGACAGGTCCTACAGGCCCTAATTTTGTCACACCTGGACTACTGTTCAGTAGTGTGGTCTGGTGCCACAAAGAGGGACTTGGGAAAATATCAGTTGGCTCAGAACAGGGAAGCACGGCTAGCCCTTAAAAGTACACAGAGCTAACATTAATGA
Source organism: Oncorhynchus clarkii lewisi (assembly GCF_045791955.1). NCBI lineage: Eukaryota > Metazoa > Chordata > Actinopteri > Salmoniformes > Salmonidae > Oncorhynchus > Oncorhynchus clarkii. The sequence continues at coordinate 32,330,557 of NC_092174.1, forward strand.
CATGCATGTCAATCTCTCATGGCTCAAAGTGGAGATTGACTTCATCATTACTTGTTTTTGTAAGAGGTGTTGATAAGCTGAAGGTACCGAGCTGTCTGTTTAAAATAATAGCACACAGCTCGGACACCCATGTATACCCCACAAGACATGCCACCAGAGGTCTCTTCACAGTCCTCAAGTCCAGAACAGACTATGGGAGGCGCACAGTACTACATAGAGCCATGACTACATGGAACTCTATTCCACATCAGGTAACTGATGCAAGCAATTAGATTTAAAAAGCAGGTAAAAATACACCTTATGGAACAACGGGGACTGTGAAGAGACACACACAAAGGTACAGACACATGCATATGCACACATTGTGATATTGCTGTATGGTGGTATTGAACATTTTGTGTTGTGGATGTGTGGTGGTGTAGGGATGTTGTATGATGCACTGTTTTATCTTTAGCTCATTCAGTACAAACAGTTCACTGTTTTATATTTTGTTTTATATGAAATGTGGGTGCTTTGGTGTGTTTGGACCCCAGGAATATGGGGATCCCTAATAAATACAAATGAATACAAACAAGGTATATACAGTGCCTTGGGAAAGTATTCAGACCCCTTGATTTTTTCCACATTTTGTTATGTTACAGCCTTATTTTAAAATGGATTAAATTAAATAAAAATCTCATCAATCTACCTGCCTTTTACTGAGGAGTGGCTTCCGTCTGGCCACTCCACCATAAAGGCCTGATTGGTGGAGTGTTGCACAGATGGTTGTCCTTCTGGAAGGTTCTCCCATCTCCACAGACAAACTCTGGGGCTCTGTCAGAGTGACCATCAGGTTATTGGTCACCTCCCTGAGTTTGGTTCCAAACTTCTTCCATTTAAGAATGATGGAGGCCACGGTGTTCTTGGGGACCTTCAATGCTGCAGACACTTTTTGGTACTCTTCCCCAGATCTGTGCCTCGACACAATCCTGTCTCGGAGCTTTACAAACAATTCCTTCCACCTCATGGCTTGGTTTTTGCACTGACATATACTTTCAACTGTGGGACCTTTATATAGACGTGTGTGTGCCTTTCCAAATCATGTCCAATCAATTGAATTTACCACAGGTGGACTCCCAAGTTGTAGAAACATCTCAAGGATGATCAATGGAAACAGGATGCACCTGAGCTCAATTTCAAGTCTCATAAGGTATCTGTTTTTTTTTATTTGCACAAACAAAATACTGTTTTATCTTTGTCATTATGGGGTATTGTGTGTAGATTGATGAGGGAAAAAATGAAATGTATCAATTTTAGAATAAGGCTGTAACGTAACAATGTTGAAAAAGCGAAGGGGTCTGAATACTTTCCGAATGCACTGTATATACAATGCGTGTGTAGCCTACATGATGTTATTAATATGGACTAAAGAGCAAGATTATTTTATTTGTCAAACGGCAGCTAAGCATCTGTCATCATGTCACCAGAATAAGAACCATTGTATTTATTGGAAAGGAGCATAAAGCTCATCACCTTGCACTTTCACCACCCTGTAAAGTTCATCAGAATTTATTTCACCTGTTGCCTAATAAACTGCATGGTTTCCCAAGTCGTAGTGGGAGAATAACACAACATGTCATCGCATGACTTCAAGTCTACATCGATATGATGGTTATTATATCAATATTTGTGCTTAAAAGAGTTTCCACTGCCATTGCGCGCATTATTAATTTTACCGACACAAAAAGATCCCACCTTGTCTAGCATATTTAGTTTAGTCAACGTTTGGAAAGTTTACCAACAAATTTGCTGTTTCCATCAGGCCTGTCATAAAATGTTTTATGTGACATGTATTTTTCTCGCATAAAAATATTGGATGGAAACCTGTTTACTGACAGTCATTCAATAAGCCATGTCAGCTAACACTTTTTAGACAAGTTAGCTGGCTAGACTATCTAATCTTGTAATAATCATGGCTGAATACCGACTGTGCATGCAAGGCACATGCCCAGGGGCCCTGACCTCCTGGGGGCCTCCTTTGATTTTGTTATTCACTCTCACTGATATATTATTAACATGGCATAAGTCATGGCAAAATGTGTAGAATTGCAGGTAATTAGCTTTAAAACTGCAAAAATGACTCTCCGCCCCATGGCAAAATGTGTAGCGGGGCAACTAAAGTGTTTTACACATGTGGGCCCCCTTCTTCCTCTCTTCCCCCATCTGATGATTAGCAGAGTGGCAGAAGGATGTCTATCTATATTCATTGAGAGCGGGCTCCTGAGTCCTCCTGTGTTTGGTGGTTGTAGTAAAAAATATGTATATTTTACCTATATATACTGTATGTATTTCCTTTTTTTGTGCCTCTTGGGCCCCCTACAAGCCTGGACCCAAAGGCTCAAGAAATGTGATGTTTGAAATTAAATAAGTTTGCTAATATGGATGATTGTTAATGAGACAATTGATGACTACAACCATCAAACTAGTAGTAGTAGTTTTAAAGGATACAAAAAAAGAATGGCGCACATTGTTATAAACGTATCGTTCTATTTATCGTTATCGCATCAATTCATGCAATTTATCGCGATATGGATTTTTGTCCATATTGCCCAGCTCTAGTTTGGAGTGCTTTGGACTATAGCTACATATGTGTGTCATTGTAGGTTTCTGCCAGGTGTTGACTATTTGCTGGAGCCTCCCATTATGATGAGCAGATAGAGGAAGATGTTAATGATGTCCAGGTACAGGATCAGGGCAGCAAACACATACTCCTCTGGATCTAGAGCGTACTTCTGCCTGCCCATCACCAGCTGGCAGTCAATCGCCAAGAACTGAGGGAGAGACACAGAAAGGGAAAAGGTGACGGAGGAAAGAAAGCGTTTAGGGTGCAATGGATGGAGGCATTCATTCTGGCTATAAGGCTGGATAAACAGAAATGGCCTAAAAGTAGAAGTAACATTGAGTGAGTTCTGTACCAGTGAGAAGAGCAGGGCTCCCAGAGATCCGTAGACTATCTGCAGCACATTGGAGTAGAAGAAACAGCAGAAGAAGCTGAACATGAGAAGGTCCACTGCCAGCACCAGCAGGATGCCATTACAAATTGTGAAGTCCACTCGAGTCTGCAGACCAAAGAGAGGACAGTGAGTAAGGCTAGATAGGCTTGGTCACTGATCAGCCTGACCACATTAAACACACGTGGTAGGTACTACAGTAGTGGTCCAATTAAGCATAATATCATGTTTTTTGTTATTTGAAAAGACTGAGTCTGACCTGGGCTGAGAAGATGATGATGGTGAAGGAGATTGCCACTGTTGCTCCCATGGCGATGACTACAGCAGTGGTATTATGAAATGAGGCCACAGTGCCGACCAAGTAAGATAGGGTGAGAGTTACCACTGACTAAGGGTAGTACATTACACAGTTAGAATAACACTCACTCAACCACAAATCACACTGTATCTTTGTCTTATGTGTTTAAGACAGTTGTTCTCATTAGTCATAGAACTAGGTTCTAGGAGAATGGCGTTGGCATGAACTAACAGGGAACTGTGAATACAGGAAGAAGCATTTATAACCATCACAGGTAAGTTCTCTTTTTCAATAATGTTTAGGAACATCTAAAGAACAATTGCGTAGTTTATATACAGTATATCAGTCAACAGATGAACCTTGAGCTCAATTCAATCTAACCCACACTTCAGTATTAACTCATTGACTGCATTAGCCAGTATGTCAGTCACTGTTCTACCTAGCTGCGAAAGGGGTTGTGTTTGTCTGTGTGTGACCTACCAGTCCCACCAGGTTCCAGGGATGCCTTCTGCTGAAGGAATTGGAGAAGCTAAGGGAGATGGCCACCACAGCAAACAGGATGTATGAGCTGAGGTAGATCCAGATGTTGCTCTGCACCGCCGCCCTCACCACACTGGAGAACGTGAACACACACACGATGCTGAAGGTCACCAGCAACTGCAGGGTCACGACACTGAACACCTGCACAGGTAGAAAGACAGGGTTACCGTTCGCCACTTTGCTTGCCAGGTATACTGGGGAGGTCACCATGAAACCTGGGGGTCAAAGACTAAGGGCTCTATTCAATCCGTAGCGCTGAAGTTCCGCATTGTAGCCCGATTTACATTTAAAGACAATGTTCCCACGGTAGCAGACTGCATTTGTGTTAAACACTGTATATGTCGACTAAATTGGAAATTACCTTTACATTTCAAGCACGCTATAGCTCTGAACTTTGGCGATATGGATTGAATAAAGCCCCAAATCTCTGAGACTTATCAGTACAGACCTTTCTGATAAACGCCTTCCTTATGGTCTTGTCATCAAAAGATGACACCAATAGGGCGGCGTCTGCCTCTGGTGAAGACGATCCTTTGTGAGTGACAGAACAACAGCCCCATGTTGTTATTGGACACAACACTGGAATACTGTAGTGACCAGACTTTGCAGACTTTTCAGTGGTTATGTAACACAAGTGAATTTAGCGGACATAAATTATTCAATCAGAAATGTTCAATGTTATAGTAATTGGCAGTAATATGAGGAAAGACATGAATAATCCATCCGCATGATCGATTCCCTCTTTCCTTGCTATAGCAGGACAGATATATACCTGGCTCTCCCAAAGGGTTACACTCTCCAGGGGGGAGAGTTCCCATGTCTACCCCTGCCTGTGGTGGATACAGGACTGGGGGGTAGGGGGATGGAGGATACATGGCTGGAGCTGCAGAGTAGGGGGGTGGTATGTATGGTGGCATGGGGTCCACTTGAGTTTCCCCATGGGGGTAAGGGGGTGGCAGGTCAGAGTTCAGGGCATCCTGAGACTCTGTGGGCATGGAGTAATTCTGAGCATCTGTCATTCTGGCAGAATGTAGTCTGAAAAGGAGGAGTGGTTAGAAGACACTGATGTTGAAAGGAAAGTACAGAGGACGTTGATATCAAAAGGTCAGTAAGAAAATAGAGGTGCAAAACTTAATTTTGAAAGTAAAAATGTGTTGCAGGCATATTGCCTCATTGGGGGGGGTTTCCACACAAGGAGAAACCTGGGTTGAGTAAACCATGTATAGTAGAAGAAATATAACAGCCATGTATCGGAAAAATCATGCAACAATAACATCCTTGCATTTACGACCAATCGAACATACTGTGCATGTTACTACCAGATAATTTTTTTGTATTAGTGTACTCACTGACACAGGTGGTTTTGTCTATGTGTGTGAATGCAGTTCTTAGTAGCAGGAACAAGAAGAAGGTCAAACCACTGTGACAGAGTTCAGCGATGAACACATCAAAATGACAACTGGAAAGCTAAGCCCAAAAAGCAATCACTTTTACTGTATCAGTTATACAAAATTAGATCAAATGTTTGTGTTGCCCAATTCATCATCAGATATACAGTACCAGTCAAAGTTTGGACACCTACTCATTCAAAAGTGTTTCTTAATTTGTACTATTTTCTACATTGTAGAATAATAGTGAAGACATCAAAACTATGAAATAACACATATGGAACCATGCAGTAACCAAAAATAGTCTTAAACAAATCAAAATATACAGTGCCTTGCGAAAGTATTCGGCCCCCTTGAACTTTGCGACCTTTTGCCACATTTCAGGCTTCAAACAGAAAGATATAAAACTGTATTTTTTTGTGAAGAATCAACAACAAGTGGGACACAATCATGAAGTGGAACGACATTTATTGGATATTTCAAACTTTTTTAACAAATCAAAAACTGAAAAATTGGGCGTGCAAAATTATTCAGCCCCTTTACTTTCAGTGCAGCAAACTCTCTCCAGAAGTTAAGTGAGGATCTCTGAATGATCCAATGTTGACCTAAATGACTAATGATGATAAATACAATCCACCTGTGTGTAATCAAGTCTCCGTATAAATGCACCTGCACTGTGATAGTCTCAGAGGTCCGTTAAAAGCGCAGAGAGCATCATGAAGAACAAGGAACACACCAGGCAGGTCCGAGATACTGTTGTGAAGAAGTTTAAAGCCGGATTTGGATACAAAAAGATTTCCCAAGCTTTAAACATCCCAAGGAGCACTGTGCAAGCGATAATATTGAAATGGAAGGAGTATCAGACCACTGCAAATCTACCAAGACCTGGCCGTCCCTCTAAACTTTCAGCTCATACAAGGAGAAGACTGATCAGAGATGCAGCCAAGAGGCCCATGATCACTCTGGATGAACTGCAGAGATCTACAGCTGAGGTGGGAGACTCTGTCCATAGGACAACAATCAGTCGTATATTGCACAAATCTGGCCTTTATGGAAGAGTGGCAAGAAGAAAGCCATTTCTTAAAGATATCCATAAAAAGTGTCGTTTAAAGTTTGCCACAAGCCACCTGGGAGACACACCAAACATGTGGAAGAAGGTGCTCTGGTCAGATGAAACCAAAATTGAACTTTTTGGCAACAATGCAAAACGTTATGTTTGGCGTAAAAGCAACACAGCTGAACACACCATCCCCACTGTCAAACATGGTGGTGGCAGCATCATGGTTTGGGCCTGCTTTTCTTCAGCAGGGACAGGGAAGATGGTTAAAATTGATGGGAAGATGGATGGAGCCAAATACAGGACCATTCTGGAAGAAAACCTGATGGAGTCTGCAAAAGACCTGAGACTGGGACGGAGATTTGTCTTCCAACAAGACAATGATCCAAAACATAAAGCAAAAACTACAATGGAATGGTTCAAAAATAAACATATCCAGGTGTTAGAATGGCCAAGGTGTTAGAAACCCACTCTTTTTTGGGTTTCAACATGATTCCATGTGTATTTCATAGTTTTGATTTCTTCACTATTTTTCTAAAATGTAGAAAATAGTACAAATAAAAACCCTGGAATGAGTAGGTGTGTCCAAACTTTTGACTGGTACTGTATCTTACTACATGTTTTTATCCAAACTGACACATACTATAGGTCATCCACAACAGCCTGAGATCTTTGACATCCCCAAAATTCTGTCATCTGGTTCAGTCAATGAATTGGCTGTTTACAAAGGCAGCCCAATTCTGACTTTTCTTCCCCCCAGTAATTGGTCTTTTAACTAATCACATCATATTTGTTTCCAATTCAATTTGGTAGACAAAACAGGAGATGACTTACCTCCTTTACACCTGGGTTTCACTTGAACTTCAATGACCGTACTGTCCTTCCTGTTGATCTAGCCTACACACAGACTGTCAATTGCTGCTAGGCTCAGACAGACTCTGGAACATCTACCTTTAGCAGCCTGTGCCCATTTGTGTTATTTCCTGAACCTAACTGTCACTGACAGCGATGGTGATTAGAGGAACTAAGGCCGCGTTTACACAAGCAGCCCAATTGTTTTGACCGATCACATATTTTTCAGATCTGATCGGCCAAAATACCAATTAGTGAAAAAAAGATCAGAATTGGGCTGCCTGTGTAAACCCAGCGTGTGACAGAACAAACCAACATACATTTTAAGATCTGTAGCTTGGGGAAATGGAAAACCACAAAGTTTCTCCACTGTTCTTTTCCACAAATGTAGTCAGAAGGGGATGTACTTTAATCGTTAAGAGGCCTAACAACAGGAAATGCAATAATGTAATCTGGTGCTCGTAAAGGTTTGAGTAACCATCTTTGGTAAATCTAAAGAATGCAACCAGTTAGGAATATACATAATTGTGAAACTGACCCCCAAATTTCACATGGTCGAGAGAAAAAAAATGTAGGATAGTCATTTACAATGAATAACTTAACTGTAGAAATGAGTGTCACACCATTACCTCTTTAGCAATGACCATTGCAGACATTCCACAAAACACTTATGAACACTACAGTACTCACATATGCAAACAAGGACAATGACAAAACATGGCTCACACAAGTATATTTATTGTAAAAAAATACATATAAAAACAACTTTGAGACATACAAAAGATTGGAGCTTAGAAACAGTACAATGAACAGACAAAGACCAAGCCATTTTGAATTGCAATACATATGTACACTTTAATAAATAAACGGATTGTTCTGTTATACCAGAGAAGGCAGATTGTCCATATCTTGGGATGCAGATATCACCATGGTGACCTTAAAAACATTATCATTGAATATATCAATTATCGTCCTTGGAGAAAAGCTATGCTGCCGAGTAATAACATATGTAAAAATGGAGGTATTGTACCACACAGCTAAAAGGGAAGAGTAGTAAAGTAAAGGAACATTTGGGGCTTCAGATTGTCCATATTTTCTCTGACAACCCCTCCGCTCCCTCAAAAGTACACAACATCATTATTCATCATCACCACAAATATTGTAACATTTATGTCTAATGATCAATTTCTCTCTTTTTCACACACATCCCCTACCACTGTTTCATGTACACAGACATGCATACATACTTTTGGCGGAATAGTTCTTTCTTATTTTTTGGGGACGAAAGAGTAACATGCACCGGGCTGCCATCTAGGGGCAGGAAAGGTCGTAGCACCTCACTTCAGAATGCAAGATGTGGGGCAAGAACTCGGGGATATCATCCAATAGGAATGCTGAACAGGGCTGATCCTCATGCTGGTAGCATCACTGTAGCATCACCACTGATCCCCAGAGTACACTACACCAGAGGAGCCTGGACAGACAAATCTCACCAGGCAAAGGCAACCAAAACACAGGCAAATGTATCTGCTTAGCACATTTAGTAGTAATAATAATAACTGGAATAATACAATGTCTATAAATCCTCTTATGGGGAAAGGGGGGTGGGGTAATATAAGAATCACCCCATCAGCTGTTCTTTGCTTCCAGCGACAGGAATCATGGGATAGGCAAGGCAGCTAGCTGCCTTATGGAGTAATCATGCCATTAAATACATCATCCCTCCCATTCAGACATGAATGCAGGGAGCCAGATAGCCAGACTAGCGCACAGGGACTGGTCCAACAATCCGGACAACACCCTAGAGAGGCAGGGGGACATGAAGACCCACAAACACCACCACATGCCTTCAGCACAACAGGCGAGGTGGAGGGCATGTCAAAGTAGCAGAATGTTTTTAATCACACAGATAGTTTTAATCATTGTGATACTTTGTTCCTAAAAGTATCGCTTTCACCCAGGGCATTAAGCACACACACCTCTCATGTATACAGCCAGTGAGAGGACTGCAGTTCACTTCTGCGGTCCAGTCAGGCGGTGTACACACACACAAACAAACAACCGTATGGAAATATCAACAACCTGCTACCGCTGCAGTAAAGGACCTAATACAGTGGTGTCAGCACCAACCAAACAAACTGACCTAAACTGACCAGACTATCAATCAACTCACACCCACCATCCTTCTTCTGAAATGTGTCATGGTGACAACAGAAAAACACCTACAATCACTATAACAACCCCACCCACAAAATAAAGCCCTGCGTTCCAACATATGGCTTTTAAAAACAATACATTGCAATATTTACGCAGCTGGGCTGTTGTTTTTTGAACAGAAACATTTATCCACTGTAAGGTGAATCTGGCTGTTGTTTTTTGAACAGAAACATTTATCCACTGTAACGTGAATCTGGCTGTTGTTTTTTGAACAGAAACATTTATCCACTGTAAGGTGAATCTGGCTGTTGTTTTTTGAACAGAAACATTTATCCACTGTAAGGTGAATCTGGCTGTTGTTTTTTGAACAGAAACATTTATCCACTGTAACGTGAATCTGGCTGTTGTTTTTTGAACAGAAACATTTATCCACTGTAAGGTGAATCTGGCTGTTGTTTTTTGAACAGAAACATTTATCCACTGTAAGGTGAATCTGGCTGTTGTTTTTTGAACAGAAACATTTATCCACTGTAACGTGAATCTGGCTGTTGTTTTTTGAACAGAAACATTTATCCACTGTAAGGTGAATCTGGCTGTTGTTTTTTGAACAGAAACATTTATCCACTGTAACGTGAATCTGGCTGTTGTTTTTTGAACAGAAACATTTATCCACTGTAACGTGAATCTGGCTGTTGTTTTTTGAACAGAAACATTTATCCACTGTAACGTGAATCTCTGCACAATATGGTTTTGCAGCATCAGGAAAGATAACATGACCTTTTCATATGGATAGTCCACATTAGGGTAAGAAGAATGCAGGGAGCACAGAAACACATTTTCCTTTCCTTGAGTTCCAAAGGTCTTTCAGGGTACTGCCAACCTGGTATGATAATATATCCCCTCCAGCAGTTTTGGCTATAGTTTCGGCTACATTGACAGAGGAGAGGTGCCATCTATTCCAGGGGTGATTATAGTGGTCTGCGTTGAGTTCAAATGGACTAAACCAGGTCCAAGATGGTAAAGTGGTTGTTGGTCGCATCCTTGTGGGGTTGTGTTGTTATTAGGAGGCTTGCCTCTGGTATTAATCATTGTCGTAGTATATTTTCTGCAATTGTAGATACATTGCAGTCTCCTGTGGGGTAAAAATCTAAAATACGTCAGAAACATTTGGAATGTGTAATCGTTCATATAAAAATCTCTTCATATTCAAGTACATAATCATGTCCACACTAACTTCTACCCAGTTGGGTAATGTGACATCATGAGGATGGAACAAATGTGGTTATGAACATGTACATACCTGAGTCAGGTGTGTCACTGAGCAGGACATGTGACCCATGAGTCAATCAAAAGGGTGTTCAGGACAGCAGGTCTTTACCTTCGCCCAGGAGTCAATACAGCTGGACAGAGAAACAAATGTCTATTTTCCCTTTTGATTATCACATATTCACTTATTTGTCAGGGACCATGCATAATATGTCTATTACAACAGAGTTTTAGATACATAACTAACTTCCATCTGTGGTCCCGGGGTGGGACTTAACTATGACCATGGTGCAGCTGACTCACTGTGAGACAGCCTGATTAGAAACACTTGTTGTGGTTAGGGGTGTGAATGTTTAAAGGAAATTGGGATCATTGGCATTTAAAAATCCCTAAGGCCTAGGGAAAGTTGAATAATATTTATAAAAACAAATAATATTTATAAAACCAGGGCTGAAGAGGCAAACTTTAGGCTACTTTGGTGAATGTGAGATACAGATTACCAAGACATATGGAGTTCTTTCTGCCTGCCCCTCCTCTCTCTTCCTCACGCTGGCTCGCCTGCTTGTTCTCTTTGTTAATGATGCGAATGGGTGTTCAGTTTGAGTTTTTTTGTGTGTAGAATAACATATCCTGGCGCAACAATTTAAGGCACTGCATCGTAGTGCTTGAGGCATCACTGCAGACCTGGGTTCGATCTCAGGCTGTGTCACAGCCGGCTGTGACCGGGAGACCCATGAGGCGGCATACAATTGGCCCAGCATCTTCCGGGATAGGGGAGGGTTTGGCCAACCGGGATTTCCTTGTCCCATCGCGCTCTAGCGACTCCTTGTGGCGGGCTGGGCTCCTGCAAGCTGACTTCGGTCGCCAGCTGGACGGTGTTTCCTCTGACACATTGGTGCGGCTGGCTTTCGGGTTAAGCGAGCAGTGCGTCAAGAAGCAACGCGGCTTGGCAGGGTCCTGTTTTCGGAGGACGCACGGCTCTCGACCTTCACCTCTCCCGAGTCCATAAGGGAGTTGCAGCGATGGGGCAAGACTAACTACCAATTGGATATCACGAAATTGGGGAGAAAAAGGGGTAAAAAGAACAAACTAAAATCAAATAAAACAATATGGTCCTAGCCTATTCATTGATAATAGGGCCTTGCTTTACAGAAGTTGCAAGACATGTGCAAGCCAAGAAATTGCGAGATACAGCTTTTGATTACCGATAGATAGGCCGAGTGAACGGTTTGGATAGTCTGTCTGGTAGCCGACCTGCCTATAACCGTGCCCCTCCCCTCTCTATCCGTTCCTTCGCTAACTCGCTATGAAATATGGAAGTGTTTGTGTTCTCGAAAGTACAGGAACTAATCAGTCTCCTCTGTTCCAAAAATACAAAATCTTAGGAGTCAATTGTGTGTGGAATTTAATCGTGACACTCAGAAATGGGAGTTGACACCGGGAGTCGACATGCAAGGAGTAGAGGAATCTATTATTTTGGAGTTGACTATCCAGCACTACGTCATCGTCGTCAACAGTTGGAAAAATAGCAAAGAAAGGCACGCGATAGCAGCGAAGTCCTGTATGGCAATACTTTCAGAAGTTAAATGAGAAGGTGGTGAAATACAAACTTATAAGAATTGTAGTCCAGGTGCAATGCTTAATCATCTGAATGAGACGCACCATGAGACCGAAACTGTAGCGGGAAAGGAGCTCAGGCCCACAACAACAGACATAAGACAGCTTCACACGAAGGAAGAGTGATCAGGGATGAAGTAGCCATGACTGCAGTAAAAGGAGCTGCATTGCCCTCCAGAGGTCATATGCAGGACAATATTGTGCCTTTTGAATTCACATGCAATTTCATAAATGTTTTCATATCTTTTTACAAAGAAAAAAATTGTATTTTAAACGTAAAGAAATCTTTCCCCATTTGTCACAGGCCTAGTTGTGGTTACACGCCTAGAGGTTCACACCTCAAGAGACTTCCTGGTCTTAAAGAGGTGAATGACTTACAACAAGGTTAGGTCTTTCAGGGAAAAAAAGAATGAGGTTATTAGACGCTCATTGTTTGCTGCTAGCACAAGAGTTCTTCAGTGGAGCTTTTAGTGATATACTTTTGGTCATTTAGTGTTTATTTTCTATATCAACTTTATTTAACCAGGTAGGCCAGTTGAGAACAAGTTCTCATTTACAACTGCGACCTGGCCAAGATAAAGCAAAGCAGTGCGACAAAAAACACCAACACAGATTTACACATGGGATAAACAAAAGTACAGTCAACAACATTAGAAAAATCTATATACAGTGTGCAAATGGGAGTAAGGAGGTAAGGCCTAGGCAATAAATAGGCCATAGTAGCGAAGTAATTACAATTTAGCAAATTAACACTGGAGTGATAGATGTGCAGATGATGATGTACAAGTAGAAATACTGGTGTGCAAAAAAGTCATTAAAAACAATATGGAGATGAGGTAGATAGTTGGATGGGCTATTTACAGATGGGCTGTGTACAGCTGCAGCGATCGGTGAGCTGCTCAGATAGCTGATGCTTAAAGTTAGTGAGGGAGATATATGTCTCCAACTTCAGCGATTTTTGCAATTTGTTCCAGTCATTGGCAGCAGAGAACTGGAAGGAAAGGCGGCCAAAGTAGGTGTTGGCTTTGGGGATGACCAGTGTGATATACCTGCTGGAGCGCGTGCTACGGCTGGGTGTTGTTATGGTGACCAGTGAGCTGAGAAAAGGCGGACCTTTACTTAGCAAAGACTTAGATGACCTGGAGCCAGTGGGTCTGACAACGAATATGTAGCGAGGGCCAGCCGACGAGAGCATACAGGTCCCAGTGGTGGGTGGTATATGGGGCTTTGGTGTCAAAACAGATGGCACTGTGATAGACTGCATCCAAGAGTAGAGTGTTGGAGGCTATTTTGTAAATGACATCGACGAAGTCAGGGATCGGTAAGATTGTCAGTTTTACGAGGAATGTTTGGCATTGTGAGTGAAGGAGGCTTTGTTGCGAAATAGGAAGCTGATTCTAGATGTAATTTTGGATTGAAGATGCTTAATATGAGTCTGGAAGGAGAGTTTACAGTCTAGCCTGACACCTAGGTATTTGTAGTTGTCCACATATTCTAAGTCAGAACCGTCCAGAGTAGTGATGTTAATCGGGCGGGCGGGTGCGGGCAGCAATCGGTTGAAGAACATGCATTTAGTTTAACTAGCGTTTAAGAGCAGTTGGAGACCACGGAAGGAGTGTTGTAAGGCGTTGAAGCTCGTTTGGAGGTTTGTTAACACAGTGTCCAAAAAAGGGCCAGATGTACACAGAATGGTGTCATCTGCGTAGAGGTGGATCAAGGAATCACCCGTAGCAAAAGAGCGACATCATTGATATATACAGAGAAAAGAGTCGGCCCGAGAATTGAACCCCGTGGTACCCCCATAGAGACTGCCAGAGGTCCGGACAACAGGCCCTCCGATTTGACACACGGAACTCTATCCGAGAAGTAGTTGGTGAACCAGGCGAGGCAGTCATTTGAGAAACAAGGGCTGTTGAGTCTGCCAATAAGAATATGGTGATTGACAGAGTCAAAAGCCTTGGCCAGGTCGATGAAGACGGCTGCACAGTACCGTCTCTTATCGATGGCGGTTATGATATTGTTTAGTACCGTCAGCGTGGCTGAGGTGCACCCGTGACCAGCTCAGAAACCGGATTGCACAGTGGAGAAGGTAAGGTGGGATTCAAAATGGTCAATGATTTGTTTGTTAACTTGGCTTTCGAAGACTTTGGAAAAGCAGGGCAGGATGGATATAGGTCTGTAACAGTTTGGGTCTAGAGTGTCACCCCCTTTGAAGAGGGGGATGACCGCGGGAGCTTTCCAATCTTTAGGAATCTCAGACGATATAAAAGGGAGGTTGAAAAGACTAGTAATAGGGGTTGCAACAATGGCGGCGGATAATTTTAGAAAGAGAGGGTCCAGATTGTCTAGCCCAGCTGATTTGTACAAGTCCAGGTTTTGCAGCTTTTTCAGAACATCTGCTATCTGGATTTGGGTAAAGGAGAAGCTGGGGAGGCTTGGGTAAGTAGCTGCGGGTGGGTGCGGAGCTGCTGGCCGGGGTTGGGGTAGCCAGGAGGAAAGCTTGGCCAGCCGTAGAGAAATTCTTATTGATATTCTTGACTATCGTGGATTTATCGGTGGTGACAGTGTTTCCTAGCCTCAGTGCAGTGGGTAGCTAGGAGGAGGTGCTGTTATTCTCCATGGACTTTACACTGTCCCAGATCTTTTGGGAGTTAGAGCTGCAGGATGTACATTTCTGTTTGAAAAAGCTAGCCTTTGCTTTCCTAACAGACTATGTGTATTGGTTCCTGACTTCTCTAAAAAGTTGCATATCGCAGGGACTATTCGATGCTCGTGCAGTACGCCAAATGATGTTTCTGTGCTGGTCGAGGGCAGTCAGGTCTGGAGTGAACCAAGGGCTATATCTGTTCTTAGTTCAACATTTTTTGAAAGGGGCATGCTTATTTAAGATGGTGAGGAAATGACTTTTAAAGAACATATGGACGAACACCTGCTCGTCAAAAATCTGGGGCAGGAAGTGTTCTCCTGGAATCTGCCAAACCCAGATTCATCCTTCAGACTGCTAGATGGTGAAGCGTGATTCATCACACCAGAGAACGCGTTTCCACTGCTCCAGAGTCCAATGGTGGCGAACATTACACCTCTCCAGGCGAAGATTGGCATTGTGCGTGGTGATCTTAGGCTTGTGGCAGCTGCTCAGACATGGAAACCAATTTCATGAAGTTCCCGACAAACAGTTATTGTGCTGACGTTGCTTTCAGAGGCAGTTCGGAACTCGGTAGTGAGTGTTGCAACCGAGGACAGACGATTTTTACGCACTATGCGCTTCGGCATTTGTCGGCCCTGTTCACAGCTGTGCCTTTGTTGATCCTAGATGTTTCCACTTCACAATAACAGCACTTAAAGTTAACTGGAGCAGCTCTAGCAGGGAAGAAATTTGACGAACAGTGGAAAGGTGGCATCCTATGACGGTGCCACGTTGAAAGTCACTGAGTTTCTCAGTAAGGCCATTCTATTGCCAATTCACGAGTCATGACCACAGTCAAATTCCAAGTGACCGCTGAGTAACAATAACTAGGCTACTCCAAAACTGTTCTCTGTAAATAATGATGCTGATGGTCGTTAGTAGCCAACCAAACTTGTTAATGGCCCTCAAGTCACAAATGGCCTGGTACTCAGCACTCCATTGTCCCTGTAATCACTCTGACATCAATGCAAATACAATTGAAAATCAATTCAACCACTTCATGATTGAATTTGAATATCACCTGTCACGCAGCTGAGAGCCAGCTCCTCAGCTTTTTGATGTGTGTAATAAAATAGTGCATGCATTTTTTTGCGACTTTTTCACATCATCAAAATTCGCATCATGCAGCCCATATATGTTTGATTTTTCAAAAACATTCTAAGGTTTGGATTACAACTAAAGTTGCCAAATAACTCTATATTAAGCATATAGGACATGTTAAAAAGTATCACTTTTTATAACCGCTCAATACAGAGCACACACACTGCAATTGATTGCGGAAAATATCCTTTCTATTTCATGCAGCTATGTTCAATTGTATTATTTTAAATTGTATTCTTCTTACTATAAAAATAATATAATATGAAATAATGGCATGGGAATTATAAGAAAATCATGTCTTCTAAATGAAATGCCAGATCAGTAATCATGTTCTTCTGAAATAAATTTTCTTCATACCATAGGTTCTTAAGACCTGCCTAAAATAAATCATGGATTTAATTTGATGGTGTGTATTAAATGGATTTATTAAACTTTTTAAAAATGTAGATGTTCCAAGGGTCTGCATCAGTGGCTTAATGCGTGTAAGCCCATAGATGCTTTAAAGTGTTTGTTAATTAACCGTCAATTACCATGAGACCGGCGGTGATTTGCATGACAGTTACCAGCTCACAAATTGTCATAACTGCTACAGTCCTAAATGAGATTTCAAAAGAATACAACTCATGATTGTATCACATGCTTCCCATGCATGTGATGCTTCCCATGCATCACAGTTGCATAATTGCTTCCTGGTAGATAGAATAGAAAAGTATCAATGAATTATCAGATCTGTGCTCTTGTGTGTGAGAAATGTCACCCCTTTCCCTACTGGGCAAAGTGTATGCCTGCATCCCAAAATGACACACTATTCCCTATATAGTGAAATACTTTCGAGGCCCTGGTCAAAATAAGTGCACTATATAGGGACTAGGGTTCCATTTGAGACAGATATATTGTGTGTATTAAATCCTCAGTGTAATTACCTCTTGTGGTAGACACAAAGGCAGGCCAGCCGGGCGATGGTCTCTCCCTGCTGCAGCTCGTCCAGACAGATGGAGCACTCACCGCTGTCCTTACTCAGCACGTCCACTGAGACCACCACACACATCACAGAAATGACAGTTAGACAAAGCACATCCGCTGAGACCACAGTTTGTGTAATAGACTGTAATAACACCATAATAACACCACTCATGACCCAACGTGAGTATTACATTTAGCATGCAATGTCAACCCTTTCTCTGGGTGAATGTAAAGACAGTAGGGCTGGGAATTGCCAGGGACCTCACGATACAATATTATCACAATACTTAGTTGCCGATACTAGCGTTGAATGGCAGGAACCCGGTTACCGGGATTTACTGTCCAAAACCAGTAAATTATAATGAATAATTTATATGAACACCATGGCACGAAATGGAACTGTTAAATGATATGCAATATCTAAATCTGGTTTCTCTACGGCCTATGCATGTTGAATCAACGCTCAGGGTGGGGACATACAGCCCATCTCAGTATGGAGCGCAGTTCACAATGCATGTAGACCTACAGTATCATCTCATGAAAAAAAAATGCATTAATATCTGCAGTAATATAAAGACCGAATGCGTGTCTAATTTACACATCTCCATCTGAATTTCGGGGGTCACCTTGTTTTTAACTGTAAGATAATATTTTTTTTGCAGCTGCAGAGTTTTAAAACAGCCTATCACTCGAATATCGTTGCTTTAAATAAGTGCATGCGGGAGTACTCTCACAGTCTTTCTTTCTCTCTCTCTACATCAACTCCATTCAAATTGCTTCCAAAATACATAATTCTGTTCTAGATTGATATACATGTCCTAGCCTATCTCTTTCAGGCAATATATTCAATGCAGTATTAGCTTATATTTAGCAAATTAATGATGGGTTATGCAAAATATGCTTCTTACATATAGCCTCTGTCTCTTGAGCAAAACACAAGCACCTGTGCTCCACTACCCTCTCTCCTTAAAAAACACTCCGTAGCTCTTGGAGTCCCAGGCAGGAAAAACTAGACCAGAATAGCTTGCTGGACATAATTATTTTTAGCATTTCTTATACCAATAGACAATTTGAAGAGAGACGCAAACTATTTTTTTGCTGAATGTTAAATACTGCAGCCAATAGAACTCATGGGTAGTTTGAAAGAAATGTGAACACGAGATGGTGGTAAGCTGTAGCAGTTATTTATTCAGACTCATAACCATTCAATCTTCATGAAGAGAAATGAATGCCTTCTGCATCTAATTGTAGTCCTATATTATTCAAGGATGTCATTAGAATGATTACGATAAGGACAACAAAACGTATTTAATTTAACTGTTGAACGCGAGGAAAGAATGAAGCAACAATAGAGAAAACGGTAGGCTAATAACATTAGGTCTAAATATTATAAAAGGTATAAATGCGTCAGCCTACTAATTATACAAATAGGCCCTATTATATTTCAAAATTAAAATCAAATTCGCCAACCTATACTTTGTAGGCCGCATGTGCTGCACCAGAATCGCATGTTTTCTTCTGCTTTATCATGGTTTGAACAATGTGCGCAATTCCAGTCCATATAATACAGTATAATACAGTACAGTAATACAGTTCACACTCAAAAAGATGAGCCTACAGGAGTTAGTTTAATTTATTTACCCAAGAGCACATATAGCTAGCTACATCTATGGGCTTTTATGTTTTAATGTCGTGCGTAATGTGCAGTAGCCTATATCATATATGTATTGCATAACGGCCCAATCATTTGGGCTTTTTTGGGCTTGGGCTCATTAAATGTCATAAATGTATGGCTCGTAAAATGTATTTAATATATGTCTCATCAGGCTCAGCTAGCATCAGGTTTGAATGTTCATGCTGATCAAATCTCTAATCAAATCCAGACATTTATATGCTTCTTTGAATGACACTTACGGCTTTGGCGGGAAATACTGGGTTATCCGGGTGAAAAGTGATTTATTCTCGTGATGGAACATTTGTAAAAAACCTGGAAAATATTTAACCCTAGCTGATACGATATGTATTGCAATTCTCCCGTTTCTATATGTATTGCGAGTCGATACTACGATTTTATTTGATGTTCCAAACATATTAGGGTAGCTTAGCGGTTAAGAGAGTTGGGTCAGTGACTGAAAGGTCGCTGGTTTAATCCCTGAGCTGGCAAGGTGGAAATATCTGCTGTTCTGCATGGCAGTTACCCCCAACAACAACTTTTCCTCGGGTGCAGATGACTTGGACTTCGATTAAGGCAGCCCCCTGCAACTCTCCGATTCTGGGGGGGTTGGGTTCAATGCGTAAGACACATTCCAGTTGAATGCATTCAGTTGTACTGACTAGGTATCCGCCTTCTTTTATTACTCACTATATATTTTCTGAAGAGAGATACTTACTGTTGTAAGGGAGAGGGGGAGATGTGAGACAGCTCAACAGGTGATCCTCAATTCTGCCACCCGGGAAAGGCTTGGAGCAGAACGGACAGCGGATATCTGGGGAGGAGACGACAACATGCTCATGTTTAACAACAACACATTAGAAAAACAAAAGAGGGGAGTTGATCAAATCAACTAATCAACTAATGAAATCAACTTGTCCATCATGCATGCCATTGGTCTTCAGTAGATGTTGACATTTGCGTGATCAGCGTGTCATGACGAATGATTAAGGTCAACTGACCCGTGATTAGTTTTCTAGTCATCATCATTCTAACAGACCAGGCAATCACGCATAAGAAGAGGAGTCCAGCCTCGGGGATGGGACGACGTGGGGGAGAGCGTTCCCAGTTGGCCTACATTCCTCTCTGGCCCTCCTGTCAGCCATGCCCAAGTGAGGACTTTGACCCATTTCCTAGACTTGCTCTGAGCTGTGTTTGTGTGTTATGGCGCGTGGGAAAATAAATCCAATGTTGTGTTTGGGCAGGGGTCTCACTCATATACAACCACATCTGTCCATCTGTCTAATGAATAACATAACATAGGTCTACACTGAGAATCTCTCTCAGTCTGGGACGGGTCATATTGGAAACGTCCCTAGCTACCGTAAGTCAATGGATTTTGTTGAGAGTGATGCATGGGCTATTGTTAGAGAGCTCATTGATGAATCTCGAATGAATTCATGGGTGTGCTACATTCTGAAATTGTCAAAGCAGTCAGTTTGTAGTACTACTGTATTAGCTAGCTAATCTATTAACAGCAGCCTGATTGTTACAACTTAAAACAATGGGTTCTGCTGTAATAAGTCAAGTAGCTTGTAAGCACGAGAGAAGATCATACCTCCAAGAATGCAGGTTCAGTAGTAAGCCTGGACAATTTGTGTCACCATAAAACTGATTGTTGAGCCCTAGCCTAATAGAGAATGGAGTATTTTTGTTGCCACTAACTTCATCATGGCTCTTTGGCCAAAGCATATAGGAAAATTAAATGGGGGTTTGAGGGTTTTTGGATAAACACAGAAAGAAAGTTAAATACAGGCTTAGGAGATCTTATACATTTTGTTCTATGATATTTAGTTCAATCAGCTAACGGCACTTTTTGTGAATTTTTAAGCATTTATGTAATCAAAACAAGCACATAAAGGCTTCATAATGGTCATGTTAACTGACTGATATTATCTCATAGAACAAAATGTATAAGACCTCCTAGCCTGTGTTAACCTCAGACCTTATTTTAGGTGTTTATCTAATCAAATCCAGCTTTATTTATACAGCACATTTCAGACATAGAATGCAACGCAATGTGTTTTACAGGAAAAATATATATAACAAAACAATTAAAATAAAAGCTGAAATATATATTACACAACACAAAAAACTAAATGACACAAACTGAACAACTAAAAAGCACATTCAGGAAAATCCAAGCTAAAAAATATGTGTTTTAAGATCTCTTTTAAATATGTCCACAGTTTCAGCCAGCCAGGTTATTCCAGAGGCTGGAGGCATAATAGGCGTAAAAAGCTATTTTGGTCACAATCCTAACGTGTGATTCAGAATTTAGTTCAGAATCTAAAATAACACCTAGGTTTTTTACCTGGTGTTGTATCTTTATTGCCTGTGAATTAAAATGTGCGGCTAGATTCTCTCTCGGTGCTTTGGCTCCAACAATAAGTACCTCAGTCTTGTCTTGATTTGGCTGGAGGAAGTTGTGAGCCACCCAGGTATTTAAATCACTAATACAGTCTAATTTATTTATGAAGCTAAAATCATCTGGTGACACAGGAATGTAAAGTTTTATAACGTCTGCGTAGCAGTGAAAATCAATGCTGTGCTTTCTGATAATGCTGCCAAGGGGTAACATATATAAACTGAACAGTACACCAGACCCAAAATCCCCAACCCCCATTTATTTCCCCTACAAGAATGGCTGGACGAACCAGATATAACTAATTTCAAGTTTTTTGGACCACAAGCTGGCAAGCTCTATACCAATGGGGCATTTCACTGTGTTTTTGTTCACACTGTGTGTGTGATAATGTATCGGTTGTCAAATCTGCGAGAGAAAATAGGAACAGCAACTTAAACAATACACACACAAAAACACAACATGGGTGGTCTCGTATAAACTTACTGCCATGTCGGTTGTTGACACGGTAGAGGCTAATCCAAGCCTCCGACACTGGGCGCTGATGGATGCCTCTCATCCGTGCGGATCTTGCGCTGACGTTGCGCCCAGAAGAGTGTCGATTACCGGGTAAACGTTCAGAGAAAGTGCGGTGAAGCACTTGGCCTGTCTCCTCTCCAGGCAGATGTTCCCCGTTTACAGCACCCGCAGGACTGCTATTGCAGTCTTCCTCGCGTTTGCATTCGCTGTTGTCTTCTGCTGGTGATGATGGGCTGATGGACGGGTGGCTCTTGTGATCGACGGGGCTTCCACCGGTGCTCGCCTGTTGCCCCATGTCCGAATCGCTGCCCTCCTCCGATCGGCTACGGTTGGTCTCTGAATCGTCAAAACTCCCCAAAAAGTCTACCATAATACTGGTGGGCCTATTGCACCGGGGTCGTCGATAGGAATCCCGAGTGATGCCATCTTTCCCGAAAGTCGAAGGCACTGGGTCCTCTTGTAAACGACTAGCTCTTGTCCCCATCTCTTTCGTTGAGAGCAGTTAGCAAGCCAGCTAACTCACCTATCTAACGTTAGATAAACTAGCCTTCTCAGTACCTTTACGGACCACAAAACAGGAGATTTTAGATGGTGTTATTCTCGAAAATTTTATTTCAAATTTTTCCCACGATCTCTTAAATGATATTTGTTCTATAAATAGAGTATTGTCTACCGGTTGATATCCCTCGTCTGTCTATGCTGGCAGCAGCGGAAGTGAATTTAGTTTCTTCTTCGGTATCATGGCGTTTTCACATTTTGTTTGTGCATGCCGCCACCTACTGTGCGGAAGTGTGTGTTCAATCACGTTGCATTTTGTGAACACATAAAAAGGGTGAAAATGAAAAATTGCACCACCAACTAACCCTACACCTACATACCACAATTTCATTAAAATAAAAATCCCCACCCTATTCCACTACTTTGACCCTTACTGATCCTACACCAGGCCAACGGCATGAGAGGATGGCACTCTTTAGTTCAACACACCTTGCAACTCTTCTGCCATAAAACCTTGTGCACCCAAGTACATCGCTGCAGCTGCCACCACAACATCTATTTTTTGTGATTTGCGTTCCATTTCTGCGGTACAGTTGATAACCATGGCAATGAATGCTAAGAAGCCAACGTTACTGAAGCACAAATTCTATCACTCTGTATTGGCTTAAGGCCTACTACTCAGCCTTGACCCATCATCCTCTACTCTCTCCACTGCCTCAGCATACAACATCTGTTCTACTCTGACCCTGACAACCTAAACCTGTCTCCCTCGCACTGGTCACTTCTGATCCCCAGCAACATGGTCACCTCCACAATTGACCGTTTTTTCCACTGATACTACACATTTGTCCCATGCACTCCTGCATACTTCTCACATCTCAGAATCTCCCTCCTACACACTGCTGTAACATGACCCTCAGCTTGGCATCTGAAACGCCTTAGTGGGTTCAGCACCAAAGCTCTCACTGGATAACTGACATATCCTAACAGGAATATATCAGGTAAAGACTCTGCTTCAAAACTCGAAAGGGTGGCGAGTCTTCTCAGTTTCACCACACTCGCCACCAGGTCTAAGTCGCACCAAACGGCCAGTATCACAATAGAGACAGCAGAATATGGTTTGTACTTGGCGCCATTTTTCCTCAACACACATCTTCCCTCTGCACTCGGCTCTTCTCCTTCTTCCTCGCTGTCCATAACCACGTCTATCAGTTCACCACGCTCATGCCGCATCTTCATTCGCTATACTGCTTGCAGAACAAATACTGATGGCCTTTCTCCAATACCCACCTTCTGTTCCTTAGCCCAATTTACTAGTCTATCTATCTCTGGCCTCTCAATGCTCCTAAACGTGCCACAGTCATCAAAACCTATAAATCTCTACTGAATAAAAATATAAACACAACATGTAAAGTGTTGGTCCCATGTTTCATGAGCTGAAATAAAAGATCCCAGAAATGTTCCATATGCACAAACAGCATGACCAACCGCAGACCATTTCTAACCACGCTAGCCCAGGACCTCCACATCTAGCTTCTTAATCTGTGGGATATTCCGAGACCAGCCACCTGGACAGCTGATGAAACGGTAGGTTTGCACACCCAAAGAATTTCTGCACAAACTGTCAGAAACCGTCTCGGGGCAGCTCATCTGCGTACTCATTTACCTCACCAAGGTCTTGACCTGACTGAGGTTCTGTCACGCCCTGACCTTAGAGAGCCGTTTTATTTCTCTATTTGGTTAGGTCAGGGTGTGATTTGGGGTGGGCATTCTATGTTGTCTATTTCTTTGTTTTTGTCCGAGTATGGTTCCCAATCAGAGGCAGCTGTCTATTGTTGTCTCTGATTGGGGATCATACTTAGGCAGCCCTTTTGCCTACTTTCTGTTGTGGGATCTTGTTTTTGTTAGCTGCTGGTTTAGCGCTACATTACTTTACACATCGTTTATCTTTCTTGTTTTGTTGGGTTGTTCATTTAATAACTTCAAAATGTACCCCTACCACACTGCACCTTGGTCTCATTACGACGACAGCCATAACAGGTTCGGCATCGTAACCGACTTCAGTGGGCAAATGCTCTCCTTTGATGGCCACTGGCACGCTAGAGATGTGTGCTCTTCATGGATGTTTCAACTGTACCGGGCAGATGATGTCATCTGGGCAAGTTTGCTGATGTTAACGTTGTGAACAGCGTGCCCCATGGTAGTGGTGGGGTTATGGTATGGGCAGGCATAAGTTACGGACAACGAAAACAATTGCATTTTATCAATGTTAATTTTAATGCAGAGATACCGCGACGAGATCCTGAGGCCCATTGTCATGCCATTCATTCGCCATCACCTCATGTTTCAGCATGATAATGCACAGCCCCATGTCGCAAGGATCTGTACACAATTCCTGGAAGCTGAAAATGTCCCATTTCTTCCATGGCCTGCATACTCACCAGACATGTGACCCATTGAGCATGTTAGGGATGCTCTGGATCAACATGTGTGACAGTGTGTTCCAGTTCCCGCCAATATCCAGCAACAGCCATTGAAGAGGAGTGGGACAACATTCCACAGGCCACAATCAACAGCCTGATCAACTCTATGCAAAGGAGATGTGTTGCACTGCATGAGTCAAATGGTGGTCACACCATACTGACTGGTTTTATGATCCATGCCCCTACCTATTTTTTAAAGTATCTGTGACCAATTTCAATGTACTGTTTAGCCTTGTGTGGACTTCAGTTTAATTTGTGCTTCTAGAATACACCATTAGAATAATTTCAAGCACACCCTTCCTTCTTCACTACCTTTAATTATCACTGGTCTGATGACTGGACAGTAAATGTTATACTCTCTCCCCCTCTTTTTCTCTTCACACCCCTCTCATCTCATGATGAGAGGGGTGTGTCTATCTCTCTCTCTCTCTCTCTCTAAATCTGTAATAAATTTACTAAGACTGACAGCTATGTTTATTAACCAAGAGTAATATACTATACTATATACTATTGACCATACCATTTATTTGGAAAGATTGACATCTCACCTGACCAGATTTTGAAGAAAGTCCCATAATCTCAATTGGTTGTCCTAATCTCTGGACAGTTATTAGAACCAGAACTGGATAGATTTGGTAGGAAACATACAGGGGTGGATTTAGAAATTTGGGGGTCCATTGCAATATACTGTTGAAGGGCCCCTACAAAAGGGACATTTTCACACAGACAGAACCTGGTGATTGATTATTAATATGCCATTATTACAAATATTTATTTCATGTACATTTAGAAATTATAAAATGTATAAGCCATATAATGTTGAATTCTTTTATAAACATTGAAACCCCTGAAACATAGCAAAGTCCGACCTTGGAAACATCGGCAGGCAAACTCTATCACATTCTTTTGTCATTTTTTAAAAACATTTATTAGGAGGGTTGGGAGACTCAACTCTCTTATAGTAACCTATTATATGTTATAACTTGCACCCTCTATTGACTAGCTTCACAGATTATTTATCCAGGGTTGGATCTCAATTCTGACTTCCTTTCCACTTCTGCTTTAATAATCTACACTGATTTGAAATAACTGAACAGTTGAAACCAAAATCCCAGTATCCACCATATTGCGGTTTCACCTTTCCTGTGTTTTCAGATCTGTGCAAGTGAAGTGAAGGAGACAAGGAGATGAAGCCACTTTACTAACATATTAAGATGCACCCAGGTTTGTATAAACTATGCTTTGTACAAAATTATGTTCTGTACTGCACGAGGCAGTTCCTCATTTTACTGCCATACATCTAGCATTTCCGAGCATTTTTGTAGTCGTTTCTATGGGACCTGGGTGAGTAGATGTTGCCTAGAAGGGATACAGCTTTTGTCTAAATTGTACTTTTCATAGCAGGGTTAGGGGAAATTACGCAGCAGGTTAGGATAATTAATGAAGCAGGTTAGGAGAATTATGTCAATATTGGGGAAAAGGGTTAGGTAAAATGCAAATAAAGAATAAACTTTTGGCGTCAAAAGCTGTATCCCATCAACACATGACCCGTTTAGAATTGATTTAAAGCGCATCCAACAATTTTTATAACTAGCTCCTTGTTCTATATATACGATTTTTATAACTAGCTCCTTGTTCTATGTGTAAGATTTTTATAACTAGCTCTTTGTTCTATGTGTAAGATTTTTATAACTAGCTCTTTGTTCCATCTGTAGCGCATTAAACAGTGCGTCCACAACAAATATCTACACACATGCAAGAGGCATTTCTCATTCGGTACAAAACTTGTATTTAATATCTTTTTGAAATTTCTCTGGATTTTGTAGAACCACATGCAACTGGACACAGACATTTTATGAGATACACTTTTTCCCGAATGGAACGAAGTAAGTATTCCCAAGAGCAGGTAAATTGAGCGTCAGTTGTTTAGCAACAAAACTGATGTGTGTGCAACTATGGGGTAAAACAGATGGGGTCAGCTTAGATTGTAGACAACATATCAACTATATTTAGTCTCCAAATGTCTATTGAAAACATAATACATTTTCACAATGACCACTTGTTGTCTCTCAAATACATCATTACAGTTGTTGATTAGCTAGCTAGCGAATTTGATCCATATTAGTGTTGACATGAAATCAGTCACAACATCTCAAAACAACTTTTTTGGTGTGTTTGGACCATGATAGTTTGTTGGTGATGTGGACATCAAGGAACTTTTAACTCTCGACACGATCCACTACAGCCCCATTGATGTGAATGGGGGCGTGTTCGGGCCTTCCTTTCCTGTAGTCCACGTCTCCTTTGTCTTGCTCACGTTGTTGGAGAGGTTGTTGTCCTGACACCACACTGCCAGGTCTCTGACCTCTGGCTGTTGCATTGTTGTCAGTAATCAGGCCTACCACCGTTGTGTTGTTAGTAAACTTAATGATGGTGTTGGAGTTGTGCTTGGCCATACAGTCGTAGATGAACAGGGAGTACAGAAGGGGACTAAGCACGCACCCCTGAGGGGCCACCATGTTAAGGATCAGCATGGCAGATGTGTTGTTGCCTACACTTACCACCTGGGGGCGGCCAGTCAGGAAGTCCAGGATCCAGTTGCAGAGGGAGGTGACCCAAGTCCCAGGGTCCTTAGCTTAGTGATGAGCTTTTTGGGCTCTATGGAGTTGAACGCTGAGCTGTAGTCAATTAACAGCATTCTCACATACTGTAGGTGTTCCTTTGGTGGGAAAGTGTGGAGTGCTTTTGAGATTGTGTTGTCTTTGGATCTGTTGGGGCGGTATGTGAATTGGAGTGGGTCTAGGGTTTCCGGGCTGATAGTGTTGATGTGAGCCATGATCAGCCTTTCAAAGCACTTCATGGCTACAGACGTGAGTGCTACCAGGCGGTAGTCATTTAGGCAGGTTACCATCGCTTTCTTGGGCTATGGGACTATGGTGGTCTGCATAGACTATGGTCTGCTTGAAACATGTAGGTATTACAGTCTCTGTCAGGGAGAGGTTGAAAATGTCAGTGAATGCACTTACCAGTTGGTCCGTGCATGCTCATGCCCCGCGGCCTTGTGAATGTTGACCTGTTTAAAGGTCTTGCTCACATCGGCTATGGACAGCGTGATCACAATATAATAGCCATATCTAGGAAAACCAAAGTTCCAAAGGCTGGGCCTAATATAGTGTATAAGAGGTCATACAATAAGTTTTGTAGTGATTTATATGTTGATGATGTAAAGAATATTTGCTGGTCTGTGCTGTGTAATGAGGAGCAACCAGACGCTGCACTTGACACATTTATGAAATAGCTTATTCCAGTTACTAATAAGCACGCACCCATTAAGAAAATGACTGTAAAAACTGTTAAATCCCCTTGGATTGATGAGGAATTGAAAAACTGTGTGGTTGAGAGGGATGAGGCAAAAAGGTCTGGCAGCCCAACTAACTGGCTTATTAAGAAATCATGTGACTAAGCTAAATAAAACTAAAAATAAACAATACTATGAAACAAAGATAAAAGATATGAAGAATGATAGTAAATGTCACGACTTCCGCCGAGGTCGGTCCCTCTCCTTGTTCGGGCGGCGTTCGGCGGTTGACGTCACCGGCCGTCTAGCCATCGCCGATCCACCTTTCATTTTCCATTTGTTTTGTCTTGTTTTCCCGCACACCTGGTTTGCATTCCCTCATTACTCGTCTTGCATATAACCCTCTGTTTTCCCCCATGTCTGTGTGTGTAATTGTATTATGTAAATGTATGTGTACTCCAGGCTGGTTTTGTAAACCGTGTGTGTTTAGTTTTCTGAGTGCCGTGTTTTGTTCACCTCAATAAAGGGCTCCGTTTGCTATCAATTTCTGCTCTCCTGCGCCTGACTTCCCGGCAGCCAGTTACGCACTCCAGTAAAAAGCTTTAGAGCACCTTAAATGACATTTTGGGGAAAAAAGCCAACTCGGCTCCATCATTCATTGAATCAGATGGCTCATTTATCACAAAACCCACTGATCTTGCCAAC
Source organism: Oncorhynchus clarkii lewisi (assembly GCF_045791955.1). Taxonomy (NCBI): domain Eukaryota; kingdom Metazoa; phylum Chordata; class Actinopteri; order Salmoniformes; family Salmonidae; genus Oncorhynchus; species Oncorhynchus clarkii. The sequence continues at coordinate 32,359,051 of NC_092174.1, forward strand.
TACTTTAATTACTTTTTCCTTGGCAAGATAAACAAACGGAGGGATGTCATGCCAGCAACAAACGCTGGCACTACACATCCAAGTATATCCGACCAAATTATGAAAGACAACAATTGTACTTTTGAATTCCGTAAAGTCAGTGTGGAAGAGGTGAAAAAATGATTGTTGTCTATCAAAAATGACAAGCCAAAGGGCTCTGACAATCTGGATGGAAAATGACTGAGGATAATAGCAGACGATATTCCCGCTCTTATTTGCCACATCTTCAATTTAAGCCTACTAGAAAGTGTGTGCCCTCAGGCCTAGAGGGAAGCTGAAGTCATTCCGCTACCCAAGAATAGTAAAGCCCCCCTTACTGGCTCAAATAGCCGACCAATCAGCCTGTTACCAACCCTTGGTGAACTTCGGGGAAATTAATTGTGTTTGACCATATACAATGCTATTTCACAGTAAACAAATTGACAACAGACTTTCTCACATATAGGGAAGGACACTCAACAAACACAGCACATACACAACTGACTGATGATTGTCTGAGAGAAATTGATGATAAAATGATTGTGAGGGCTGTTAGACTTCAGTGCAGCTTTTGACATTATCAATCATAGTTTGCTGCAGGAAAAACTGATGTGTTATGGCTTTACACACCCTGCTATAATGTCAAGAAAGAGTTACTTGTCAAATAGAACACAGGGGGTGTTCTTAACGGAAGCATCTCAAACATAATCCATGTAGAATCATGAATTCTTCAAGGTAGCTGTTTAGGCCCATTGAAAAAGGCAATCTTTACTAACGACATGCCACAGGCTTTGAGTAAGGCCACTGTGTCTATGTATGCGGATGACTCAATGACATACACGTCAGCTACTACAGCACGTGTCTATGTATGCGGATGACTCAATGCAATACACGTCAGCTACTAAAAGACTGCAACACTTAATAACAAAGAGCTGCAGTTAGTTTCGGAATGGGTAGCAAGGAATAAGTTAGTTGTAAAGGTATTTTTCCTCCTCTGATGAGGAGTAGTAGGAAGGATCGGAGGACCAATGCGCAGCAAGTGTCCATATTTTTAATAAAGAAATTGAACACTGAACAAAAACAACAAAGTGCACAAATGAAACAGTTCTGTCTGGTGCAGAATACAAACACTCAACAGAAAATAATCACCCACACCACACAGGTGGGAAAAGGCTACCTAAGTATGATTCTCAATCAGAGACAACTAACGACACCTGCCTCTGATTGAGAACCATACCAGGCCACAAAAACACCACATAGAAAAAGGAACATAGACAACCCACCCAACTCACGCCCTGACCATACTAAAACAAAGACATAACAAAAGAACTAAGGTCAGAATGTGACATTAGTCCTAAATATTTGGAACAAATCACTCACTAAACCCTACATCTCAACTACATCTCGTAATGAATAATGTGGAAATTGAGTTCAGGTGACTAAACAGCTTGGAGTTACCCTGGATTGTAAACTGTCATGGTCAAAACATATTGAAACAACAGTAGCTAAGATGGGGAGAAGTCTGTCCATAATAAAGCGTTGCTCTGCCTTAACAACACTATCAACAAGACAGGTCCTACAGGCCCTGGTTTTGTCGCACCTGGACTACTGTTCAGTCGTGTGGTCTGGTGCCACAAAGAGGGACTTGGGAAATATCAGTTGGCTCAGAACAGTGCAGCACGGCTGGCCCTTAAAAGTACACAGAGCTAACATTAATGACATGCATGTCAATCTCTCATGGCTAAAAGTGGAAGAGAGATTGACTTCCTCATTACTTGTTTTTGTAAGAGGTGTTGACAAGCTGAAGGTACCAACCTGTATGTTTAAAATATTAGCACACAGCTCGGACACCCATGCATACCCCACAAGACATCCCACCAGAGATACGCACTATACACACACGTACACATGGATTTTGCATTGTAGATATGTGATCGTGTAGAGTATGGATAGAGTATGGGCCTGAAAGCACACACATAGCGTGTTGTGAATTCTGTAATTAATGTATTGTAATGTTTTTTAAATTGTATAACTGCCTTAATTTTGCCGGACCCCAGGAAGAGTAGCTGCTGCCTTGCCTTGGTGCTCTCAGGATTCAATCTTAGTCCTGCATTGACACTTTGCCTGTTTGATTGTTCGTCTGAGGGCATTGCGTGATTTCTTAATATCGTCTGGATTAGTGTCCCGCTCCTTGAAAGCGGCAGCTCTAGCCTTTAGCTCGGTGCGGATGTTGCCTGTATACATGGCTTCTGTTTGGGATATGTACATGCGGTCGCTGTGGGGACGACGTCATCAATGCACTTATTGATGATGCCGGTGACTGAGGTGGTATACTCCTCAATGCCATTGGATGAATCCCGGAACATATTCCAGTCTTTAAGAGCAAAACAGTCCTGTAGCGTAGCATCTGCGTCATCTGACCACTTCCGTATTGAGTGAGTCACTGAGACTTCCTGCTTTAGTTTTTGCTTGTAAGCAGGAATTAGGAGGATATAATTAGGCAAAACGGATTTAAGTTTGCCTGCATTAAAGTCCCTGGCCACTAGGAGCGCCGCTTCTAGATGATCATTTTCTTGCTCGCTTGCCTTATACAGGTTCTTGAGTGCAGTCTTAGTGCCAGCATCGGTTTGTGGTTGTAAATAGACGGCTACGAAAAATATAGATGAAAACACTCTTAGTAGATAATGTGGTCTACAGCTTATCATGAGGTACTCTACCTCAGGCGAGCAATACCTCGAGACTTCCTTAATATTGGACATCGCGCACCAGCTGTTATTGACAAATATAGTGGCAAGAAAAAGTATGTGAACCCTGGAATTACCTGGATTTCTGCATAAATTAGTCATAAAATTTGATCTGAGCTTCATCTTAGTCACATCAATAGACAAATACAATGTGCTTAAACTAACAACACACAAATTATTGTATTTTCTTGTCTATATTGAATACAGAATTTAAACGTTCACAGTGTAGGTTAGAAAAAGTATGTGAACCCCTAGTCTAATTACTTTCCAAAAGCTAATTGGAGTCAGGAGTCAGCTAACCTGGAGTCCAATCAATGAGACGAGATTGGAGATGTTGGTTAGAGCTGCCCTGCCCTATTAAAAACACTCACAAAATTTGAGTTTGCTATTCACAAGAAGCATTGCCTGATGAACCATGCCTCGAACAAAAGAGAGCTCAGAAGACCTAAGATTAAGAATTGTTGACTTGCATAAAGCTGGAAAGGGTTACAAAAGTATCTCTAAAAGCCTTGATGTTTATCAGTCCACGGAAAGACAAATTGTCTATAAATGGATAAAGTTCAGCACTGTTGCTACTCTCCCTAGGAGTGGCCGTCACCACGGAAGAAGCCACTGCTGTCCAAAAAAACATTGCTGCACGTCTGCAAAAGAGCAATTGAATGTTCCACAGCGCTTCTGGCAAAATATTCTGTGGGCAGATTACACTAAAGTTGAGTTTTTGGAAGGAACACAAAACACTATGTGTGGAGAAAAAAAGGCAGAGCACACCAACATTAAAACCTTATCCCAACTGTAAAGTACGGTGGAGGGAGCATCATGGTTTGGGGCTGCCTCAGGGCCTGGACAGCTTGCTATCACTGACGGAAAAATGAATTCCAAAGTTTATCAAGACATTTTGCAGGAGAATGTAGGCCTATCTGTCCGCCAATTGAAGCTCAACAGAAGTTAGTTGATGCAACAGGACAATGACCCAAAACACAGAAGTAAATCAACAGAATTGCTTCAACATTTCCTAGTGACAATAGTCCCTGCAGTGCTTCTGTAGTGAAGTCTTGGAGCCCCAAAAACTTATCGGCCGCAGATGTAACGATGTCCAGGTTCTTCGACTTCTTAGACACGTGTGCTGTACAATTAATCACTGTGGCTATAAATGCCACAAAATCCACTTCACAATGAGTGTATCCAGATCACTCGATTGACTTTAAACACTAGCAACTGGTTGCAATGCATCCACTACGATATCTTCAACACTGTTGTCTCTTGCCCCTTCGACTCTCTTCACAGCCACATACAGTGCCTTGCGAAAGTATTTGGCCCCCTTGAACTTTGCGACCTTTTGCCACAGTTCAGGCTTCAAACATAAAGATATAAAACTGTATTTTTTTGTGAAGAATCAACAACAAGTGGGACACAATCATGAAGTGGAACAACATTTATTGGATATTTCAAACTTTTTTAACAAATCAAAAACTGAAAAATTGGGCGTGCAAAATTATTCAGCCCCCTTAAGTTAATACTTTGTAGCGCCACCTTTTGCTGCGATTACAGCTGTAAGTCGCTTGGGGTATGTCTCTATCAGTTTTGCACATCGAGAGACTGAAATTTTTTCCCATTCCTCCTTGCAAAACAGCTCGAGCTCAGTGAGGTTGGATGGAGAGCATTTGTGAACAGCAGTTTTCAGTTCTTTCCACAGATTCTCGATTGGATTCAGGTCTGGACTTTGACTTGGCCATTCTAACACCTGGATATGTTTATTTTTGAACCATTCCATTGTAGATTTTGCTTTATGTTTTGGATCATTGTCTTGTTGGAAGACAAATCTCCGTCCCAGTCTCAGGTCTTTTGCAGACTCCATCAGGTTTTCTTCCAGAATGGTCCTGTATTTGGCTCCATCCATCTTCCCATCAATTTTAACCATCTTCCCTGTCCCTGCTGAAGAAAAGCAGGCCCAAACCATGATGCTGCCACCACCATGTTTGACAGTGGGGATGGTGTGTTCAGCTGTGTTGCTTTTACGCCAAACATTGTTGCCAAAAAGTTCAATTTTTGTTTCATCTGACCAGAGCACCTTCTTCCACATGTTTGGTGTGGCTTGTGGAAAACTTTAAACGACACTTTTTATGGATATCTTTAAGAAATGGCTTTCTTCTTGCCACTCTTCCATAAAGGCCAGATTTGTGCAATATACGACTGATTGTTGTCCTATGGACAGAGTCTCCCACCTCAGCTGTAGATCTCTGCAGTTCATCCAGAGTGATCATGGGCCTCTTGGCTGCATCTCTGATCAGTCTTCTCCTTGTATGAGCTGAAAGTTTAGAGGGACGGCCAGGTCTTGGTAGATTTGCAGTGGTCTGATACTCCTTCCATTTCAATATTATCGCTTGCACAGTGCTCCTTGGGATGTTTAAAGCTTGGGAAATCTTTTTGTATCCAAATCCGGCTTTAAACTTCTTCACAACAGTATCTCGGACCTGCCTGGTGTGTTCCTTGTTCTTCATGATGCTCTCTGCGCTTTTGACGGACCTCTGAGACTATCACAGTGCAGGTGCATTTATACGGAGACTTGATTACACACAGGTGGATTGTATTTATCATCATTAGTCATTTAGGTCAACACTGGATCATTCAGAGATCCTCACTGAACTTCTGGAGAGAGTTTGCTGCACTGAAAGTAAAGGGGCTGAATAATTTTGCACGCCCAATTTTTCAGTTTTTGATTTGTTAAGAAAGTTTGAAATATCCAATAAATGTCGTTCCACTTCATGATTGTGTCCCACTTGTTGTTGATTCTTCACAAAAAAATACAGTTTTATATCTTTATGTTTGAAGCCTGAAATGTGGCAAAAGGTCGCAAAGTTCAAGGGGGCCGAATACTTTCGCAAGGCACTGTAGGAGATGTGCTGCACAGCCCTGATCCTTGACACTTTGACCTTCTTCAGTCTAACAGGGCACTCAAGGAAGTCCTTCAGTCTAACAGGGCACTCAAGGAAGTCCGGGGTATGATCCCCACCACAGTTGCCACATTTTCCATTGACAGATTCTTCAGTAATAAACTTCTCCCGTCTGCAAACATTTGGCACGTGACCATATCCTTTACAATTCCTACACTGTAATGGTTTGGAAACAAATGCTCTCACCACATACCTCCCCAATCCAAGCTTCACATATTCAGGTAGAGTCTCCTCAAACAAAAATATCAATAGGTTTTTCTCCTTCCTTCAATTTACCATACGGGTCAGGCGACGTGCACTGACCACTACTGGGATTTTCTGACTAAGGTACTCGTCATCTACAGTACCAGTCTTTATTTTTACAATTTTCTACATTGTAGAATAATAGTGAAGACAACAAAATGATGAAATAACACATATGGAATCATGTAGTAACCAAAAAAGTATTAAACATATCAACATATATTTTATATTTGAGATTCTTCAAAGTAGCCACCCTTTGCCTTGATGACAGCTTTGCACGCTCTTGGCATTATCTCAACCAGCTTCATGAGGTAGTCACCTGGAATGCAATTCAATTAACAGGTGTGCCTTATTAAAAGTTAATTTATGAAATGTATTTCCTTCTTAATGCGTTTGAGCCAATCAGTTGTACCTACATGGTAGGGTTGGTATACAGAAGATAGCCCTATTTGGTAAAATGCCGAATCCATATTATGGCAAGAACAGCTCAAATAAGCAAAGATAAATGACGGTTTAAAGACATAAAGGTCAGTCAATATAGAAAAATTATTCAAGTCCAGTCGCAAAAACCATCAAGCGTTATGATGAAACTGGCTCTCGTGAGAACTGACACAGGTGAGGAAGACCCAGAATTACCTCTGCTGCAGAGGATAAGTTCATTAGAGTTACCAGCCTCAGAAATTGCAACCCAAATAAATGCTTCACAGAATTCAAGTAACAGACACATCTCAACATCAACTGTTCAGAGGAGACTGCGTGAATCAGGCCATTGCTGCAAATTAACCACTACTAAAGGACACCATTAATAAGAAGAATATACTTGATTGGGCCAAGAAACACGAGCAATGGACATTAGACCGGTGAAAATCTGTTCTTTGGTCTGATGAGTCCAAATTTGAGATTTTTGGTTCCAATCGCCGTGTCTTCGTGAGACGCAGAGTAGGTGAATGGATTATTTCCGCATGTGTGGTTCCCACTGTGAAGTATGGATGAGGAGGTGTGATAGTGTGGGGGTGCTATTCTGGTGACACTGTCAGTGATTTATTTAGAATACAAGGCACACTTAACCTGCATGGCTACCACAGCATTCTGCAGCGATACACCATCCCATCTAGTTTGCTCTTAGTGGGACTATCATTTGTTATTCAATAGGACAATGACCCAACACATGTCCAGGCTGTGTAAAGGCTATTTGACCAAGAAGGAGAGTGATGAGTGCTGCATCAGATGACCTGGCCTCAACAATCACCCGACCTCAACCCAATTGAGATGGTTTGGGATGAGTTGAACCGCAGAGTGAAGGAAAAGCAGCCAACAAATGCTCAGCATATGTGGGAACTCCTTCAAGACTGTTGGAAAAGCATTCCAGGTGAAGCTGGTTGAGAGAATGCCAAAAGTGTGCAAAGCAGTTATCAAAGCAAAGTGTGGCTACTTTGAAGAATATAATATATATTTTGATTAGTTTAACACTTTTTTGGTAACTACATGATTCCATATGTGTTTTTTCATATTTTCACATGACTTCTGAGGTGGACAATTTTGCCAGATCCAGTGCCTGGTTCTTCTGTTCTTCATCAACACAATTAACCAAAACAAGGTAGATTCTAGTCACCTTGATTGAATCCAACTGCTTTCTTCACAGTCCTCGATATTACAAATGGATTTCCCAAATGAATCTCCTTGTCCCAAAAACGCAGTCCAATAAGAAATGCATTATTGGACCGGTCCTTGTCTTCTTCTACAATTTTTGCTTGTTTTGTTCCATTCTTTGATTTCCCATTGGAAACAACAGGCTGTGGTCTATCTTGGTTTAGTTAAAAAAAAATACTTCTTATAACGTTCAGTATTGGAAACGTGGATGTGGGTACACAGACCTGGGAGCAACTGCGGCCCCTTTTGATGAGTTCAGATTTTTTGTGGCCCCCACCCCCATCAAAGTTGCCCATCCCTGTCCTATGCGGAGGCAACCAAAATAGTTTTGAAAGCAAACTACTGTGTTGAAGATATGGGCTGCAATCCAAACTCAAAGTAGACAGCCCGACTTGGCCCTAAACCCTCAGGCCTTGAATGACGTTTTACATTGTCACATCCGAATGTACCTTAAATGTCCCTTGCCCAAGCGAGGGAGAGTGATGATCGGAGAGGCAACGTCCTTGGTGAAAATCTTGAAATTGAGGCTAAAAACAACCAACCTGAAGCTATTAATGTACTTAGCAAGCTAACCTAACTAGCCTGCACTCCTGTCAGGGAGTTACAGTTACACATAGCTGGCTAGCTAGTTTCAGTTAGCTCATTTATTCCAATAAATGTCAGAATTCCAAAAAACATGTCTATGAAGCTAGCTATGTTTTATAGGCTCCTCAGTATGAGACTAAGCCAATTTGCAAACGCTACAATCAATTTAATCAAACATTTTTTTTTAGCAAGCTAGCATCATAATTTTATCTGACATGACTAAAAATGCAGCCATGTTGATTAAATATGACACTTTGCGGCCACCGGAGTATGACACGTGACTACAGTTTACATTGAATTGTGTGTCAGATCAACCATCAATTGGATAAAACAATTCCTAAGAAGACCCACTTCTATCTGGAATTTTATTCCTCATCATGTCTTCTCTACTTTTGGTGGCCTTAACTTCATGTTGTTTTGCAATTATAATATTGACAAAGTTCCAGTGAAACTTTCTGCTTTTCATCAGCAGGTTTTCTTGTCATGGTCCTTAATTTATAAACACAATTTTTCTCCACACAGATATTATATATGGAATAATCGGGATATATGGTATAAAAATACCTCTCTGTTTTTAGAATATTGGTTCCGAAATAATATCCTATTGGTGAGCCAACTGGTAAATGCAGAGGGTCTTTTACTCAGTTATAAAGAATTCTTATCACTTTACAAGGTCCCTGTAACACCTAAAGATTTTGCAATTGTTTTAGATGCCATTCCCTCAGGTGTTGCTATGTTATTCAGGAACATGTCAAGACCTGACCCTCAGAGCCTACCTTCTGTTGACCCTGTTGACTCATCAGTAGGAAAGATTTGTTTCTCTTTTGGTCCATTCAACAACAGAGCGATACGATCCTTGTTTCAGCAGGATGTTGTGTCATGCCTTATTGGAATGGATTTATTGATAATATCTGTTGGAAAAAAGTTTGGATGTTGCCACACACATTCCTACTTGTTAACAAAATTAAGGAAGTTTCCTTTAAAATTATTCATAAATATTATCCTGACAACCACTATATGAAGAAGGAAAACATCAACTCAAATTGCTCCTTTTGTAATGACCACCCAGAAACAGTTTTGCATCTTTTTTGGCATTGTATGCATGTAAGAAAACTGTGGCAAGACATCAGTAGGTTTATAATTGAACACATTTATGAAGATTTTACACTATTCTGGAGAGATGTACTGTTTGGATTCTTTACATACAATAGAAATAAGCGGAATCATTTTTATGTAATTAATTTCATTATTCTTTTGGCCAAATTTCATATACACAAATGTAAATTTACAAACAGAAAACCACATTTTCGTACCCTACAAAAAGAAATTGAACTGTATTTTAAGACGGTTAAATGCTCTACTAACAAAAAAGCTGTTAGATTTGTAAGTATATGCATGTCCCTTAAGGTCCTTGTGTAATTGTAATGTGATATTGTACCCCCTAGCTCGATTGTCTATTGTCTGTAATCTATGTATGCTTGTGTTCCCTCATGTGCTTTATGTATTGATTTGTTATTAATAAAAATTACACAAAAAAAAGAAAAAAAAAGTGTGTCAGATCAACCCCACAAGTGATCAAAGTTCTTTACCTGCTCCCTCGAGCTAAATTGAGGGCCAAGGGGGTAACGTTGGTGAATTGGACCTCCATTTAAAATGGCAATCAAACTGCATCCGGTTGCGACAGGGATTCCCCTGAGGGAAACTGGCTAGTACGAGAGCAGAGGGGGAGAAAACAACCTGTATGGACTGTAGACAAGGTCACTTTTGTGTCAAACAAGAGAAACGGATACGCTGTGGGTTAAAAAGGTGGATTTTGGAGCATTCATTGCAACTGTTCTTTACTGTATGGCACAAATTACGAAGAAGTTGGACATCATTGTGGCTGCAGCTGAAAAGTATCTAGTACTTCAGGAGTTCACAGCGGAAGATATCCAAGGGGTATTGGCAATGGAAGATGTCCCCCATTTTTGTGTGTTTTTGTTGGTAGTTTGTATGGATATTTCCCCCAACCCAAGAATGTTCCCATTTTTGGGATCTTTTTGTTTTCATCCCGCACATTAGGTGGCAGCAATACACATTTTTGGGTGTACTCTGCCAATAAACCTTAAAGAAGAAGTAATGGAAGCGAACATAGTTATTATTACATATGTGACGTAACACACTTTAGCTAGTGTTACAGCCTAAAAAGAAAAGTTCAACAACTGGTAAAGAATCAAGCCAACTGCTAGTTTAATAAACCGAAGAACAACTATTCAGCACAGCCTACATTTCAGCAACCACAGCAACTTCTTTTATGATCGAAAAAGGCTTTCAACGCGTATATTGCTTGAAGATCACAGATAAACAACCAGTAGGCAGTTGTAATGGTAAGCGTCGAATCATGTTGAAACGGTTTTGATTATACGTTTAAGTGATGTTTTGATCTGTGGTGTCCATTTTTAAACTTACCATAAATTGCTCCTGTATAATAGAGATAGTTAACATTTGTTTTGACAGGATCGGAAAGGGCGATGCCATTGTGGATTTGGAGTGTGAGGGAGAAGTCATGGTTAGCCCATCATAGCCCAATAATGCACTAAAGAAGCCTAAAGTTACTCCGTATCATCAAAGGACATTAAATGTCCCGTTTATAGACGAAATGCCTCTGGAAGCCAAACCCGCTAAATACTCAATCTAAACATGAATCGATTCTCAATTGCCTTACGGTTCTATAAACATAAATCCCTCGACTTTCCTAGCACATTTAAAACCATTTCACAAACGCAAAATACACACGGTTTATTTATATGATTTTATTAAGCGTCACACACCTACCAGTGCCCAGCCCACATGGGTTTACAATTTTCCTTGTACTAAAACAAAATAACATTTTACAAATTATAATAATCATGGCAGGTACAGCTACACTACACAAAAAAATACATTGTTTAATTTTTTTTGCAGCCGTCAGTATTTTTCAGTGTCGACAGTCTTCCGTTTACACACAGGTGTTCAGAGACGCAGATAGCTAATTAGCACAGGTAGTCCACTCTGTCTTCCGTCATTGGGGGCTATTCTATGGGTGCTGAAACCAGTTGTTTCTTTTTAAAAACAAAATTGTTATGTCAGAGCTTCAGTAGTTGCTTTTCAACTCCATCCTAAATCGTTTGAGTTTAATCATCTACTTATCGTGGGTCTTCTTAAGAGCCCCGAGGCCTTCTCTAAAAGGTAACGCAAATTACGGTACGGTTTTGGAAACCGTATAATGTATTTTTCATATCAGGGTATTTTACGACATCATTTAGGGTTTCCGCACAGACATATCTCCATATTGCTACGCGTGTTAACGGAAAACCGAGGCAGCCATCGAGCGTGCTCGGAACATCTGTGTGTAAGCATACAGTGCGTTCGGAAAGTATTCAGACCCCTTGCCTTATTCTAAAATGGATTAAAGTTTTTATTTATCATCAATCTACACACAATACCCCATAATGACAAAGAAAAAATAGGTTTCTAGAAAACGTATAAAAAACTGAAATCACATTTACATAGGTATTCAGACCATTTACTCAGTACTTTGTTGAAGCATCTTTGGCAGCGATTACAGCCTCGATTCTTCCTGGGTATGACGCTACAAGCTTGGCACACCTGTATTTGGGGAGCTTCCCATTCTTCTCTGCAGATCCTCTCAATCTGTATCAGCTTGGATGGGTACTGTCGCTGCACAGCTATTTTCAGGTCACTCCAGACATGTTCGATCAGGTTCAAGTCCGGGCTCTGGCTGGGCCTCTCAAGGACATTTCAAGACATGTCCCGAAGCCACTCCTGCATTCTCTTGGCTGTTTCCTTAAAGTTGTTCTCCTGATGGAAGGTGAACCTTTGCCCCAGTCCGAGGTCCTAAGCGCTCTGGAGTAGTCTTTTAATTTTTTTTATTAAAAAAAAAAAAACTTTAATCTGTTCATCTTCCCCTTGATCCTGACTAGTCTCCCAGTCCCTGCCCCTGAAAAACATCCCCACAGCATGATGCTGCCACTACCATGCTACACTGTAGGGATGGTGCCAGGTTTCCTCCAGATGTGACGCTTGGCATTCAGGCCAAAGAGTTCAATCTTGATTTCATCAGACCTGATAATCTTGTTTCTCATGGTCTGAGAGTCCTTTAGGTGCCTTTTGGCAAACTCCAAGTGGGCAGTCATGTGCCTTTTTTTTACTGAGGAGTGGCTTCCATCTGACCACTAACATAGATGGCTGATTGGTGCTGCAGAGATGATTGTCCTTCTGGAAAATTCTCACATCTCCACAGAGGAATTCTGGAACTCTGTCAGAGTGACCATCGGGGTTCTTGGTCACCTCCCTGATCAAGGCCCTTCTCCCCCGATTGCTCAGTTTGGCCGGCGGCTAGCTCTAGGAAGAGTCTTGGTGATTCCAAGACTTCCATTTAATAATGATGGAGGCCACTGTGGGGACTTTCAATGCTGCAGATTTCTTTTGATACCTTTCGCCAGATTTGTGCTTCAACACAATCCTGTCTCGGAGCTCTACGAACAATTCCTTCAGCCTCATGGCTTGGTTTTTTTCTCTGACATGCACTGTCAATTGTGGGACCTTTTATATAGACAGGTGTGTTCCTTTCCAAATCATGTCTGATCAATTGAATTTACCCCAGGTGGACTCCAAACATTTCAAGCATAATCAATTGAAACCAGATGCACCGGAGCTCAATTTCGAGTCTCGTAGCAAAGGGTCTGAATACTTAAGGTATTTCTGTTTATTTTTAATACATTTGCAAAACAATTTTAAAAACGTTTTTCGCTTTGTCGTTAATGGGGTAGTGTGTGTAGATTGAGGAAAACAATTTAAATCATTTTAAAATAAGGCTGTAATAAAATGTGGATAATGTCAAGGGGTCTGAATACTTTCTGAATGCACTGTAAGTGGGGAGGGAGTGTAGTTGATCAACTGGAGGCACACAGAGCATATGGATCTGTGCAAAACTGCTACAGTAAGTGTGTATTTTTATTTTAAAGATTCTTTCTCACTGTTATGAATGTGAAAGATAAGGGGCATATCATCATATGTTTCGAAAACCGCTTTGCAAGCTATGATTAACGCGTTTTTCTAAACAAATGAAACTTAGCGTCGGAATTGTAGTTCACACTGAGCCAACCGTGGGCAAGTTTTTTTTTTTGAGAGAGAGTTCAATTATGGTGAAACTGAGTGGCCTACATATTGATACGAACAACCCAACACCTAGCGACCTCTTCAAGGGGTTCATTGTTGCTGGACCTGGGTTCGAGTCCTGGTCGGGGCTACCCTGCGAATTCACTACACTGGTGTCGGAAGTGGGAGGGTGCCCGTTAGGCCATCGGAGAGGCGTGCACACGAGGGACTTGGTATAGTATTGAAACGCGGCGACATTCTTTCCCAAAGGAAGAGAGTATAATGTAGTGACCAACCCAACACCTAGCAATCTCTTGGCATAACGGTTAAGGTGTTGGCTTGACAATTGCCGGATCCGGGCTCGAGACCCGGTTTGGGCTGCCCCCAAATTCGCTACAATAGGTTTTCTTTAATACAAGAACCATAACCATTGACCAATCATTCTGTGTATTTTTCTAAATCCTCTGAATTAATCCACAATGAGCAGCCTAGTGTAGAAAGAGGGCAGTGCTGTTATGTTATATCCCCCCCCTCAATATTTATACTTTTTTTTTAATGATATTGATGGCATCTTTAATTGCAGGAAAAGTAGAAGGCTGAAAACACATCAGGATCAAAGGAGAATCTCACCTCTTCTGAAAAACACTCTAAAACCAAATAGGTAAGCATTTTGGTCTAATTTGTTGCTGTACTCTTTATTCATCAATATGGAATCTCAACTCAGAATGTACTTAACTGTAAAACATGTGTCCCTTTCTTTGTTTCAGGATAACCTATCTACACAGTGATCTGTCAGCCAGCAGTGACAGTCTCTCAGACAAGACCTCAAAGGTGAGGCTGGTGTTACACAATGTAACTTTCCTCCAATTTGTTTTGCATGCAACTAGGTTGCATTTGGATCGCTTCATATAACACCCCCAGCAAATAATAAGCAGCTTTTAATTTCTTTTTTATGTCTTTATCTGTCAGAACAAACTGGTTGGAGCCATGAACAAGCTGAATCCTTTTAAATCAACTCCCAAAGTAAGACATCATAGCTGTTGTACTAGCCAATGAGATTACACTTTTTCCCTCCAGAAAAAAATAGATTTCACTTGTAAAAAATCACATGATTTTGCATGAAATTCCTGTGGTTTTTCCATAGGTTGTGCTTATTTTCTTTCACTATCATATGACAGTTTGAACTATGAAGATAGAGTAATTACATTTATAACGATGCTTGAGACTGATAGTTTGAGCTGAATATGGTGGCAACATCTACAGCCCGAGAACAAACATACTGAACAAAATATAAATGCAACATGCAACAATTTCTATGATTTTACTGAGTTACAGTTTATATAAGGAAATTAGTCAATTTAAATAAATAAATTAGGCCCTAATCCATAGATTTCACATGACTGGGGATACAGATATGCATCTGGTGGTCACAAAAATGTGTCAACTAACTTTTTGTCCTGAATACAAAGTCTTATGTTTGGGGCAAATTAAATACAATACATTACTGAGTACCGCTCTCCATATTTTCAAGCATAATGGTGGCTGCATCATGTTACTGGTATGCTTGTAATCGTTAAGGGCAGGGGAGTTTTTCAGGATAAACAAAGAAATGAAATGGAGCTAAGCACAGGCAAAATCCTAGAGGAAACCTTGTTGTCTGCTTTCCACCAGACACTGGGAGATACATTTACTTTTCAGCAGTACAATAACCTAAAACACAAGGCCAAATCTACAGTGGAGTTGCTTACCAAGAAGACAGTGAATGTTTGAGTGGCAGAGTTAGTTTTGACATAAATCTGCTTGAAAAACTATGGCAAGACTTAAATGATTGTCTAGCAATAATCAACCAATTTAACAGAACTTGAAGAACTCACACCAGAACCAGAAAGATTCACAGCTGTAATCACTGCCAATCACTGTATTTACTCAGGGGTGTGAATACTTATGTCAATTATATTTATTTTTCATTTTCAATAAATTAGCTAACATTTCTAAAAACATGTTTTCACTTTGTCATGATGCGTTTTTGTGTGTGTATATAAAAAAATATTTATTTTAATCCATTTTGAATTCAGGCTGTAACACAACAAAATGTGGAGTAAGTCAAGGGTTATGAATACTTTCTGAAGGCACTGTATATAAGGAACCAGGATCAGATGTTGAAGAGCCACCTGCCACCACAGAAAAGCTTCCCAGCCACAGACATTCCTATGCACGGCCCTGTTCATCTGTTACTGTTCCTGTTTCATTATGTAATTCAAGTCGTATTGCATGTTATTTCTGTCAGAATTACCAATGGAGCCATATCAAAAATGAATCCATTCTGCTCTTTAACTACAGTAAATATTACAATTAATTTAACTGTTGGTGGTGGTGCTTGTATCAATGATTATGATTTTTGTGAAATGTTCGTTAGGATTATGATGGCGTGATGTTTTCAAAGTCGTGATAGTGTCGGTTTGTGTTGGTGGTTTTGAGTTCAGTGCAAGTGGTGATGCTGCAGAGAAGTTAATCAATATGGTGAGAAGGATGATCCCTTTAAAATAACAATGTCTTTCCTTGTTCAGAAGGACAATGAAGATGCAAAGTTACTCAGGGACAAGGAAAGGCAGGAAGAGGAAAAGCAAAAAACAGTGAGTTTGTTACATTTATACCACACACACTTGTTCTACTATCCTAGCGGAGACCTAAAATTGATTTCCATTCTAAATCTTATTTACCCTAAACCTAACCACTAACCATAATTCTAAACATAACTGAAAATAGCCTTTGTGATTGTGGGGACATTGGAAATGTTCTTTTACTATCCTTGTGGGAAGGATAGAAGATCAAGACCATACACACAATCAAAGTTGCTTCTCTCTTTCGAAAGTCCCCTCTCTTCCTTGTCTCCACCTTTTCCTAAAGTTCCCACCAGCCTTTGCTTCTCTAACTCCTACAAAGTCACAGGAACAGAACAGTGATTGACTGTGAGTGTCCTTGTCAGGTCAAAAGCAATCTGATCCAGAGAGAGAGGAAGGAGAGAACTGAAACACAGCCGGCAGTTCCTCCCAGACCCACTGAAGAGGTAGGCAAACTGCTCCTCCTTACTGTATGTCAAATGTTTTATATATCTCTACTGAGGTTGTCTGTCACCTCTCCACAGGAGCTGAAGGATACAGCCTTACATGACAGACTGAAGAAGAGAGAGACGAACGACAATCAGGTATGGTTTACACCAGTCATGTTCATTTTTGGATGTGTGTTATCTATAGTGGGGTCTGAATTTAATTTGAGGGTCAAAGATCATACTTCCAAGGCTTGCTAACCTCTCACCATTAACATGGGGAGGTTAGCATGTCTTGGGGGTATGATCTTTGATCCTCTTGTAACTATTCACTAATAATTATTCACGATTCATTCAGGATTATCCATAATCATTGAAGCATCCACATTAGGGCTGTCCCGGACCAAAAAATAAATACTTAGTCGCCTGAAAGTCATCTGTTCGATTCACCAATTTATTTTTTTTTTATGAGTATTTTCACCTATATAGACACTATGTGTTTTAATAAAATCAACTATATGCATTGAGCTTGTCTAATGCTTTTTAAATTAAATAAAACACAAATGACTCGGGAGCCAGACATCTAGCTAGATAAGCTGAAGAAAAACATACATTTGACCAAACCATTCTCATCCCTCTCCTGCTGGCTTTTGCAGATTCTGCCATTACTCTCCTGAAGTTGCCGGTAATAGGCTAAATGAGGAGTCGGCAACCTTTCTCATGTAGCATGCCAATTTATCTTACTATTTCTACCTATCTGTGTGCCAGTTGTGGTCTTCATAAGCACATTTTTGTGGAACAGTTTTGTTTTATAATAACGTCTTCATATCTCAGTCATTGTCATGTGATTAATCAAAATTCTATCCAAATTTGAATAAAAATGATAAAAACCTAAAGTGACTCCTATTGCCATTGCCAACTATGTAAAAAAATGTGCCTACATAAAGACAACAAATAAAAACATTGCAGCCTGCAAGTAGAAAATATTCGGATTTTAAAAATAAATAACCTATAAATCACATTGGCTACGCATGGCCTGTCTGCAACCAACTTTAAACATTGTATTAACTTTGGTCTGGCCCAATGCTTGCCTAACGAACTTGCAACATTGTATAAAATATTCTGGGCGCTCAGTTTCTGTGCCAGTGAGCTCAGGACAGACACAGCTGTAGGCTATTTACGCAAGGGATATGAAGCAGTGCTTGACTTGGGCAGGAGCTCACTAGAGCTGAGTACCGACACCTCAAATGCTCTACTGCTTGAGCTTCTGTTCCTCTTATAGAATATTATCTCAAAAGTATTGTGGAGCTCCTGTACTTAAACAGTACCAGCACCAAAAATGAGAACCGGAACCTATTTGTCTAAGTCAAGAAGTTATCAGATAGGTCTGTTTGATGACGTTTCCACTGGATCGGAGCATGACATCTTTTCCTTTCACGCTGAGTGGTTATCGAAAGGGAGAGAGCTGGAAAGATTTTAAAAATACATTGAACTATTGTCATTCTCAATGGATGTAAAAACATACTTTGTTTGCTTGCTATTTAGGTGAAGAAAACATTACTTTGAGAAGCTCTACAGCCAATCAGAAATACTATCAGATCCCCAAATGGGCACATTCCTATTCCTACATTTGCGAGCAGGCCAGGTAGCCTACAGGCCTACTTCTAAGGGTAGTCAAACTCCAAGCGGGCTGTCATGTGCCTTTTACTGAGGAGTGGCTTCCGTCTGGCCACTACCATAAAGGCCTGAAAGGTGGAGTGCTGCAGGGATGGTTGTCCTTCTGGAAGGTTCTCCCGTCTCCACAGAGGAACTCTGTCAGTGACCATTGAGTTCTTGGTCACCTCCCTGACCAAGGCTCTTCTCCCCCGATTGCTCAGTTTGACCAGGTAGCCAACTCTAGGTAGAGTCTCTGTGGTTCCAAACTTCTTCCATTTTTAAGAAAGATGGCGGAAACTGTGTTTTTGGTGACCTTCAATGCTGTAGACATTTTTTGATACCCTTCCCCAGATCTGTGCCTCGACAAAATCCTCTCTCTGAGCTCTACAGACAATTCCTTCGACCTCATGGCTTGGTTTTTGCTCTGACATGAACTGTCAATGGTGGGACCTTTTATTTAGACAGGTGTGTGCCTTTCCAAATGATGTCCAATCAATTGAATTTACCACAGGTGGACACCAAGTTGTAGAAACATCCTAAGCATGATCAATGGAAACAGGATGCACCTGAGCTTAAGTTCGAGTCTCATAGGCGAAGAGTCTGAATACGTACAGTACCAGTCAATGTTTTTTCTTTGTTTTTACTATTTTCTATATTGTAGAATAATAGTGAAGACATCAAACTATGAAATAATACATATGGAATCATGTAGTAAACAAGTGTTAAACAAATCTACATATTTCATATTTGAGATTCTTCAAAGTAGCCACCCTTTGCGTTGATGACAGCTTTGCACACTCCTAGGTCAGTTAGGATCACTTTATTTTAAGAATGTGAAATGTCAGAATAATAGTTGAGATTTATTTAAGCTTTTATTTATTTATTCACATTCCCAGTGGGTCAGAAGTTTACATACACTCAATTAGTATTTGATAGCATTGCCTTTCAATTGTTTAACTTGGGTCAAATGTTTCGGTGTAGGCTTCCACAAGCTTCCCACAATAAGTTCCTCCTGACAGAGCTGGTGTAACTGAGTCAGGTTTGTAAGCCTCCTTGCTCGCACATGCTTTTTCAGTTCTGCGCACAAATGTTCTATAGGATTGAAGTCAGGGCTTTGTGATGGCCACTCCAATACCTTAACTTTGTTGTCCTTAAGCCGTTTTGCCACAACTTTGGAAGTATGCTTGGGGTCGTTGTCCATTTGGAAGACCCATTTGCGACCAAGCTTTAACTTCCTGACTGATGTCTTGAGATGTTGCTTCAATATATCAACATCATTTTCCTGCCTCATGATGCCATCTATTTTGTGAAGTGCACCAGTCCCTACTGCAGCAAAAGGACCCCCACAACATGATGCTGCCACCCCCGTGCTTCACGGTTGGGATGGTATTCTTTGGCTTGCAAGCCTCCCCCTTTTCCCTCCAAACATAACGATGGTCATTATGACCAAACAGTTCTATTTTTGTTTCATCAGACCAGAGGACATTTCTCAAAAAAGTACAATCTTTGTCTCCATGTCCAGTTGCAAACCGTAGTCTGGCTTTTTTATGGCGGATTTGAAGTAGTGGATTTTCTTTGCTGAGTGGCCTTTCAGGTTATGTCGACATAGTACTCGTTTGACTGTGGATATAGATACATCTGTACCTGTTACTTTCAGCATCTTCACAAGGTCCTTTGCTGTTCTGGGATTGATTTGCACTTTTCACACCAAATTACGTTAATATCTAGGAGACAAAACGCGTCTCCTTCCTGAGTGGTATGACAGCTGTGTGTTCCCATGGTGTTTATACTTGCGTACTATTTTTTGTACAGATGAACGTGGTACCTTCAGGTGTTTGGAAATTGCTCCTAAGGATGAACCAGACTTGTGGAGGTCTACAATTATTTCTGAGGTCTTGGCTGATTTCTTTAGATTTTCCCATGATGTCAAGCAAAGAGGCACTGAGTTTGAAGGTAGGCCTTGAAATACATCCACAGGTACACCTCCAATTGACTCAAATGATGTGAATTAGCCCATCAGAAGCTTCTAAAGCCATGACCTCATTTTCTGAAATTGTCCAAGCTGTTTAAAGGCACAGTCAACTTAGTGTATGTAAACTTCTGACCCACTGGAATTGATACAGTGAAATAATCTGTCTGTAAACAATTTTTGGAAAAATGACTTGTCATGCACAAAGTAGATGTCCTAACTGACTTGCCAAAACTATTGTTTGTCAACAAGAGATGTTTGGAGTGGTTGAAAAATGAGTTTTAATGACTCCAACCTTAGTGTGTGTGTGTGTATATATCAGCAAAAAAAGAAACCTCCTCTCACTGTCAACTGTTTTATTTTCAGCAAACTTAACATGTATAAATATTTGTATGAACATAAGATTCAACAACTGAGACACAAACTGAACAAGTTCCACAGACATGTAACTAACAGAAATGGAATAATGTGTCCCTGAGCAAAGGGGTGGTCAAAATCAAATTAAGTCAGTATCTGGTGTGGCCACCAGCTGCATTAAGTACTGCAGTGCATCTCCTCCTCATGGACTACACCAGATTTGCCAGTTCTTGCCGTGAGATGTTTCCCCACTCTTCCACCAAGGCACCTGCAAGTTCCCGGACATTTCTGGGGTGAAGGGCCCTAGCCTTCACCCTCCGATCCATCAGGTCCCAGAAGTGCGCAATGGGATTGAGATCCAGGCTTTTCGCTGGCCATGGCAGAACACTGACATTCCTATCTTGCAGGAAATCATACACAGAACGAGCAGTATGGCTGGTGGCATTGTCATGCTAGAGGGTCATCTCAGGATGAGCCTCTTTTAGTGTCATAAGTTTTCATAACTGTGACTTTAATTGCCTACTGTCTGTAAACTGTTAGTGTCTTAACGACTGTTCCACAGGTGCATGTTCATGTTTATGGTTCAAGCATAGGAAACAGTGCTTAAACCCTTTACAATGAAGATCTGTGAAGTTATTTGGATTTTTACGAAGTATCTTTGAAAGACCTTGTCCTGAAAAAGGGACATTTCTTTTTTTGGTGTGTGTATATGTACATACAGTGGGGCAAAAAAAGTATTTAGTCACCCACCAATTGTGCAAGTTCTCCCACTTAAAACGATGAGAGAGGCCTGTAATTTTAATCATAGGTACACTTCAACTACGAGAGACAAAATGAGAGAAAAAATCCAGAAAAATCACATTGTAGGATTTTTAATGAATTTATTAGCAAATTATGGTGGAAAATAAGTATTTGGTCACCTACAAACAAGCACGATTTCTGTTTCTCACAGACCTGTAACTTCTCCTTTAAGAGGCTCCTCTATCCTCCACTCGTTACCTGTATTAATGGCACCTGTTTGAACTTGTTATCAGTATAAAAGACACCTGTCCACAACCTCAAACAGTCACACTCCAAACTCCACTATGGCCAAGACCAAAGAGCTGTCAAAGGATGCCAGAAACAAAATTGTAGACCTGCACCAGGCTGGGAAGACTGAATCTGCAATAGGTAAGCAGCTTGGTTTGAAGAAATCAACTGTGGGAGGAATTATTAGGAAATGGAAGACATACAAGACCACTGATAATCTCCCTCGATCTGGGGCTCCACGTAAGATCTCACCCCGTGGGGTCAAAATGATCACAAGAACGGTGAGCAAAAATCCCAGAACCACACGGGGGGACCTAGTGAATGACCTGCAGAGAGCTGGGACCAAAGTAACAAAGCCTACCATCAGTAATTCACTACACCGCCAGAGACTCAAATCCTACAGTGCCAGACGTGTCCCCCTGCTTAAGCCAGTACATGTCCAGGCCCGTCTTAAGTTTGCTAGAGAGCATTTGGATGATCCAGAAGAAGATTGGGAGAATGTCATCTGGTCAGATGAAACCAAAATATAACTTTTTGGTAGAAACTCAACTCGTCGTGTTTGGAGGACAAAGAATGCTGAGTTGCATCCAAAGAACACCATACCTACTAAGAGGCATGGGGGTGGAAACATCATGCTTTGGGCTGTTTTTCTGCAAAGGGACAAGGACGACTGATCCGTGTAAAGGAAAGAATGAATGGGGCCATGTATCGTGAGATTTTGAGTGAAAACCTCTTTCCATTTCAAGGTCCTGGAGTGGCCTAGCCAGTCTCCAGCTCTCAACCCCATAGAAACTTTTTGGAGGAAGTTGAAAGTCTGTGTTGCCCAGCAACAGCCCCAAAACATCACTGCTCTAGAGGAGATCTGCATGGAGGAATGGGCCAAAATACCAGCAACAGTGTGTGAAAACCTTGTGAAGACTTACAGTAAACGTTTGACCTCTGTCATTGCCAACAAAGGGTATATAACAAAGTATTGAGAAACTTTTGTTATTGACCAAATACTTATTTTCCACCATAATTTGCAAATAAATTCATTAAAAATCCTACAATGTGATTTTCTGGATTTTTTTTTCTTCTCATTTTGTCTGTCATAGTTGAAGTGTACCTATGATGAAAATTACAGGCCTCATCTTTTTAAGTGGGAGAACTTGCACAATTGGTGGCTGACTAAATACTTTTTTGCCCCACTGTACGTATGTGTATGTATATACACTGCTCAAAAAAATAAAGGGAACACTTAAACAATACAATGTAACTCCAAGTCAATCACACTTCTGTGAACAATACATTTCACATGCTGTTGTGCAAATGGAATAGACAACAGGTGGAAATTATAGGCAATTAGCAAGACACCCCCAATAAAGGAGTGGTTCTGCAGGTGGTGACCACAGACCACTTCTCAGTTACTATTCTTCCTGGCTGATGTTTTGGTCACTTTTGAATACTGGCGGTGCTTTCACTCTAGTGGTTTCATGAGTCGGAGTCTACAACCCACACAAGTGGCTCAGGTAGTGCAGCTCATCCAGGATGGCACATCAATGCGAGCTGTGGCAAGAAAGTTTGCTGTGTTTGTCACCGTAGTGTCCAGAATATGAAGGCGCTACCAGGAGACAGGCCAGTACATCAGGAGACGTGGAGGAGGCCGTAGGAGTGCAACAACCCAGCAGCAGGACCGCTACCTCCGCCTTTGTGCAAGGAGGAGCAGGAGGAGCACTGCCAGAGCCCTGCAAAATGACCTCCAGCAGGCCACAAATGTGCATGTGTCTGCTCAAACGGTCAGAAACAGACTCCATGAGGGTGGTATGAGGGCCCGATGTCCACAGGTGGGGGTTGTGCTTACAGCCCAACACCGTGCAGGACGTTTGGCATTTGCCAGAGAACACGAAGATTGGCAAATTCGCCACTGGCGCCCTGTGCTCTTCACAAATGAAAGCAGGTTCACACTGAGCACATGTGACAGATGTGACAGAGTCTGAAGACGCCGTGGAGAACGTTCTGCTGCCTGCAACATCCTCCAGCATGACCGGTTTGGCGGTGGGTCAGTCATGGTGTGGGGTGGCATTTCTTTGGGGGGTCGCACAGCCCTCCATGTGCTCGCCAGAGGTAGCCTGACTGCCAATAGGTACCGAGATGAGATCCTCAGACCCCTTGTGAGACCATATGCTGGTGCGGTTGGCCCTGGGTTCCTCCTAATGCAAGACCTTATGTGGCTAGAGTGTGTCAGCAGTTCCTGCAAGAAGAAGGCATTGATGCTATGGACTGGTCCGCCCGTTCCCCAGACCTGAATCCAATTGAGCACATCTGGGACATCATGTCTCGCTCCATCCACCAACGCCACGTTGCACCACAGACTGTCCAGGAGTTGGCGGATGCTTTAGTCCAGGTCTGGGAGGAGATCCCTCAGGAGACCATCCGCCACCTCATCAGGAGCATGCCCAGGCATTGTAGGGAGGTCATACAGGCACGTGGAGGCCACACACACTACTGAGCCTCATTTTGATTTGTATTAAGGACATTACATCAAAGTTGGATCAGCCTGTAGTGTGGTTTTCCACTTTAATTTTGAGTGTGACTCCAAATCCAGACCTCAATGGGTTGATAAATTTGATTTACATTGATAATTTTTGTGTAATTTTGTTGCCAGCACATTCAACTATGTAAAGAAAATAATATTTAATTCATTCAGATTCAGGGATGTGTTATTTTAGTGTTCCTTTTATTTTTTTGAGCTGTGTGTGTGTGTGTGTGTGTGTGTGTGTACAGTGCCTTGCGAAAGTATTCGGCCCCCTTGAACTTTGCGACCTTTTGCCACATTTCAGGCTTCAAACATAAAGATATAAAACTATTTATTTTTGTGAAGAATCAACAACAAGTGGGACACAATCATGAAGTGGAACGACATTTATTGGATATAAACTTTTTTAACAAATCAAAAACGGAAAAATTGGGCGTGCAAAATTATTTAGCCCCCTTAAGTTAATACTTTGTAGCGCCACCTTTTGCTGCGATTACAGCTGTAAGTCGCTTGGGGTATGTCTCTATCAGTTTTGCACATCGAGAGACTGACATTTTTTCCCATTCCTCCTTGCAAAACAGCTCGAGCTCAGGGAGGTTCGATGGAGAGCATTTGTGAACAGCAGTTTTCAGTTCTTTCCACAGATTCTCGATTGGATTCAGGTCTGGACTTTGACTTGGCCATTCTAACACCTGGATATGTTTATTTTTGAACCATTCCGTTGTAGATTTTGCTTTATGTTTTGGATCATTGTCTTGTTGGAAGACAAATCTCCATCCCAGTCTCAGGTCTTTTGCAGACTCCATCAGAGTTTCTTCCAGAATGGTCCTGTATTTGGCTCCATCCATCTTCCCATCAATTTTAACCATCTTCCCTGTCCCTGCTGAAGAAAAGCAGGCCCAAACCATGATGCTGCCACCACCATGTTTGACAGTGGGGATGGTGTGTTCAGCTGTGTTGCTTTTACGCCAAACATAACGTTTTGCATTGTTGCCAAAAAGTTCAATTTTGGTTTAATCTGACCAGAGCACCTTCTTCCACATGTTTGGTGTGTCTCCCAGGTGGCTTGTGGCAAACTCTAACCAACACTTTTTATGGATATCTTTAAGAAATGGCTTTCTTCTTGCCACTCTTCCATAAAGGCCAGATTTGTGCAATATACGACTGATTGTTGTCCTATGGACAGAGTCTCCCACCTCAGCTGTAGATCTCTGCAGTTCATCCAGAGTGATCATGGGCCTCTTGGCTGCATCTTTGATCAGTCTTCTCCTTGTATGAGCTGAAAGTTCAGAGGGACGGCCAGGTCTTGGTAGATTTGCAGTGGTCTGATACTCCTTCCATTTCAATATTATCGCTTGCACAGTGCTCCTTGGGATGTTTAAAGCTTGGGAAATCTTTTTGTATCCAAATCCGGCTTTAAACTTCTTCACAACAGTATCTCGGACCTGCCTGGTGTGTTCCTTGTTCTTCATGACGCTCTCTGCGCTTTTAACGGACCTCTGAGACTATCACAGTGCAGGTGCATTTATACGGAGACTTGATTACACACAGGTGGATTGTATTTATCATCATTAGTCATTTAGGTCAACATTGGATCATTCAGAGATCCTCACTGAACTTCTGGAGAGAGTTTGCTGCACTGAAAGTAAAGGGGCTGAATAATTTTGCACGCCCAATTTTTCAGTTTTTGATTTGTTAAAAAGGTTTGAAATATCCAATAAATGTCGTTCCACTTCATGATTGTGTCCCACTTGTTGTTGATTCTTCACAAAAAAATACAGTTTTATATCTTTATGTTTGAAGCCTGAAATGTGGCAAAAGGTCGCAAAGTTCAAGGGGGCCGAATACTTTCGCAAGGCACTGTGTATATATATATACGTGCTACTGCTTGACAAAATAAAATCTTGGTCGACCAACAACCTATCGACCAAACAATCGACCCGTTGACTAATTGGGGTCATCCCTAATTCACATTAATATATTTAGAAACATATATTATATTCTTATTTACAATAAAAATGACTCCAATGACACACTACATTATATACCATTAATTTCTATTGGGCACTAAATCTGAAACCCAACTAAAATAAACTGCAAATGCATCCAAGCATGATGTTGTCATTGCATTCTAGGACCAAATGCTAAACTTTTGACACTTCAATTCTAAGATTATTTAGGGGTGTCAATTTTGACCCCTACCCTTTTTGAGAAAAAACAAGTATTGTTAACAAAGTCTTCCTCTGAGCAATTGTTTTAGTATAAAATATAATGGAGCATACAATATAGCTCAGTATTTGAATTGTTTATTTTATACAGTTATTACTGCTCATCTTTATCAAGGATGTCAATCATTTCTGACCCATCTGTATATGTAGTGTACCGGTATCTCTGTTTAATTAATGCACAATTCAGATGGTGACTATATTCGTCCTTCTGACTATTTCAGGCTAACCGTAATATGATGCAGAGTGAGAGGAAAGGGAAAACTGCTGAAACTCCAGTGGTTCCTCCTAGACCCACAGAAGAGGTAGGCTTGGATGATTGACTGGTCAGGATTTATAATCATATCTAAATTATCTGTATCTATCAGTTATCCTGTGTCATGGTGGCTCATATAGGAGGATTTTGTCTTATGTTTCCAGGAGATAAACAGACCAGCCAGACGTGGTCAGCAAAATACAAAAAAAGACAATCTGGTAAGCGCATGCACATACGCTCGCACATACGCTCGCACACACACGCAAACATATGCACACTCCTTATCTGTAATTTATTTTCTAGGACCAATGTGATGATGAATGCCTTAAAGAGGGTGAATCTCTCTTCCCGGTGGTAAAAGAGGGAGAGGACAAGGATGAAGAAGAGGCCGTGGTTAAACTTACAGATAGCACATCAGTAAGTTTGTTTTCATCTTAAATTCTACATCCCCCTAGACCTCGACCTGTATCCACAAAGCTTCTCGGAGTAGGAGCGCTGATCTAGGATTAGTTTGGGCTTTTAGACCGTAATGATTATATTGACAGGTGGGGTCCTGATCCTAGATAAGCACTCATACTCTGATACGCTTTAGGAATATGGGCACAGTACTCTATCCTTGCTGTGTTCATGCAAATATCAGGGTTTCACTTCAATTCAGTTAAGATTATTCCATGATTAAATGCTGGTGTTTTCCAGATTTTCTCACCATGTTTCTAACAGACACTGAGTTTTTTTTTTAATGTTTTTTTTATTTGACCTTTTATTTAACGAGGCAAGTCAGTTAAGAACATTCTTATTTTCAATGACGGCCTAGGAACAGTGGGTTTAACTGCCTTGTTCAGGGGCAGAACGACAGATTTGTACCTTGTCAGCTCAGGGATTTGAACTTGCAACCTTTCGGTTACTTGCAACCTTTCGGGTCCAACGCTCTAACCACTAGCCTATCTTAACCACTAGGTGAACCAAATTAACACTTCCCTTTACTTGCCCTTTGCGTTAATGTATTGATTTGCATTCTATTGTTCTTAGGCCAAGATGCGAGAACCCACGAGACACAATCCTTTCATGCCACGCGGTGCTGGAGGCAAGGTAACGTTCAAACCTCCTATTTTCATGCACACACATCTGTTGATCTCCCATTGTGTACATTGTAGTTCCCTTCCTCCAGGTGTTAACTATGGTTTACAATATGCATATTATGGTTCCGTTGTGGGATAACTGTTAGAGTCCTCTAGTGTAAAAGTTGTTATATTTGATTATTGTCTGTTTCAGGGTAAAACCAAGAAGCGTGAACCCCAGCAGGGAGTTTCAGTCAGTGACTCAACAGAGGTAGCTCTGCACCCTGACACTCCTACTAACACTGTTCTGCCAGATACCCGTGCTGTTTTAATGGATATCTACTGTACAACCGTCACTCCTGAGGTTTTGTTTGTGTATGCGATTGCTTGACTGCCACAGTTAACAGACTGTAAAGTGGCCCAGGATTTCAAAATGGCTGTCACATGAGGTCTATTAGATGACTAGCTCTTTTTTTTTTCTTGGTCACTGGAAGGATTTTCCCACACGGTATTCTCTGACCCCCAACTAAGATTTTTTTACAATTTTTTTATCTTCTGTTCTCTTTATCTCTACCTACCAAAAACCCAGCCACACCACCTCACCCCTTACTTTGCATTGTGAATTGATTAGATTGCTATTTGCCTAAACTTGTTCCCCTGCTTCCTGTTTCTTTTAACCCTGGAAGATTTTAGATGCTCCACTTCTGCAAAACAGCAGAGAAAGGAACTGAAATCCAAAATCGCAACTTGAAATCTGAAACTGACCACATATTTTCTCAGTTCTGGCCTGTGAATCTGATCTCTGATTAATTGTCTCTATATCTTGGTTGCTACACTGGCAGCAAAAACATTGGTTTGCCAAGAAATGTTCTACTTTTCTTTAGTGTGTAGAATGTATACATAACAGCATGTCATTTATCACCCCTGCCCTCTCAGAACAAAGGTGGAAATAAATCACTATTCGACCAATTGGAGGTATTCCGTATTAATCCAGCGGAGCCAGAGCAGCAGGTTGGTTTCTGTAAACAATGTTAATAATATCAATCTGTGCTCTTAAATACCCACAGATTTACTTTTCACTCTTGGTTTCCTCTAACTGCCATGGAGTTGTGCAATTGATTTTAAATAGATTTTTGATTGAAAAGTATGACTTTCTGAAGCTGATTTGGGAAAATGTGTGTCTCAGCAGAATATGGATGGCCTGATGGAGTGGTGGAGCACAGTGGAGCGTGAGTCCGAAACATGCACACATACACACAGTACTAGCGTAGGGGTATTCCTTAAACTTGATCCAAATGAAGCCCTTTCTCTTTTGCTGCAGAGTGGGAAGACATGCCTCAAGAGCATGACATGACTGAGAAAGAGGAGGCCAAGTAAGTGATTCCTTATGTTGGGTGTTACCTTATGTGCGTGCACCTGTATAGAACAGCCATGTTATAAAGCTGGTAAATGGGTAAATCATACTATAGTAAGTAAGCATGGATAATACTAATTCATCTGAACTTGTTTTCCAGGGTGTTTGCAGTGACAGCTGAGAAGGTGCAGAAAGGTATCCGTGTGTTCAACAAGCTGTTCTCAGAGCGTGCAGAGAGCCTGTGGCAGCACGTCATTGACCTTAACAACATTGCAGACGCCCTCGACTGTTTCAACAAGAAGACTAAGATCGCCCAAATCACTGGTGGTTCCACCAGCGCGGTAGGAGGCGTATGTACCATTGTAGGCCTCGCCCTGGCCCCCGTCACCTTCGGAACCTCTCTGATTGTCACGGCGGTGGGGCTGGGCGTGGCCACGGCGGGTGGCCTCACCACGGCTGGAGCCGGAATCTCCAACACGGTCAACAACTCCATGGACCGCAAGAAGGTGGAGGCCATCGTGACGGACTACCAGGAGAAGATAACCGACATCAACAAGTGCATGCTGTTCATCAAGCAGGGGATTGAGAGTCTGCGCAGGTTCGACCTGCTGAAGATGAAGAAGCATGCGTACAACCGCGACTTCCCGGGCCTCAACAACATCTACGAGGATGGTGCCATGGCCGGGAAGGCCATCCTCATTAATGCCAATGAGATGATGCGTGTGGTGCAGATAGCCAACGTGGCGGGCAGCACCGCTGCAAGAGCTGTCCAGATTGCCAGCATGGCCACCGGAGTGCTCACCGGCCTCTTTGTGGGCATGGACATCTACTTTGTGGCTAAGGACTCCAAGGAGCTGAAGAAGGGAGCCAAGTCAGAGTTTGCAGCCAAGATCAGGGAGGTGGCGACCCAGCTGCATGATGGACTGGTGGAGCTCAATGGCATACGGGTTGAGCTGCAGTCCTCAGATCCAGGCAACACCAATGAGACCAACATCCAAAACACAGATAATACCAATTACAGCAAAAAAACAGACATCTCTGATGACGATATTAACAACTATTAAACCTCTATCAACAAAAGCAATGTTGATAACAGCAATACTTCAGATAACAGCCATAAGACCAGAAAAATCCTAAACTGTATTTCCAACCCATCTCTACAACGACACATCCTGTCAGCATTAACACTACTAGTAGCAACGTTGAGGCTCTGATTCCCCAGTCTCTCTTTCATAGCACAAGCACCCATGCCTGAAACATTTTTTTTAGACTGCAAAAATAGAACCAGATGATATCTCCAGTCATCACTGGCTTGGGTTAAGAACTGTTATTAAAACTTACCTCTGTAATATCTAGCAAAATAGTATATTGTATGACGAGCTCATGTCCACATTTTCCCTTGTCTTGCCCCAAAGAGTTGTATTGTAGTTATGCGCATTGTGCCTGTCTCGACAATATTATCTACAGGACTTTATGAAAAGTAAGGGTTGAAAGTTAAATCAGTTTGTTCATGGGGGCAGGAAACAGTTCACAGATGAAAATTATGGAAATATGTTGTTTTTTTTTATATTACAAATACATTCTCATACACATTATGGAAGGGATCGTTGTGTCTATATTTTCTAGTACAGACTAGTGTAAAAAGCTAAATGTAATATTTTAAAGTTCAGGCAAATATTTTGATGGTTTCGATTTTTGATAGATACACACACACACACAATCTTTGTACATACCTATGGTACTATACATACAGTACCAGTCAAAGGTTTGGACACACCTACTCATTCAAGGGTTTTTCTTTATTTTTACTGATTTCTATTATTGTAGAATAATAGTGACTACATCAAAACTATGAAATAACACATATGGAATCATGTATTAACCAAAAAAGTGTTTAAATATATTTTTATTTGTTTAAGCATACAGTGCCTTCGGAAAGTATTCAGACCACTTTACTTTTTCCACATTTTGTTACATTACAGCCTTATTCTAAAATTGATTTGTTTTTCCCCTTAATCTACACACAATACCCCATAATGACAAAGCAAAAAAAGGTTTTTAGAACATTTTGCTAATTTATTAAAAATATAAAACATTGCAAGTATTCAGACCCTTTACTCAGTACTTTGTTGAAGCACCTTCAGCAGCAATTACAGCCTTGAGTCTTCTTGGGTGTGACGCTACAAGCTTGGCACACCTGTATTGGGGAGTTGCAGATCCTCTCAAGCTCTGTCAGGTTGGATGGGGAGCATGGCTGCACAGCTATTTTAGGTCTCTCCAGAGACTTTCGATCAAGTTCAAGTCCGAGCTCTGGCGGGGCCACTCAAGGACATTCAGAGACTTGTCCCGAAGCCAATCCTGCGTTGTCTTGGCTGTGTGCTTAGGGTCATTGTCCTTTTGGAAGGTGAACCTTTGCCCCAGTCTGAGGTCCTGAGTGTTCTGGAACAGTGTTTCATTAAGGATCTCTCTGTACTTTGCGCCGTACATCTTTGCCTTGATCCTGACTAGTCTCCCAGTCCCTGCTGCTGAAAAACATTCCCACAGCATGATGCTGCCACCACCATGCTTCACCGTAGGTATGGTGCCAGGTGTCTTCCAGACGTGATGCTTGGCATTCAGGCCAAAGAGTTCAATCTTGGTTTCAGCAGACCAGAGAATCTTGTTTCTCATAGTCTGAGAGTCTTTAGGTGCCTTTAGGCAAACTACAAGCGGGCTGTCATGTGCCTTTTACTGAGTGGTGGCTTCCATCTGGCCACTCTTCCATAAAAGCCTGATTTGGTGGAGTGCTGCAGAGATGGTTGTCCTTCTGGAAGGTGCTCCTATCTCCACAGAGGAACTCTAGAGCACTGTCGGAGTGACCATCGGGTTTTTGGTCACCTCCCTGACCAAGGTCCTTTTCCCCCGATTGCTCCGTTTGGCAGTGCAGCCAGCTGTAGGAAGAGTCTTGGTGGTTCCATTTAAGAAAGATGGAGGCAACTGTTTAGAAAGCACTTTCGCTACACCTGCCATAACATCTACTAAATATGTGTATGTGAACAATACAATTAGATTTCTTGGGGACCTTCAATGCTGCAGAATTTTTTTGGTATCCTTCACCAGATCTGTGCCTCAACACAATCCTGTCTCGGAGCTCTACGGACAATTCCTTCGACCTCGTGGCTTGGTTTTTGCTCTGACATGCACCGTCTATGGTGGGACCTTATATAGGCAGGTGTGTGCCTTTCCAAATTATGTCAAATCAATTGAATTTAACACAGGTGTACTCCAAGTTGTAGAAACATGTCAAGTATGATCAATGGAAACACCATTCACCTGAGCTTAATTTCGATTCTCATAGCAAAGGGTCTGAATACTTATGTAAACAAGGTATTTGATTTTTGTTTTTAATAAATTAGCAAGAATGTATAAACCTGTTTTCACTTTGTCATTATGGGGTATTCTGTGTAGATTTCTGAGGAATTTGTTTTATTGAATACATTTTAGAATAAGGCTGTAACGTAACAACATTTGGAAAAAGTCAAGGGGTCTGAATACTTTCCGAAGGCACTGTGGGGTAGGGGTTTTGTCACGATTTTATTCCAAAGAAAACATTGCTTATTGCATTGCTTCATTTTTAGGTCTGTTCGGGGGAATATTAATTTATATTGAAACATTCAGGTTTTTAATTAAGTCTAACTTTTATTTAATTAAGTCTAACTTTTTTATTTTAGGTTAGGAATGAATGTTCTATTACTGAGTAGTGCCTTACTCATTTATATTAAGTCATATATAAATGAGGTCTCACTTTAGGATTATTCTATTTTCCTGTCTTAGATTGGAAAGGTCTCAGCTGCTATGCAATTCAGTCCCTGTGTCTCCCCTGTCTCCTTCACTTGTGTGTGGTACTGATGCTGGATAAGTGATCTCTCCCTCTTTCTCTTTTACTCACTGACAAACTGGAGATGCCTCTTACAAAGGGCAGGGTCAGAGATTATTTTTCATTGGTCAATTTTAGTAACAATTTTTGTTTTGCAATGTAGTATTTATCTTAAGAGTATATATGAAATGTAATAAGTTGCTAATAAACGTACGTATTATACAGTTGAATCTGTTTAATTTTAAGGAACAGGGTTGCAGACGTTTCCCTCGTTCTGCCTCTGCTGCTGTGTCATGCCTTAGATACTGTATTTGTTCAACAAGTGTTGGACTTGAAAGGCAAAGATTGTAAAAAAGATAAGCCATTGATTTAGTGGCTGCAGGGAAAGGGGACATGTATGGTTAGAGTCGGAAGTTTACATACAGCTAAGCCAAATACATTTAAACTCAGTTTCTCACAATTCCTGACAATTATACTTGCGTACTATTGTTTGAACAGATGAACGTGGTACCTTTAGGCATTTGGAAATTGCTCCCAAAGATAAAGCAGACTTGTGGAGGTCTACCATTTTTTTTTTTTTTTAGGTCTTGGCTGATTTCTTTAGATTTTCCCATGATGTCAAGCAAAGAGGCACTGAGTTTGAAGGTAGGCCTTGAAATACATCCACAGGTACACCTCCAATTGAATCAAATGATGTCAATTAGCCTATCAGAAGCTTCTAAAATCATGACAATTTTCTGGAATTTTCCAAGCTCTTTAAAGGCACAGTCAACTTAGTGTATGTAAACTTCTGACTTCAACTGTAAGTCAAAGAAAACAACCACCTATCTCTTTGTTTTGCTTCTACAAATCTAAGTTAAGGCCAGACCTATGTTTAACAGAACATTTGATCAGAAGCACAGTACAGTTTCTACGGCAGCATCCTCATCACGACTGACACTGACCTGGACACTATTGGACACATCTTGACTTTCTCCACATTTTGTTGTTACGGCCTGAATTTTAAATGGATTCAATTGAGATTTTGTTTCACTGGCCGACACACACTACCCCATAATGAGTCAATAACTATTCAACCCCTTTGTTATGACAAGACTAAATACGTTTAGGAGTAAAAATGTGCTTAAGTTTCATAGACTCTTTATGCAAGAAGGGTTTAATATGATTTTTGTAATGACTACTCTCATCTCTGTTCCACACACATACAATTATCTGTAAGGTCCCTCAGTCGAGCAGTGAATTTCAAACACCGATTCAACTACATAGACCAGGGAGGTTTTCCAATGCCTCGCAAAGAAGGGCTCCTATTGGTATATGGGTTAAAAGAAAATTAATGCAGACATTGGATATCCCTTTGAGCATGGTGACGTTATTGATTACACTATGGATGGTGCATCAATACACCCAGTCACTGCAAAGATACAGGCGTCCTTCCTAACTCTGTAAAAAGGACAAACAGAAATATCTCTTTTACATAAGTATTCACACCCCAGTGTAAATCAGACACAGCAGTTTTCACCACATGTTTTTGGGGGATCTGTGCGAACAGTGTTAATGGTGATGACAGCTATTCTGTGGCTGTCTGTGAGGGCATTCTGTCCCTCACTCTCTGTTTCAATACCCTTTACAGGAGAGCCAGAAGTGTCAGTCAGATACACCTGGAGAGAGAGAGAAATAGAGGGTGTGTTTAACAGGTAGAGAGCACATGAGTGTGAGAAAGGTTTGCATGAACACAGGGCCATAACAGGTGTTTGAGTTTTAGTGAGGTCCGGAAGGGACACAGGTAATTCTTTAAAAGTTGAAGTTGGAACTTAAATGCTATTTGGAGAACAGTAAAAACAAGCAAAATGACCCCAGCCATTATCACCTTGGCTGCTGTAGGTTCATTCACCTACAAAAATATAGCCTGTTAGCTATACAATTGTAACGTTATATCCCTGAAAGGGGGGAAATATGGCAAATGATTCACACTGACAGGTAGCATCAGCGACTGTTCAGTAATGACGAATTGCATAAAATCAACTCTTTACATAGATATCTATTTTCTCAAACTACATACATTGCCTTCAGAAAGTATTCATCCCCCTTGAGCTATTTCACATTTTGTGTTACAGCCTGAATTCAAAACGGATTTTAAAAAACGTATCACCTATTTACACACACAACCCCACATGTTTCAGTATTTTTTTATTTTTTGAAAATAAAATACAGAAACATCTTCCTTACATAAGTTTTCACACCCTTGAGTCAATACATGTTAGAATTACATTTGGCAGCAAATACAGCTGAGTCTTTCTGGGTACATCTCTAAGAGCTTTGCACACCTGGATTGTACAATATTTTCACATTATTTTTAAAATTCAAGCTCTGTCAAATTGTTGTTTATCATTGCTCGACAACCATTTAAGTCTTTCCATAGATTTTCAAGTAAATTTATGTAAAAACTGTAACTAGTCCACTCTGTAACATTCAATGTTGTCTTGATAAGAAACTCCAGTGTACACTGAGTGTACAAAACATTAGGAACACATTATTGCGTTGCACCCACTTTTGCCCTCAGAACAGCCTCAATTTGTCAGGGCATGGACTCTACAAGGTGTCGAAAGCGTTCCAAAGGGATGACGGCCCATGTTGATTCCAATGCGTCCCACAGTTGTGTCAAGTTGGCTGGATGTCCTTTGGGTGGTGAACCATTCTTGATACACACGGAAAACTGTTGAGCGTGAAAAACCCAGCAGCGGTGCAGTTCTTGACACATCATTGTGCCTAGCACCTACTACCATACCCTGTTCAAAGGCACTTAAATATTTTGTCTTGCCCATTCACCCTGTGAATGGCATACATACACAATCCATGTCTCAAGACTTAAAAATCAATCTTTAACCTGTCTCCTCCCCTTCATCTACACTGATTGAAGTGGATTTAACAAGTGACATCAATAAGGGATCATAGCTTTCATCTAGATTCCCCTGGTCAGTCTATGTCATGGAAAGAGCGGGTTTTCTTAATGTTTTGTATGCTCAGTGTATGTATTCCACATCACATTTTGATTTTTTTCAATAACGATTTTTACATCTGTCCGTGTTTTAGATTTTTTGCTAAATATATCCATAAAAAATAGATGTTGAGACCTTCGCCCAGGAGAAGAGTTCTCTCTGAACGTGGAAGGAGACCCAGGTGCCAAGGTTGGGCTGGTGGTAGTTGACAAGGCTGCTACATGCTGAGTAAAAAGGGCAATCTCAGGCAGGCCAAGGTGACTCACTGAAATCTTGTTACATTTTTATATTCTGCTGCTTGAACCATTTTTACACCCTTCTTCTATCTCACTTTATTCCAGATCTGCACCCCCAGATCATCACCGATCCTCCACCAAATTTCACAGTGGGTGCGAGACACTGTGGCTTGTAGGCCTCTCCAGGTCTCGTACCCACTGTCAAATTTGGTGGAGGATCTATGATGGCCTGGGGGTGCTTCAGCAAGGCTGGAATCGGGCAGATTTGTCTTTGTGAAGGACATATGAATCAAGCCACGTACAGGTTTGTCCTGGAAGAAAAGTTGCTTCCTTCTGCTCTGACAATGTTCCCCAACTCTGAGGATTGGTTTTTCCAACAGGACAATGCTCCATGCCACACAGCCAGGTCAATCAAGGTGTGGATGGAGGACCACCAGATCAAGACCCTGTCAGGGCCAGCCCAATCTCCAGACCTGAACACCTCTGGAATGTGATCAAGAGGATGATGGATGGTCACAAGCCATCAAACAAGGCCAAGCTGCTTTAATTTTTGCACCAAGAGTGGCATAAAGTCATCCAACATCAATGTGAAAGACTGGTGGAGAGCATGCCAAGAAGCATGAAAGCTGTGATTGAAAAATCAGGGTTTTTCCACCAAATATTGATTTCTGAACTCTTCCTAAGTTAAAACATTAGTATTGTGTTTTAAAATGAATACAAACTTTTATTTCGAAAAAAAGTTTGAGTTCTGACAACACTGCATCTTTTTGTTATTTTGACCAGTTGTCATTTTCTGCAAATAAATGCTCTACGTGACTAGATTTTTATTTGGAATTTGGGAGAAATGTCAGTAGTTTATAGAATAAAACTAAAATGTTCATTCTACCCAAACACATACCTATAAATAGTAAAACCAGAGAAACTGATAATTTTGCAGTGGTCTCTTCATTTTTTCCAGAGCTATATATATATATATATATATATATATATATATATATATATATACACACACACTCCGACAGTGCTCATCCTAATATTTCTATATTTCTTAATTACATTGTTTTACTTTTATATGTATTGTTAGACATTACTGCACTGTTGGAGTTAGGAACACAAGCATTAGGCTTCACTCACAATAACGTCTGCTAAACATGTGTATGCGACCAATAACATTTATTTGATTTATTATAGCTAGCTAGCCCCGTTATTGATCACAAAATCAATCACTGTACTGAACAACACTGCCTCGTGTAAAAATAGAGCTTATATTGCTAGTTAGCGACCGACAGCAAAACAACCTAGTCGTCTGTCATTTGCCATCCTGATCCAACTGGTCGAGGCTGCCGCCGCCAGTTGATATTGGAGGTTCTGAAGAACGTCTCCAACACACCTCTATCAATATGTGCGTCGAAACTTTGATGGTCTGTCACAGACACACGATCCATGGGGTCTGCAGTGACCCTCTCCAGTAAGAACAGTCCACCATCGAATTTGCATGCAAGAACATTCATGTGTCCAGTTTTCAGACGGTTATGAGAATATTCCATCAACTTCCCACCAAACATACACAGAACATGGTTACCATATAATATGTTTTAGACACGTTTCATGGGAGTTCCAAGAACATTCATGCGTCCAGTTTTTTTAGGGTTAGGAGAATATTCCATCAACGTTCTACCAAACGTACACAGGACATGGTTGCCAAGTTATATTATTCAAGAATCAATGGGTATATACAGTGGGGAGAACAAGTATTTGATACACTGACGATTTTGCAGGTTTTCCTACTTACAAAGCATGTAGAGGTCTGTACTTTTTATCATAGGTAGTACACTTCAACTGTGAGAGATGGAATCTAAAACAAAAATCCAGAAAATCACATTGTATGATTTTTAAGTAATTAATTTGCATTTTATTGCATGACATGAGTATTTGATCACCTACCAACCAGTAAGAATTCCGGCTCTCACAGACCTATTAGTTTTTCTTTAAGAAACCCTCCTGTTCTCCACTCATTACCTGTATTAACTACACCTGTTTGAACTCGTTACCTGTATAAAAGACACCTGTCCACACACTCAATCAAACAGACTCCAACCTCTCCACAATGGCCAAGACCAGAGAGCTGTGTAGGGACATCAGGGGTAAAATTGCAGACCTGCACAAGGCTGGGGTGGGCTACAAATCAGTAGGCAAGCAGCTTGGTGAGAAGGCAACAACTGTTGGCGCAATTATTAGAAAATGGAAGAAGTTCAAGATGACGGTCAATCACCCTCGGTCTGGGGCTCCATACAAGATCTCACCTCGTGGGGCATCAATGATCATGAGGAAGGTGAGGGATCAGCCCAGAACTACATGGGAGGACCTGGTCAATGACCTGAAGAGAGCTGGGACCATAGTCTCAAAGAAAACCATTAGTAACACACTACGCCGTCATGGATTAAAATCCTGCAGCGCACGCAAGGTCCCCCTGCTCAAGCCAGCGCATGTCCTGGCCTGTCTGAAGTTTGCAAATGACCATCTGGATGATCCAGAGGAGGAATGGGAGAAGGTCATGTGG
Source organism: Oncorhynchus clarkii lewisi (assembly GCF_045791955.1). Taxonomy (NCBI): domain Eukaryota; kingdom Metazoa; phylum Chordata; class Actinopteri; order Salmoniformes; family Salmonidae; genus Oncorhynchus; species Oncorhynchus clarkii. Next base: position 32,397,494 of record NC_092174.1, read on the forward strand.
TCTGATGAGACAAAAATAGAGATTTTTGGTCTAAACTCCACTCGCAGTGTTTGGAGGGAGAAGAAGGATGAGTCCAACCCCAAGAACACCATTCCAACCGTGAAGCATGGAGGTGGAAACATCATGCTTTGGGGATGCTTTTCTGCAAAGGGGACAGGACAACTGCACCGTATTGAGGGGAGGATGGATGGGGCCATGTATCGTGAGATCTTGGCCAACAACCTCCTTCCCTCAGTAAGAGCATTAAAGATGGGTCGTGGCTGGGTCTTCCAGCATGACAACGACCCGAAACACACAGCCAGCGCAACTAAGGAGTGGCTCCGTAAGAAGCATCTCAAGGTCCTGGAGTGGCCTAGCCAGTCTCCAGACCTGAACCCAATAGAACATCTTTGGAGGGAGCTGAAAGTCCATATTGCCCAGCGACAGCCCCGAAACCTGAAGGATCTGGAGAAGGTCTGTATGGAGGAATGGGCCAAAATCCCTGCTGCAGTGTGTGCAAACCTGGTCAAGAACTACAGGAAACGTATGATCTCTGTAATTGCAAACAAAGGTTTCTGTACCAAATATTAAGTTCTGCTTTTCTGATGTATCAAATACTTATGTCATGCAATAAAATGCTAATTAATTACTTAAAAATCATACAATGTGATTTTCTGGATTTTTGTTTTAGATTCTGAAGTGTACCTATGATAAAAATTACAGACCTCTACATGCTTTGTAAGGAAACACTGCCGATTTTGCAGGTTATCAAATACTTGTTCTCCCCACTGTATCATTAATTTATAAGTCTGATAATGGATGTAGCAACTAAGGATTCTAGCTTTAAACTCTACTTATTTGATTCTCTGATAACTTCATGTTGATGTTCTGTGTAAAACGGCCCTCTGCATGTTTCAGGAGAAAGAAGGCATCTTCAGTGGAATGTTCAAGAAGTCTTCCAAACTTGAACAGAACCATCTCAAGAAGTAGAGGTGAAGTAGCCCTGTATGATATGATTTCTAAACGTGTGAACTGAATGTAAGAACAAAGGAAAATGTGCTTTCATGAGTCCATTAACCTTGATTTTATATCAATGAACTGTAAAGCGAATCGATTCATAATTAAATGGTCACTGTGCAGGTAACATCATTTGATCGTTGTGTTGCCTGTAATTTGTTCCAAACTAGCTTCTGTTGTCATACAGGACCAGCAGTCATTACACAGTGAACTCTCAGCCAGAAATGACAGTCTCTCTGAAAACAACAACATTAAGGTGATACAGAGTTGAGAACTATTCACCTGTTCAGTAAAAAGATGGACTTTTAAATTTATTTCACCTTTATTTAACCAGGTAGGCTAGTTGAGAACAAGTTTTCATTTACAACTGCGACCTGGCCAAGATAAAGCAAAGCAGTGTGACACAGACAACAACACAGAGTTACACATGGAATAACATGGAATAAACAAACAAGCCAATAACACAAACAAGTCGATGACACAGTAAAAAAAAGAGTCTAATAACAGTGTGTGCAAAAGGCATGAGGAGGTAGGCAATAAATAGGCCATAGGAGCGAATAGTTACAATTTAGCAGAATAACACTGGATTGATAAATGAGCAGATGATGATGTGCAAGTAGAGATACTGGTGTGCAAAAGAACAGTAAAGTAAACAAAAACAGTATGGGGATGAAGTAGGTAGATTGGGTGGGCTATTTACAGATGGACTATGTACAGCTGCAGCAATCGGTTAGCTGCTCAGATAGCTTATGTTTAAAGTTGGTGAGGGAAATATAAGTCTCCAGCTTCAACGATGTTTGCAATTTGTTCCAGTCACTGGCAGCAGAGAACTGGAAGGAAAGGCGGCCAAATGAGGTGTTGGCTTTGGGGATGCTCAGTGAGATATACCTGTTGGAACGTGTGCTACGGGTGGGTGTAGTTATCGTGACCAGTGAGCTGAGATAAGGCGGAGCTTTACCTAGCATAGACTTATAGATGACCTGGAGCCAGTGGGTCTGGCGATGAATATGTAGCGAGGGCCAGCCGACTAGAGCATACAGTGGTGGGTGGTATAAGGTGATTTGGTAACTAAATGGATGGCACTGTGATAGACTGCATCCAGTTTGCTGAGTAGAGTATTGGAAGCAATTTTGTAGATGACATCGCCGAAGTCGAGTATTGGTAGGATAGTCAGTTTTACTAGGGTAAGTTTGGTGGCGTGAGTGAAGGAGGCTTTGTTGCGAAATAGAAAGCCGATTCTAGACTTGATTTTGGATTGTAGATGTTTAATATGAGTATGGAAGGAGAGTTTACAGTCTAGTCAGACACCTAGGTATTTACAGTTGTCCACATATTCTAGGTCAGAACCATCCAGGTTGGTGATGCTGGTCGGACGGGCGGGCGAGGGCAGCGAACGTTTGAAAAGCATGCATTTGGTTTTACTAGCGTTTAAGAGCAGTTGGAGGCCACGGAAGGAGTGTTGTATGGCATTGAAGCTCGACTCCAGTATTATGGATATTACCATATACAGTGCCTTGCGAAAGTATTCGGCCCCCTTGAACTTTGCGACCTTTTGCCACATTTCAGGATTCAAACATAAAGATATAAAACTGTATTCTTTTGTGAAGAATCAATAACAAGTGGGACACAATCATGAAGTGGAACGACATTTATTGGATATTTCAAACTTTTTTAACAAATCAAAAACTGAAAAATTGGGCGTGCAAAATTATTCAGCCCCTTTACTTTCAGTGCAGCAAACTCTCTCCAGAAGTTCAGTGAGGATCTCTGAAATGCTTACTTACAGGCTCTAACCAACAGTGCAAAAAAGGTATTAGGTGAACAATAGGTAATTAAAGAAATAAAAACAACAGTAAAAAGACAGTGAAAAAATAACAGTAGCAAGGCTACATAAAGGCACCTGTTAGTTGGGCTGATTGAGGTAGTATGTACAGTCGTGGCCAAAAGTTTTGAGAATGACACAAATATAAATTTTCACAAAGTTTTCTGCTTCAGTGTCTTTAGATATTTTTGTCAGATGTTACTATGGAATACTGAAGATAATTACAAGCATTTCATAAGTCTCAAAGGATTTTATTGACAATTACATGAAGTTGATGCAAAGAGTCAATATTTGCAGTGTTGACCCTTCTTTTTCAAGACCTCTGCAATCCGCCCTGGCATGCTGTCAATTAACTTCTGGGCCACATCCTGACTGATGGCAGCCCATTCTTGCATAATCAATGCTTGGAGTTTGTCAGAATTTGTGGGTTTTTGTTTGTCCACCCGCCTCTTGAGGATTGACCACAAGTGGTCTTAGGCAAAATTGTGAGTCAGCACACTCCCTTGGCTGAGAAGCAAAACCACACATGAATGGTCTCAGGATGCTTTACTGTTGGCATGACACATGACTGATGGTAGTGCTCACCTTGTCTTCTCCGGATATGCTTTTTTCCAGATGCCCCAAACAATCGGAAAGGGGATTCATCAGAGAAAATTACTTTACCCCAATCCATGTACCTTTTGCAGAATATCAGTCTGTCCCTGATGTTTTTCCTGGAGAGAAGTGGCTTCTTTGCTGCCCTTCTTGACACCATGCCATCCTCCAAAAGTCTTCGCCTCACTGTGCATGCAGGTGCACTCACACCTGCCTGCTGCCATTCCCGAGCAAGCTCTGTACTGGTGGTGCCCCGATCCCGCAGTTGAATCAACTTTAGGAGACGGTCCTGGCACTTGCTGGACTTTCTTGGGAGCCCTGAAGCATTCTTCACAACAATTGAACCGCTCTCCTTGAAGTTCTTGGTGATCCAATAAATGGTTGATTTAGATGCAATCTTACTGGCAGCTTTTTGTGCAAAGCAATGATGACGGCACGTGTTTCCTTGCAAGTAACCATGCTTGACAGAGGAAGAACAATGATTCCAAGCACCACCCTCCTTTCGAAGCTTCCAGTCTGTTATTCGAAGTCAATCAGCATGACAGAATGATCTCCAGCCTTGTCCTCGTCAACACTCACACCTGTGTTAACCGGAGAATCACTGACATGATGTCAGCTGGTCCTTTTGTGGCAGGGCTGAAATGCAGTGAACATGTTTTTGGGGGATTCAGTTCATTTGCATGGCAAAGAGGGACTTTGCAATTAATTGCAATTCATCTTATCACTCTTCATAACATTCTGGAGTATATGCAAATTGCCATCATACAAACTGAGGCAGCAGACTTTGTGAAAATTAATATTTGTGTCATTCTCAAAACTTTTGGCCACGACTGTAAATGTAGATATGTTTAAATTGACTATGCATATATGATGAACAGAGAGTAGCAGTAGCGTAAAAGAGGGGTTGGCAGGTGGTGACACAATGTAGATAGCCCGGTTAGCCAATGTGCGGGGGCACTGGTTGGTCGGGCCAATTGAGGTAGTATGTACATGAATGTATAGTTAAAGTAACTATGCATATATGATAAACAGGGAGTAGCAGCAGCGTAAAAGAGGGGTTGGGGGGGACGGGGGTCACACAATGCAAATAGTCCGGGTAGCCATTTGATTACCTGTTCAAGAGTCTTATGGCTAGGGGGTAAAAACAGTTGAGAAGCCTTTTTGTCCTAGACTTGGCACACCGGTACCGCTTGCCATGCGGTAGTAGAGAGAACAGTCTATGACTGGGGTGGCTGGGGTCTTTGACAATTTTTAGGGCCTTCCTCTGACACTGCCTGGTGTAGAGGTCCTGGATAGCAGGCAGCTTAGCCCCAGTGATATACTGGGCTGTACACACTACCCTCTGTAGTGCCTTGCGTTTGGAGGCCAAGCAATTGCCATACCAGGCAGTGATGCAACCAGTCAGGATGCTCTCGATGTTGGAGCTGTAGAACCTTTTGAGGATCTGAGACCCATGCCAAATTTTAAACGTTTCCTGAGGGGGAATAGGCTTTGTCGTGCCCTCTTCACGACTGTCTTGGTGTGTTTGGACCATTCTAGTTTGTTGGTGATGTGAACACCAAGGAACTTGAAGCTCTCAACCTGCTCCACTACCGCCCACTCGATGAGAATGGGTGCGTGCTCGGTCCTCCTTTTCCTGTAGTCCACAATCATCTCCTTAGTCTTGGTTACATTGAGGGAAAGGTTGTTATTCTGGCCCCACCCGGCCAGGTCTCTGACCTCCTCCCTATAGGCTGTCATGTCGTTGTCGGTGATCAGGCCTACCACTGTTGTGTCGTCTGCAAAATTAATGATGGTGTTGGAGTCGTGCCTGGCCAGTACAGGAGGGGACTGAGCATGCACCCCTGGGGGGCTCCGTGTTGAGGATCAGCGTGGCAGATGTGTTGCTACCTACCCTCACCACCTGGGGGCGGCCCATCAGGAAGTCCAGGATCCAGTTGCAGAGGGAGGTGTTTAGTCCCAGGGTTCTTAGCTTAGTGATGAGCTTTGAGGGCACTATGGTGTAGAATGCTGAGCTGTAGTCAATGAATAGCATTCTCACACAGGTGTTCCTTTTGTCCAGGTGGGAAAGGGCAGTGTGGAGTGCAATAGAGATTGCATCATCCGTTTGGGCGGTATGCAAATTGAAGTGGGTCTAGGGTTTCTGGGATAATGGGGTTGACGTGAGCCATTACCAGCCTTTCAAAGCACTTCATGGCTACGGACGCGAGTGCTACGGGTCTGTAGTCATTAAGGCAGGTTGCCTTCGTGTTCTTGGGCACAGGGTCTGCTTGAAACATGTTGGTATTACAGACTCAGTCAGGGACATGTTGAAAATGTCAGTGAAGACACCTGCCAGTTGGTCAGCACATGCCCGGAGCACACCTCCTGGTAATCCGTCTGGCCCCGCAGTCTTGTGAATGTTGACCTCTTTAAAGGTCTTACTCACGTCGGCTACGGAGAGCGTGATTACACAGTCGTCCTGTACAGCTGATGCTCTCATGCATGCCTCAGTGTTGCTTGCCTCGAAGCGAGCATGAAGTGATCTAGCTCGTCTGGTAGGCTCGTGTCACTGGGCAGCTTGCGGCTGTGCTTCCCTTTGTAGTCTGTAATAGTTTGCAAGCCCTGCCACATAAGACGAGCGTCGGAGCCGGTGTAGTACGATTCAATCTTAGCCCTGTATTGACGCTTTGCCTGTTTGATGGTTCATTGCAGGGCATAGCAGGATTTCTTATAAGCTTCTGTGTTAGAGTCCCGCACCTTGAAAGCGGCAGCTCTAACCTTTAGCTCAGTGCGAATGTTGCCTGTAATACATGGCTTCTGGTTGGGGTATGTACGTATAGTCACTGTGGGGATGATGTCCTCGATACACTTATTAATAAAGCCAGTGACTGATGTGGTGTACTCCTCAATGCCATCTTAAGAATCCCGGAACATGTTCCAGTCTCTGATAGCAAAACAGTCCTGTAGTTTAGCATCTGCTTCATCTGACCACTTTTTTACAGACCGAGTCACTGGTGCTTCCTGCTTTAATTTTTGCTTGTAAGCAGGAATCAGGAGGATAGAGTTGTGGTCGGATTTACCAAATAGAGGGCGAGGGATAGCTTTGTACGCATCTCTGTGTGTGGAGTACAGGTGATCTATAATTTTTCCCCCTCTGTTTGCACATTTAACATGTTGATAAAATTAGGTAGAACTGATTTAAGTTGCCTGTATTAAAGTTTCCAGTCACTCACGCCTCTGGGTGAGTGGTTTCCTTTTTGCTTATTTCCTTATACAACTGACTGAGTGCGGTCTTAGTGCCAGCATCCGTCTGTAGTGGTAAATACAGTGACGGAAAAAAGTATTTGATCCCCTGCTGATTTTGTACGTCTGCCCACTGACAAAGAAATTATCAGTCTATAATTTTAATGGTAGGTTTATTTGAACAGTGAGAGACAGAATAACAACAAAAAAATCCAGAAAAACGCATGTCAAAAATGTTATAAATTGATTTGCATTTTAATTAGGGAAATAAGTATTTGACCCCCTCTCATTCAGAAAGATTTCTGGCTTCCAGGTATCTTTTATACAGGTAACGAGCTGAGATTAGGAGCACACTCTTAAAAGGGAGTGCCCCTAATCTCAGCTTGTTACCTGTATAAAAGACACCTGTTCAGAGAAGCATTCAATCAATCAGATTCCAAACTCTCCACCATGGCCAAGACCAAAGAGCTCTCCAAGGATGTCAGGGGCAAGATTGTAGACCTACACAAGGCTGGAATGGGCTACAAGACCATTGCCAAGCAGCTTGGTGAGAAGGTAACAACAGTTGGTGCGATTATTCGCAAATGGAAGAAACACAAAAGAACTGTCAATCTCCCTCGGCCTGGGGCTCCATGCAAGATCTCACCTCGTGGAGTTGCAATGATCATGAGAATGGTGAGGAATCAGCCCAGAACTACACGGGAGGATCTTGTCAATGATCTCAAGGCAGCTGGGACCATAGTCACCAAGAAAACAATAGGTCCCCCTGCTCAAGAAAGCACATATACATGCCCGTCTAAAGTTTGCCAATGAACATCTGAATGATTCAGAGGACAACTGGGTGAAAGTGTTGTGGTCAGATGAGACCAAAATGGAGCTCCTTGGCATCAACTCAACTCGTCGTGTTTGGAGGAGGAGGAATTCTGCCTATGACCCCAAGAACACCATCCCCACCTTCAAACATGGAGGTGGAAACATTATGCTTTGGGGGTGTTTTTCTGCTAAGGGGACAGGACAACTTCACCGCATCAGAGGGACGATGGACGGGGCCATGTACCGTCAAATCTTGGGTGAGAACCTCCTTCCCTCAGTCAGGGCATTGAAAATGGGCCGTGGATGGGTTTTCCAGCATGACAATGACCCAAAACACACGGCCAAGGCAACAAAGGAGTGGCTCAAGAAGAAGCACATTAAGGTCCTGGAGTGGCCTAGCCAGTCTCCGGACCTTAATCCCATAGAAAATCTGTGGAGGGAGCTGAAGGTTCGAGTTGCCAGGTCAGGTTACAGGAGACTACAACCCTACAGATTATCTCTCAAGGAGGAGAGATCTAGGGGCCTGAGATTTTCTCAGGAGCGTGAGGGGTCATAAAGCCCCCAAATCTTCAGACCCCTAGATCTCTCCTCCTTGAGAGATAATCTGTAGGGTTGTAGTCTCCTGTAACCTGACCTGGTCAGGACAACTGTATTCTCCTAAAAGGAAAAAAGGTTATATTCCGCGGAATCCTCAAAAAGGGTGACAGGGTGATAGGTAAGGTGGAGGTGATATAATCCTTGACTACTCTCAAAGCACTTCATGATGACATGCCGGGGCGGAAGTAATTTAATTCCGTTATCTTTGCCTTCTTGGGTACAGGAACAATGGTGGCCATTTTGAAGCATGTGGGGACAGCAGACTGGGATAGGAAACTATGTGGGAGTGGAACTTTGAAAAGTACACAGAGTACAGCCAAGAAGGCTCTGAACCACTACATTAAGCATGTGATAAAGGAGGGGTGGGGGCAGGCTGGGAAGGCCCTGATGATCAACACAGACAAGTTCATCTGCACCATGCAGGCTCTGGTTGTGGCCAGAGGGGCCGCCAAAGCTGCCCAGGCCATCAGAGTCACTGCGCTCGTCATGTCCACCCGTGCCAAGTTTGCCACCAAGATCCAAGAGCTGTGCAAGGACCTGCAGGATGGGTTATTGGAGCTGAACAAAGTGAAAACCCAGCTGCAGAAGACCAGGGATGGAATCAAGCTGGAGGAGGAGGATGTGAAGATGGATGATGGCCGGGAGTCAGACCCAGTTAGACTAGCTCAGCTTGACCAAAAGTTGGAAAGGAGAACAATAGTAATAAAGAAGGGTTATTACTTTTGATTATTTCTCTATTTTCTTTCTCTGCATTGTTGGGAAGGGCCCATAAGTAAGCATTTCACTGTTAGTCAGCACCTGTTGTTTACGAAGCATGTGATAAATACAATTTGATTTAAGAAGACGGGGACTAAAAATGAAATAATGAAGTTGAAGAAGTTGTGTGAGACTGTTGGAGTTGGAGAAAGAGGGGACGTGAGAGTGAAGACACTAATGTAAAAGGTGAGAATAATGGTACGAGAATTAAAGAGAAGGGTCTGTCTGAGAAAGGAACAGAGTAGAAACAGCAAAGAAAGATGCACAGCAAGAAGAAAGTGTAGGCTATATAGAAATAATGATGCTCAAATTGAAAATCCTTAAACAAAATAATGAGGATTTCTTTCAGCCTAACTGAAGTGTAGATTACATCTCACATTCCAGTGTTTGAACTTATAAACAAGGCTGCATGTGATTTCTCTTAATGCGACTGTACTGCCAATGGCAATGTCTGCTTGGGGTATAAAGCCAGGTGTCACGGCTGATTTCCTCCTCTTCGTCTGAAGAGAGAATCACCCACAAAATACCCAAAGAATATGGCTGCCTAAATATGGTTCTGTTACAGGAATTATATTCCTCTATGTTTTAATACCCAATTAAAATGAAACACTCTTGTCAATTCCTAAGAATTTGTAAGACTCTTATTTGCATAAAATGGACAGAGACCAGTCTCAAAAAATCAACCAGCTGCGTTTATTCTCGAGAGTACTGAACACGATACAGTTTACCACAGATTATAAACTGAAAATGACGTCATTAGTTTTCGTAACACCCCGTCTCATCAACCAGCAGTACAATGGCTGTATAGTTCTCAAGCCTTCCCACATCGTCTCTCCTTACTAAGATAATTTACGACGCAAGCCAAGGTCTGCCTGTGTAGATAAGCATTCTAGCCAGTCTGGCTATAAGTTCATTCATTTCTACCACGGAACAGACAGTCATTGTTCTACTTCTTGATTATATTTACACACATTATATTCAGTACTAGGGTTAAAAGAAAATTCATACATCTGTACAGTAACATAATAGTTTTCTGATTAGTCAGTCCTGATTGAAATGTATACATAATTAGTCATTATTGATAAAAAAAATCCCTTAACAGGTTCCCAATCAGAGACAACGATAGACAGCTGCCTCTAATTGAGAACCAATCTAGGCAACCATAGACATACAATTTACCTAGAAAGGACCCAGCCCCATAAACTTACAAAACCCCTAGACAAGTGAAAACACATAAATCCCCCATGTCATACCCTGACCTAACCAAAATAATAAAGAAAACAAAGATAACTAAGGCCAGGGCGTGACACCGGGAGCTGCTTGTGGATTTGACAGCTCTAAAGCAGTTCCACCACAGATACCATCAAACAACAGCTATACACATTTTGGTTGAAGTGGATCTGACTGAATCAGGCCCTAAGAAACAAGAGGTGGTAGTGAGGAATACTTCTGAAAAAAAGATAGAGACAGGGAAAGCAAGCAGGCATAGCAGCAAAAGTGACAAAGAGCAAAACCAGAGGAGGAGTGAGAGGGATAGAGGTAGCAGTAGAGACGAAATACCAGAGATTGCTCTGGGATAAGACACAGTAAAGACCTGAAGCGAGGGAGCAAAACAAAAAATCTGGTGAAAAGGAGTAAGACTGAAAAGGGGGAGATAGAGAGAGGGGTTAAGAACTGGAGAGCAGAGACAGATAGGGGATTTATATCTGAGCAAATTATGAAAGACAAGAATTGTACTTTTGAATTCCGTAAAGTGAAACCAAGATGGCGTAGCAGTGAAGACGTGTTTGTTTGTCCTCTCGTGTACTTTTGTATTTTTTCGTATTTTATTGTATATATATTTCAATTTATTTTCATTCTCTTATTGATTTTGAATTCGATTATACCTTCCGGTAACCTGCCTCACCCAATGTGATACGGAATCGCTATTTTTTTCAATATTAGAACACATTCAAGAACCTCCAGAAGCTAACCAGCTAATCAGCTACAAGCTATTTAGTCATTGTTAGCCACTGCTAGCGGCTTTTACCTTCTGCACAGATACCAGCCCTGTTTTTAGCCTGGATAATACTCGCTAGTCTACCAGTATCGGACTGTCTCTCCACGGCTTTTTCACATTTCTTGTTTTGTAGATTGTTATATTTTCATCTTTATTAAAGATGTACAAAACTAACCACGCTGCATTTTGGTCCGCCTCTCTTTCACCAGAAGAAAACCGTTACAGAATCACCCACCACAACAGGACCAAGCGGCGTGGTAACGGGCAACAGCAACAGCGATGTCAGGATTTCGGGACAGGGGAGCAGAATCTGGACTACACAACTTGGGAAGAGATAGACAGGTGGGCGGTCGACCCAGGGAGAGTGCCGGAGCCCGCCTGGGATTCGATGGAGCAGTGCGCGGAAGGTTACAGGATAATGAGGTTGGCGAAACGAATACGGCTGGCAAGGAAGCCCGAGAGTCAGCCCCAAAAATTTATTGGGGGGGTGGCACAGGGAGAGTGTGGCAGAGTCAGGAGTCAGACCTGAGCCAACTCCCCCTGTTTATCGTAAGGAGCCAAGGAGGAAACCAGAACCAGAGCCGGTGTTGGAGGTGAGCGAAGCAGAGACTGTGAAGGAGTTAATGGGGAGTTTGGAGGAGAGAGATATGAGGGAGTTGCTGTGTTGGTGCATGAGACACGGAATTCGCCCGACGGAGCGTGTCGGGGATTTGATGACACCTGGGTCAGCTCTCCATACTCGTCCTGAGGTCCGTGCTAGTCGGCTGGTGAAGATGGTGCCAGTCTCACGCACCAGGCCTCCTGTGCACCTCCCTAGCCTTGCACGTCCTGTGCCAGCTCAGCGCTACAGTGCGCCTAGCAGTGCTAACCGTGGCGGGCGTGGTACTGGTCAGGCACCGTGTTATGCGGTGGAACGCACGGTGTCCCCAGTACGCGTGCTTAGCCCGGTACGCTACATCTCAGCTCCTCACATCTGCCGGGCTAGGGTGAAGATCCAGCCAGGGCGGTTGGTGCCAGCCCTGCTCTTAAGAGCTCCAGTGCGCCTGCATGGTCCGGTCTATCCGGTACCACCTCCACGCGCCAGCCCTCCGGTGGCAGCCCCCCGCACCAGGCTGTCTCTCCGTCTCATCCCTACAGGTGCTCCCGCCTGTCCAGTGCTGCCGGAGCCTTCCTCCTCTCCAGCGCTGCCGGAGTCTCCCGCCTGTCCAGCGCTGCTAGAGCCTTCCTCCTCCCCAGCGCAGCCAGAGTCTCCCGCCTGTTCGGCGCTGCCAGAGCTCCCGCCCCTCAGTCCAGAGGCGCTAGAGCCCCTCAGCCCAGAGGCGCCAGAGCTACTCAGTCGAGCGCTGCCAGAGCCTTCCTCTCCAGCGTTGCCGGAGCTTCCCGTCTGCCCAGCGCCATCAGAGTCGCCAGTCTGCCCAGCGCCATCTGAGCTACCCGTCTGCCCAGCGCCATCAGAGTCGCCAGTCTGCCCAGTGCCGCCTGAGCCACCCGTCGGCCCAGCGCCATCAGAGTCGCCAGTCTGCCCAGTGCCGCCTGAGCCACCCGTCGGCCCAGCACCGCCAGTGCCGCCAGTCTGCAAGGAGCCGCCAGTGCCGCCAGTCGGCCAGGGGCCGCCAGTGCCGCCAGTCGGCCAGGGCCCGCCAGTGCCGCCAGTCGGCCAGGGCCCGCCAGTGCCGCCAGTCAGCCCAGAGGCGCCAGAGCCGCCAGTCGGCCCAGAGGCGCCAGAGCCGCCAGTCAGCCCAGAGGCGCCAGTGCTGCCAGTCGGCCAGGGGCCGCCAGTGCCGCCAGTCGGCCAGGGGCCGCCAGTGCCGCCAGTCAGCCCAGAGGCGCCAGAGCCGCCAGTCGGCCCAGAGGCGCCAGAGCCGCCAGTCGGCCCAGAGGCGCCAGAGCCGCCAGTCAGCCCAGAGGCGCCAGTGCCGCCAGTCGGCCAGGGGCCGCCAGTGCCGCCAGTCGGCCAGGGCCGCCAGTCAGCCCAGAGGCGCCAGAGCCGCCAGTCAGCCCAGAGGCGCCAGAGCCGCCAGTCAGCCCAGAGGCGGCAGAGCCGCCAGTCAGCCCAGAGGCGCCAGAGCCGCCAGTCAGCCCAGAGGCGCCAGAGCCGCCAGTCAGCCCAGAGGCGTCAGAGCCGCCAGTCAGCCCAGAGGCGCCAGAGCCGCCAGTCAGCCCAGAGGCGCCAGAGCCGCCAGTCAGCCCAGAGGCGGCAGAGCCGCCAGTCAGCCCAGAGGCGCCAGAGCCGCCAGTCAGCCCAGAGGCGCCAGAGCCGCCAGTCAGCCCAGAGGCGTCAGAGCCGCCAGTCAGCCCAGAGGCGCCAGAGCCGCCAGTCAGCCCAGAGGCGCCAGAGCCGCCAGTCAGCCCAGAGGCGCCAGAGCCCCTCAGCCCAGAGGCGCCAGAGCCCCTCAGCCCAGAGCTTCTGCCCCTCTGTCCCGAGCTGCCCCTCTCTCCAGTGGGGTCATTGAGAAGGGTTGCCATGGTTAGAGAGCCACGGAGGCGGATAATAAGGCGGACAAAGACGATGGTGAAGTGGGGTCCGCGTCCTGCGCCAGAGCCGCCACCGCGGACAGACGCCCACCCAGACCCTCCCCTATAGGTTAAGGTTTTGCGGCCGGAGTCCGCACCTTTGGGGGGAGTACTGTCACGTTCTGACCTTTATTTCCTTTGTTTTGTCATTATTTAGTATGGTCAGGGCGTGAGTTGGGGTGGGCAGTCTATGTTTGTTTTTCTATGATTTGGGTATTTCTATGTTTTGGCCTAGTATGGTTCTCAATCAGAGGCAGGTGTCATTAGTTGTAGCCTGGGTTTCACTGTGTGTTTGTGGGTGATTGTTCCTGTCTTTGTGTTTGTGGCATCAGATAGGACTGTTTCGGCTTTTTCACATTTCTTGTTTTGTAGATTGTTATATTTTCATCTTTATTAAAGATGTACAAAACTAACCACGCTGCATTTTGGTCCGCCTCTCTTTCACCAGAAGAAATTACAGTCGGCCCCAGCCGCGAACTCAGGCTCTGTGTGTAGTTAATCCGACCCTCTCTGCCTAGTCATCACCATTTTACCTGCTGTTGTTGTGTTAGCTGATTAGCTGTTGTTGTCTCACCTGTTGTTTTAGCTAGCTCTCCCAATCAACACCTGCGATTACTTTATGCCTCGCTGTATGTCTCTCTCAAATGTCAATATGCATTGTATACTATTGTTCAGGTTAGTTATCATTGTTTTAGTTTACAATGGAGCCCCTAGTTCCACTCTTCATACCTCTGATACCTCCTTTGTCCCACCTCCCACACATGCGGTGACCTCATCCATTACCACCAGCATGTCCAGAGATACAACCTCTCTTATCATCACCCAGTGCCTGGGCTTACCTCCGCTGTACCTGCACCCCACCATACCTCTGTCATACCCCATTATGCCCTGAATATATTCTACCACGCCCAGAAATCTGCTCCTTTTATTCTTTGTCCCCAACGCTCTAGGCGACCAGTTTTGATAGACTTTAGCCGCACCCTCATCCTACTCCTCCTCTGTTCCGCGGGTGATGTGGAGGTAAACCCAGGCCCTGCATGTCCCCAGGCACCCTCATTTGTTGACGTCAACATCAGAAGCCTCCTCCCTAAGTTTGTTTTACTCGCGGCTTTAGCACACTCTGCCAACCCTGATGTCCTTGCCGTGTCTGAATCCTGGCTTAGGAAGCCCACCAAAAATTTGGAGATTTCCATACCCAACTATAACATTTTCCGTCAAGATAGAACTGCCAAAGGGGGAGAAGTTGCAGTCTACTGCAGAGATAGCCTGCAAAGTAATGTCATACTTTCCAAACCCAAACAGTTCGAACTTCTAATTTTAAAAATTAATCTCTCCAGAAAAAAGTCTCTCACTGTTGCCGTCTGCTACCAACCCCCTCAGCTCCCAGCTGTGCCCTGGACACCATTTGTGAATTAATCGCCCCCCATCTAGCTTCAGAGTTTGTTCTGTTAGGTGACCTAAACTGGATATGCTTAACACCCCAGCAGTCCTAAAATCTAAGCTAGATGCCCTCAATCTCATACAAATCATCAAGGAACCCACCAGGTACAACCCTAAATCTGTAAACAAGGGCACCCTCATAGACGTTATCCTGACCAACTGGCCCTCCAAATACACCTCCGCTGTCTTCAATCAGGATCTCAGCGATCACTGCCTCATTGCCTGTATCCGCTACGGGTCCGCGGTCAAACGACCACCCCTCATCACTGTCAAACACTCCCTAAAACACTTCTGCGAGCAGGCCTTTCTAATCAACCTGGCCCGGGTATACTGGAGGGATATTGACCTCATCCCGTCAGTTGAGGATGCCTGGTCATTCTTTAAAAATAACTTCCTCACCATCTTAGATAAGCATGCTCTGTTCAAAAAATGCAGGACTAAGAACAGATATAGCCCTTGATTCACTTCAGACCTGACTGCCCTCGACCAGCACAAAAACATCCTGTGGCGGACTGCAATAGCATCGAATAGTCCCCGCAATATGCAACTGTTCAGGGAAGTCAGGAACCAATACACGCAGTCAGTCAGGAAAGCAAAGGCCAGATTTTTCAAGCAGAAATTTGCATCCTGTATCCTGTCATAAAAAATCCTACTATGTGATTTTCTGGATTTTTTTTTCTCATTTTGTCTCTCATAGTTGAAGTGTACCTATGATGAAAATTACAGTTCTCTCTCATCTTTTTAAGTGGGAGAACTTGCACAATTGGTGGCTGACTAAATACTTTTTTGCCCCACTGTATATCCATCCTGCCCTGCCTATCTAAGGTCTTCGAAAGCCAAGTCAACAAACAGATCACTGACCATCTCGAATCCCACCGTACCTTCTCCGCTGTGCAATCTGGTTTCCGAGCCGGTCACGGGTGCACCTCAGCCACGCTCAAGGTACTAAACGATATCATAACTGCCAGCGATAAAAGACAGTACTGTGCAGCCGTCTTCATCAACCTGGCCAAGGCTTTCGACTCTGTCAATCACCATATTCTTATCGGCAGACTCAGTAGCCTCGGTTTTTCTAATGACTGCCTTGCCTGGTTCACCAGACAGAGGTCAGTGTGTCAAATCGGAGGGCATGTTGTCCGGTCCTCTGGCAGTCTCTATGGGGGTGCCACAGGGTTCAATTCTCGGGCCGACTCTTTTCTCTGTATATATCAATGATGTTGCTCTTGCTGCGGGTGATTCCCTGATCCACCTTTACGCAGACGACACCATTCTGTATACTTCTGGCCCTTCCTTGGACACTGTGCTATCTAACCTCCAAACAAGCTTCAATGCTATACAACACTCCTTCCGTGGCCTCCAACTGCTCTTAAATCCTAGTAAAACCAAATGCATGCTTTTCAAATGTTCGCTGCCTGCACCCGCACGCCCGACTAGCATCAGCACATTGGATGGTTCCGACCTAGAATATGTGGACATCTTTAAGTACCTAGGTGTCTGGCTAGACTGTAAACTCTCCTTCCAGACTCCTATCAAACATCTCCAATCTAAAATCAAATCTAGAGTCGGCTTTCTATTTCGCAACAAAGCCTCCTTCACTCACGCCGCCAAACTTACCCTAGTAAAACTGACTATCCTACCGATCCTCGACTTCGGCGATGTCATCTACAAAATAGCTTCCAATACTCTACTCAACAAACTGGATGCAGTTTATCACAGTGCCATCCGTTTTGTTACTAAAACACGTAGATGATGTATGCTCTAGTCGGCTGGCCCTCGCTACATATTCGTCTCCAGACCCACTGGCTCCAGGTCATCTACAAGTCTATGCTAGGTAAAGCTCCGCCTTACCTCAGTTCACTGGTCACGATGGCAACACCCTCCCGTAGCACGCGCTCCAGCAGGTGCACCTCACTGATCATCCCTAAAGCCTCATTTGGCTGCCTTTCCTTCCAGTTCTCTGCTGCCTGTGACTGGAACGAATTGCAAAAATCGCTAAAGTTGGAGACTTTTATCTCCCTCACCAACTTTAAACATCTGCTATCTGAGCAGCTAACCGATCGCTGCAGCTGTATATAGTCCATCAGTAAATAGCCCACCAAATTTACCTACCTTATCCCCATACTGTTTTATTTATTTACTTTTCTGCTCTTTTGCACACCAGTATCTCTACCTGCACATGACCATCTGATCATTTATCACTCCAGTGTTAATCTGCTAAATTGTAATTATTCGCCTACCTCCTCATGCCTTTTACACACAATGTATATAGACTCTTTCTTTTTTTCTACAGTGTTATTGATTTGTTTATTGTTTACTCCATGTGTAACTCTGTGTTGTTGTCTGTTCACACTGCTATGCTTTATCTTGGCCAGGTCGCAGTTGTAAATGAGAACTTGTTCTCAACTAGCCTACCTGGTTAAATAAAGGTGAAGTAAAAAAATAAATACAAAAAGTCAGCGTGGAAGAGGTGAAACAATTATTGTTGTCTATCAACAATGACAAACCACCGGGGTCTGACCACCTGGAAGGAAAATTACTGAGGATATTAGCGGACGATATTGCCCAATCTTAATTTAAGCCTACTAGAAAAGTGCTTGCCCCCAGGCCTGGAGGGAATTCCAGTCATTCCACTACCCAAGTATAGTAAAACCCCCTTTACTGGCTCATATAGCCGACCAATCAATCGGTTACCAACCCATACTAAACTTCTGGATAAATTGTGTTTGACCAGATACAATGCTATTTCACAGTAAACAAATTGACAACATACTTTCAGCATGCATATAGGGAAGGACACTCAACAAGCACAGCACTTCCAGGACCTCTATACCAGTCAGAGGAAGGCACCCCAAAAAATTGTCAAAGACTCCAGCCACCCAAGTCATAGACTGTTCACTCTGCAACCTCCCGGGAAGCGGTACCGGAGCGCCAAGTCTATGTCCAAGAGGCTTCTAAACAGCTTCTACCCACAAGCCATAAGACTCCTGAACACCTAATCCAATGGCTAGCCAGACAATTTGCATTGCCCCCCCCCCTTTTACACCGATGCTACTCTCTGTTGTTATCGTCTATGCATAGTCACTTTAATAACTCTACCTACATGTACATATTACCTCAACTCACCGGCCCCCGCACATTGACTCTGTACCAGTACCCCCATGTATATAGTCTTACTATTGTTATTTTACTGCTGCTCTATAATTACTTGTTACTTTTATTTCTTATTCCTATCCATATTTTTATTCATTGCATTGTTGGTTAGGGGCTCGTAAGTAAGCATTTCACTGTAAGGTCTACACCTGTATTCGGTACATGTGACAAATAAAATTTGATTTGATTTGCACAAATGACTGATGATTGGCTAAGATAAAATGATTGTGAGGGCTGTCTTGTTAAACTTCAGTGCAGCTTTTGACATTATTGATCATAGTCTGCTGCTGGAAAAACGGATGTGTTATGGCTTTACACCCCCTGCTATAATGTGGATAAAGAGTTACTTTTTATAATGGAAGCCTCTCAAACATAATCCAGGTAGAAGCAGGAATTCCCCAGGGTAGCTGTTTAGGCCCCTTGCTTTTTTCAATCTTTACTAAACGACATGCCACTGGCTTTGAGTAAGGCCAGTGTGTCTATGTATGCGGATGACTCAACACTATACATGTCAGCTGCTACAGCGACTGAAATGACTGCAACACTTAACAAAGAGCTACAGTTAATTACGGAATGGGTAGCAAGGAATAACTTAGTCCTAAATATTTCCAAAACGAAAAGCATTATATTTGGGACAAATCATTCACTAAACCCTAAACCTCAACTACATCTCATAATGAATAATGTGGAAATTGAGCAAGTTCAGGTGACTAAACTGCTTAGAGTTACCATGGATTGTAAACTGTCATGGTCAAAACATTTTTACACAACAGTAGCTAAGATGGGGAGAAGTCTGTCCACAATAAAGCATTGCTCTGCATTCGTCACAACACTATCAACAAGGCAGGTCCTACAGGCCCTGGTTTTGTCGCACCTGGACTACTGTTCCATGTATACCCCACAAGACATGCCACCAGAGGTCTCTTCACAGTCCCCAAGTCCAGAACAGACTATGGGAGGCGAGCCATGACTACATGGAACTTTATTCCACATCAGGTAACTGATGCAAGCAATAGAATCAGATTTAAAAAGCAGGTAAAAATACACCTTATGGAACAGCGGGGACAAAGGGACAGGAGACTGGGTGATGCTGAAAGGGACAAGAGACTTGGTGATGCTGAAAGGGACAGGAGACTGGGTGATGCTGAAAGGGAGAGGAGACTGGGCGATGCAAGGGACAGGGGAGAGGGCGAAAGGGACAGGGGAGAGGGCGATGCTGAGCAAAAGCCTCTCGGCCAAGGCTCTCGTCTGCATTATTAACTACTGAAAATGTGATTAAGTATTCTAAAATGGATTGACATGGTGTTTGGTTTTTAGATTATTTATTTGGGGACAAATCAAAAGCCAGTCATTGTGTTGCTAATATTTGCTCCTTCTTTGAAACTAGAGCAATGGAACTTCAAATGGTGCCTTTTATACACATTTGTCGTTCAACTTTTTTTAAGTGATTTTTTAAACAAGATCATCGTAGAGATTGTTGTATTAAAATATATCTCTGTCTGAAAACTGGTAGTGGATTCACACGGACTCAAATCACTTAAAAGAACAATGCTTGCTGCTCATGTGAATATCCTCAGGGTTTTCTTTCTCTGCTTAAATGTTTGCCATGACCACTTTTCCAATGTCAGAGATCAGTGTGTCGCAAACTCAGGTGTTTTTTGCACAATTTGAATGCTGGCCTCAAATTACTTTTGGTGTGTTTATAGTAATGTTTTTGCCACTGAACTCCTAAATTTGTTCTTTATTTAATGGTTACTGATACATGGGTCACATTCACATGTGGGCAGCATGTAGCCTAGAGGTTAAGAGTATTGGCCTGGCAATCAAAAGGTCTCTGATTCTAATCCCCGAGCAGACTAGGTGGAAAATCTGTCGATGTGCCCTTGAGCAAAGCACTTAACCCTAATTGCTCCTGTAAGTCACTCTGGATAAGAGTGTCTGCTAAATTACTAAAATGTAAATTCCATAAACATAGGTTTATGTTTTTTGAGGTGTTGGTTTCTAAAAAAAAATAGAGCTAACTTCTAGCATAATTTGTTTTTGCCACACTGAAATTATCTAAAAATGCTCGCTGTACTTTAGTATACGGCTAAAACTAAAGCAGATACAGCCATGCTCTTACCACTTGAGGGCGACAGAGTTGTAGTACTAGATGTCTCTTTTTCAGATGAGCCCTGTATAACACAACAAAGATCAAAATACAAGAAACACATTAAAATGTCACATCCATATACACATGAATATACTTAATATACACAACAGTACACAAAAACAAAACAAAATAATCAAATAATAAAAATAAAACTTCTTCAGTAAAATGGTGCCCTGTGCCACAAAATGCATAGATATCTACGTTTATAAACACAAGGTCGATACAGTTATCGTTATTTGTGGCACAGATCGTAAATATTATTTTGAGTTAATTCTTTGAGGAATTCTTTTTTTGTTAAAACTTGAGTTGTACCAGCCCCCAGGAGTATACACTGGAGTTGCTTACCAAGACAACATTGAATGTTCCTGAGTGGCCTAATTACAGTTTTGACTTCAATCGACTTGAAATAACTTGGAAGAATTTTTAAAAGAATAGTGGGTAAATATTGTACAATCCAGGTATGAAAAGCTCTTAGAGATTTACACAAAAACCCTCACAGCTGTAATTGTTGCCAAAGGTGATGGTAACATGTATTCATTCAGGGGGTTGAATATTTATCTAATCAAGATATATGTGTTTTATTTTTCATTACTAAAAAAATTAAAACATAGAATACTTCTTCCACTTTGACATTACAGAGTATTGTGTGTTGATTGTTGACAAAAAAAATGACAATTTTAATCCCACTTTGGAACATAACAAAATTAGTAAAAAGTCAAGGGGTGTGACTACTTTCTGAAGGCATTATATGTTTGTTGACTGTTATACAGGCACTGGATTATGAGCTGGCTTGTAGCTTGTTTGTTTGGGTCGATTCCAGACATATGCAACATCAGTGGTCGCTTAGGGCCACCAGCCCATATGGATGAAAATACCCTCAAATTAAAGCAGACAGTCTGCACTTTAACCTCATCACTGTATCATTTAAAATCCAAAGCGCTGGAGTAAAGAGCCAAATTAACCAATGTGTCATTATACCATTACTTTTGGAGTTCACTGTATGCCTCAATGCGATCATATTTGTGGGTTGTTGGGGGTGTGGCTTTCAGTTAGTTATTTTTTGGCCATCCATCCCATGAGAGGGAATGTTATTCCAGTTAATCTGTATGTCATTCCAGTGTACTGCTCGCTATTAATTCTATCTGACGGTGTTTGCATGTTTAGGTAAAAACACCCCCCAAAAATGCATTTTGCTCAATCTGATTCGGTGGGCCTGCCTCTCCAGTGGGTGATCTTCCGCACTATATCGCAATTGAAATGTAAGGAAAATGTATCGAGTTGACATATGCAGCGTTTAGGACTACAAAGAATGCAGTCTCCGCAAACGCTGAACATTGTCTTTAAACTTTTATCGTGCTGTAGCCCTTAGTAATAATAGCGATAACTTCATGCATTGTTGATCCCCTTTTGTATCTGGTTTTCAATCAGCATCTGAGCAGAAAAGTTGTCCAGCGTAACTTGAGTATGTGTAGTTATTTATACCTGAGTCTAACCTGCTGGTAATGAACCCAATAAAAGTTTAAGGGGAAGCTGTTTCACAACAGGAGGAAGTATACTGTAGGTTTCACCAGAAACACAATGCAACCTATAAAGAATTTAAAGGATACCATGTAACAAATGATGAACTACAGCCAGGAAGGTGTGTCAACTGAACCTGCGTCAGTAACTGGAGCTGATTGTGTTTTGTTTTTTTGTCCCATGATCCCTGTTATGATTACCTGTTCTCAGGTGGAACGAATCCAAGTGGACTTGATTCAAGAATGCAGACCAAAAGTCCCTTCTTTCTCTCTCCCTCTCTTTCCATGGCATGACTATGGGTTTTACTGTTGACATCAAACCCAGAAAATGTGGAACACAACCAGTAAAACCATGTTTGAAGAATGAAGCATTTAGTGCTTTTAGCTATTATTCTGCTTGATTGTTTGTGTTGTCTATGTTTGCTATAGTTCACACTGGCCAAGACCTGGGTAAAATACTATACCTTTAATAGAATGAGCTTATGCAGGTTAATAATTAAATGTGTGCATTTCATATGAAAATCAGGTAAAGGAAGTGAACCAGACAGTCTTCTGAAAAGGAAACGCTGACTGATCGTCGCGATCAGGACGTGTGCTGACCAACTGGCAGGTGTCTTCACTGACATTTTCAACATGTCCTTGATTGAGTCTGTAATACCAACATGTTTCAAGCAGACCACCATAGTCTCTGTGCCCAAGAACACGAAGGCAACCTGCCTAAATGACTACAGACCCGTAGCACTCACGTCCGTAGCCATCTAGTGCTTTGAAAGGCTGGTAATGGCTCACATCAACACCATTATCCTAGAAACCATAGACCCACTCCAATTTGCATATCGCCCAAACAGATCCACAGATGATGCTATCTCTATTGCACTCATCACACTGCCCTTTCCCACCTGGACAAAAGAAACACCTATGTGAGAATGCTATTCATTGACTACAGCTCAGCGTTCAACACCATAGTGCCTCAAAGCTCATCACTAAGCTAAGGACCCGGGGACTAAACACCTCCCTCTGCAACTGGATCCTGGACTTCCTGACGGGCCGCCTGGGGGGTGGTGAGGGTAGGTAGCAACACATCTGCCACGCTGATCCTCAACACTGGAGCCCCCCCAGGGGTGCGTGCTCAGTCCCCTCCTGTACTCCCTGTTCACCCATGACTGCATGGCCAGGCACATCTCCAACACCATCATTACGTTTGTAGACGGCACAACAGTGGTAGGCCTGATCACCGACAAGACAGCCTATAGGGAGGAGGTCAGAGACCTGGCCGGGTGGTGCCAGAATAACAACCTATCGCTCAACGTAACCAAGACTAAGGAGCTGATAATAGATTACGGGAAAAGGAGGACTGAGCACACCCCAATTCACATCGACTGGGCGGTAGTGGAGCAGGTTTCAAGTTCCTTGGTGTCCACATCACCAACACCATTTTTTTACACTGCTGCTACTCGCTGTTTATTATTTATGCAGTCACTTTACCCCTACATACATGTACACATTACCTCAATTACCTCAACTAACCTGTACTCCTGCACCAATGGAGGCTGGTGACTTGAAAAATTGAGGAGGATGGGAGACCCACGATATAGGCGCTGAGCGCACAGAGATGTCAAAGTGTGTATCAAAAATCATCAAAAGAGTAATTATTTTAACCTAAAGCATTTAATAAAGATATGTATAGTACAATATTATGGGGATTGGGAATGAGAGGGCTAGCTACACAGTGTTTGGAAGGGATCACAGCAATGATTGAATGAGGGTATGAGGCATGAGTTGAGTTGTTCACAGGCTTGACTTCAATGCAGGATTTGCCTGGGAAGACAAAAAACAACAACACACTACAAAGTTAGGCAAAAGAGCAAATAATGAGTTAGTCCAAGCAAAGAGTAAAATCATTGATGTGCAATAATGTAAGTGTATATGTGATTGACTCTACATAGAGTAATGAGAGAAAATTGACAGGGGTACTCACAGTGCTTGGAGAGGAAACATGCAACGTGCCAGTGGATGAGCGGGCACATGAGACGTTGCTTCAGTTCATGTCAGGACAGAGTTGACAATGGTAGTAGAGTGGACTGGTCATCACCTCTTAAAAACAGGGAATAGCAGGGGACTTAGCTGGAAATAAAAATATCAGATATATTCCATTACAGCTGCGCCATCATAGGTTTGAACAAGTTTCTCTGTGAAGTTAAACACAAGAGTTGGCATCTCGCCCACTTAATATATCAAAGTAGCCCAAGAAACATTCTTGAATAACACCCTGATCATCAACTGAGGGCTGAGTTTGCTTTATGAATGTTTGTATCATGCAGTCCTATGCAACTGTAGGCCTTATAGAATTGTTTACTCACATCTGTCATCACTATTATGTTGATTGATTATTTCCAGTTAATCATTTTTGATTGAAAACATATTGGCAGCCTAGCCAGCCCGATTTGGAATATAAACAAAATTTGATCACATTTACATTTTCTGGACTATAAATACAGATGGACTATAAATACATAATGTTACCAATTAGTTTACCCTGACCAAATGGACAGCAAACATAGGCTGTATGCATCTGCTCATTTTAGTAGCCTACAGTTGCTCAGACTGAAAAGTTGTCTCGTTTTCATCCCATACAGCAAGTAACCCCTGTATATAGCCTTGTTATTTTGTGTTACTTTCTTTTTACTTTAGTTTGTTTAGTAAATATTTTCTTAAATCTTATTTTTCTTAAAACTGCATTGTTAGTTAAGGGCTTGTAAGTAAGCATTTCACTGTAATGTATAACACCTGTTGTATTTAGAGCATGTGACAAACAACATTAGATTTGACTTGATTATCAGACCGGTTTATTTTTAATCGCACATTGTTTCCTTCTATGTGTGATTTCACAATAACTCATTGTTATACCGCCCAAGCCTAATGGAGAGGATGCTTGTAGGTTTGTATCTATCAATATAGGGTTGGTCAGTTGAAGAATTGAATTGACATCAGTACTTAGCCCACTAGTTCTCTAAGTTTGCTTACACCACTTACACCAATAATTGTTCTTTTGACCAATTGCATCAAAATCTTTTGCCAATAATTGGTCTTTTGACCAATCAGACCAGATATTTTGTCAACAATTGGTCTAGACCAGTGGTTCTCAAACCTTGACCTTTGCCTTAGCACTACACAGCTGATTCAAATCATCAAAGCTTGATGATGAGTTGATGATTTGAATAAGTTGTGTAGTGCTAAGGAAAAAAACACAACATGCACCCCTTTGGGTCCATAGGACCAGGATTGAGAACCACTGGTCTAGACTAATAGTTTCCTTCTTGTAAATACACAAGGGCAAACGAGGAACTGAATTTCTGAATTCATACTTACATACAGTATTATTCCATTGCGTGGTAACACACCTTTACCGGTAATCCACGCCCTGCCTCCTTCCACATGAACATGTAGATAAGGAGTAAAAAACATATTACAGAATTTAGAAAGTATTAATCCCGCTGAGACAGTGTATTGACTAAAGGATAAGCTTACTAAATACAGGACCAAGTAAGTCTTGTATTTGTATTTAAGAATACTTTGCATTTAGATTTTAAACATTTGGTTGATGGCTTCTTAAATAAAATATGACAAATGTATTTCTCTACTATCAGAAAAGATGACAATGAGTGTTTTTATTTCTGATAATTGTTCTATTTTCTCCACGATTTACCATGTTCCCATGTAGGAATGGACAGAGGACTTCTCTTTGTGGCCTCTATGGTGATGGGCTGCCTGGCACCAGGTGTTAGTGGAAACGGACATCTCTCGTTTGCCAATAATACGGAGGTAAGGTTCTCAATCTACTCTTTCCAGCAACACCTTTATGGACCAGGGGCCGGATTCACAAAACATTACTTACGAAAAAAATTAAGAAGCTGCTGAAAACAAAAAAAATAAGAAGTTCATAACATAGTTCGTAAATGCGATTCCTCAATGTTCTTGGGAATTCGTCGTTTTCTTAGAAACTTCGTAAATATATTTCTTAAGAACTTCGTAAATATCGTTTTATGTGGCATTGACATTAGTGACGTGCTTGAAACTAATAAATAAGCCTATGTGACATGAATGATAGGATTTGGCCCACTATAAGTGTTGATGTTTACATTGAATTACTTTTTTTTTGCTTTATATCTCCAGAATTTTTTTTTTGCTTTATGTCTCCAGCTCGCGAAACCTTTATACACGCATACAAAAAAAACGTTCTTTTTCACACATTATAGGAAGACTAGCGTTAGCTACTGTACATCAAAATAAAATTTTCAGCAAACAAGAGCTTGGAGTGATGATGGAGGAAATAGCAGCCAGGAAAAGGTTGCTGTTGGGGAGACTTGATAACTGCGGGGTCAATGCAGACAAAAAAAGAGAGAGGATGGGCGAGTGGCCTAGTCTGTCAATGCTGTCGGGGTTATGGCAAAGGACAGTGACGCCTTAAAAAAAGAAGTGGTCCGACATCAAGTCGACTGCTAAGAAGAAGGGAGCTGAGAGACCATTAATGTGGACCAGCTGGAGGAGAAGGTGGTAGAGGGACTGCGCAACCGGTAAATTAGGTAGCTAGCTACCTTCGCTAGCCAAGCGTCCCGACATTATAGCCAACAACATAGCTAACTTTGCCAAGTTCTTTGCAAATTGACGAGATAACGCTAGCTATTTAACACTTATAGAATATTGTAATATATTGTTAATTACTAGTTAGCTAGATAATGCACGTTTAATTTGTTTTCTTTCTGTATTTAAATACCCGGTTGCCAGCTGTATCTGGTGCAAGAAAACGTTAATGTTTACACAATTATCTAGTCGTCTCAAGACAAGGGTTTAGCTGTCCTAAAGTTCAGTACATTTCAAATAAGAAATCCTAAAGCATTATTTTCAAAAATCCCATTTCATAACTTTCTTCATAGGAAGAAACTTAGGAAAAACCTTAACATGTCCAATAAGTTTATTGAGGAATAGCAACGTTGCTTAACTTTCTTCTTAAGTCTATAGTTATGGAAAAATGGTCAGTTAAGAAGACATTTCTTCTTAAGAAAATTGTGAATCGGGCGCCAGATCCTAACTTAAAGTCATAGTTCACTCCCAAATCAAAGTTAGGCAGATGATTTTAGAAGTCATTGGTATGATGTCAATGAGTCAATAGCCCACAAATGTAGATATTGAAATGAACTTGTGTGTGTGTGCATAACTTGAACTAGATTTGCTGTGTGTGGTTTGACAGGTGCATATCACACGGACAGGCTGTGGATTGACTAAGCTGTGTGTAGAGACCCCAGAACAATGTGATCCTACAGGAAAAACAAGCTGCCTCTTCGCTTCCATCGTCACCACCGCCCCCTCTCCTCCTAATGGAGTAGACCTGTTAGTTGAGCTCCTTGGGGACTCCAGTGGATACATCGCTCTAGGACTGACTGCCAACGAGACAGAGGTAACACATGCGCACACACACAACCAGAAAAACAAGGTGAACCCATAACCACATAATTATTACTTTTTGGACTTCTTCCCAAAGACAAGACATTAAGGGACCATTCTTTGGACATTAAATTGTTGTTGTAGTAGAGGTAATGATGATTGTCTGTAACCCATGCTCTCCCTCTCTCCTATGAATAGGGAACGTCTATGGTTTTTATCTGTGCCCAGAACAGAAATGGCAGTTTCTTCTTCCGCTCTGCCCAGCGCAACAACCTCAACAACACAATTTCTCTGACACAAAGGGTGAAGAGGCTTTCATCTAATCAATTGACACTAATGAGGTTGGTTATTGACTGTAGGCAAATGTAACACTTTTTCTTGTGTTCCCAGATTGTGAAAAACATCACTGGCTCAGTCAATGGGACTTTCATACAGTGTAAATTCATGCTGCCAGCGGTTAATGCAACAACCAGGACCAGTCACGTCACCACCTTCGTCACCTTCCTCGCTGTGGGAAATGTCATAAACGGTAAGTGTTGACCTGATATTGGAACCAGGCACAGACCCCCCCCCCCTCACTGTAATCATTTTATCTTCTAAACATCTGCCTTCTGCTTCATCCCTACTTATTCAGGTATGGGTATTGGTGACATCAACATACGCTTGACCAATAAGCCATTGAACCTGGCTGACCCTACCAGCAACGTTGCAACAACAGCAGTCCCAACAACAGCCGGCAGCAGCGCACTCACATCCCAAGGTAAGCAAATCAGGCTTGAGCTAGAAGTTGCCCTTAATCAACCATAGATCTGCTGGGGTCATGTCTATTCTAGTGCTTCCCAGTGTTCTGTCGGGTCCGTAACATCCAGTCAATCCACACTTCCCTTTCAGCTGTGATGGTCCTGCTCAGTGTGCTGATGTATCGTCTTTCCTGAAGAGAACCTGAACGTTAGCCAGCTTCAACACCAATGGAAAGAGAACCCTTTTACCCTAAATATTTGAAGGAAAATTGACTCCGTATCTCAGATGAATTACTGTTACGTGCAATGAAATGCTACTGTTAATGTGGGATCTTGGTAACTTTAAATGTGTGTGAAAGGGAACAATTAGAATGTACGTATGCTACAGTAAAAGGAATTAATTGGTTCATAATGTACAGTTGGAGTCTACATACACCTTAGACAAATACATTTAAACTGTTTTTCCCAATATTTAATCGTAGGTCAATTAGGATCACCACTTTATTTTAAGAATGTGAATAATAGTGATTTATTTCATCACATTCCCAATGGGTCAGAAGTTTACATACACTCAATTAGTATTTGGGTCAAACGTTTCAGGTAGCCTTCCACAAGCTTCCCACAATAAGTTGGGTGAATTTTGGCTCATTCCTCCTGACAGAGCTGAGTCAGGTTTGTAGGCCTCCTTGCTCGCACTCTTTTTCAGTTCTGTCCACAAATTTTCTATAGGATCGAGGTCAGAGCTTTGTGATGGCCACTCCAATACCTTGACTTTGTTGTCCTTAAGGTATTTTGCCACAACTTTGGAAGTGTGCCATTGTCATTGTCCATTTGGAAGACCCATTTGCGACCAAGCTTTAACTTCCTGACTGATGTCTTGAGATGTTGCTTCAATATATCCACAATTTTCCATCATGATGACATCTATTTTGTGAAGTGCACCAGTCCCTCCTGCAGCAAAGCACCCCCACTACATGATGCTGCCACCCCCGTGCTTCACGTTGGGGATGGTAATCTTCGGCTTGCAAGCCTCCCCTTTCTCCGCTAAACAGTTCTAGTTTTGTTTCATCAGACCAGAGGACATTTCTCCAAAAAGTACGATCTTTGTTGCAAACCGTAGTTCAGCTTTTTTTGGAGCAGTGGTTTCTTCCTTGGTGAGCAGCCTTTCAAGTTATGTCGGTATAGGACTTGTTTTACTGTGGATACTTTTGTACCCGTTTCCTCCAGCATCTTCAAGGTCTTTGCTGTTCTGGGATTGATTTGCACTTTTCTCAAAGTACGTTCATCTCTAGGAGACAGAACGCTTCTACCTGAGCGGTCATGTTTATACAAACAGTGGTAACTTCAGGTGTTTGGAAATCGCTCCTAAGGATGAGTCAGACTTGTCGGTCTACAATGTTTCCCATGTCAAGCCAAAACAATTTCCTGGAATTTCCCAAGCTGTTTCAAGACAGTCAACAATTGCTATGCACAAAGATGTCCTGACTTGCCAAAACCATAGTTTATTAACAAGAGATTTGTGGAGTGGTTGAAAAAACAGTTTTAATGACGCCAACCTAAGTGTATGTAAACTTCCAGCTAAACACTGTGCCATTTTTGTATTTGTGGATCCTTTAATAAATAGTTATACCCTCCTCTGGTTAATTTCAGACATACATGCCATCACACTGCATTTACTTGAATATCTTTAAGGATTACATTCTTTCAACATGAATTGCTCGAAGCCCAGAAATAGGCAGTTTGTCTCCAATATATGCATTGAATGTGTACTAAACATGAAGCTCATTATTGGATTTCAAGGAGAGGACCATTGTTTGAGTCTAAGTGTAACCATGATAAAGCACTTGCGGGGCCAGTCATCTGACATCCAAACAAAGTAACCTCTCCAAATAGTGGTGGTGATGTACACAATGCTTTCATCAGAAAAGCTGCCTCAAGTCAATAAAAAGCATTAATCACAGTATTTAATTGCAATTTATTACAGTACAACTTAGTATAAAAATAATGACATGAATATAAGGAACATACATACTCAGGTGGGCCCGTTTCTTCAAACCTTAACCCAATCTTTAAAGTTGTCATCTCTTGATTAGTAATGCCAATGTGGTGATTTGACTTGTGGCTCAGGTCAGAGAATAAACGGCCATTTCTGCTCTCTGCTGGTCAAAAAAAGGAACAGCAGCACAGCAAATCACGTATTACTGCTTGCTACCTACAGCTAGTTCCAATGTAATTGGCTGCAGGACAATGCTAGATGTAAAATAATGATAGGAGGGGGCTGAAATGGGGACAAACTAAATTGCGTCAAGAAAAATATATACCTGTGGGACAATGGAAGGGTGGTAGTGGGGGCAGGTGAGTGACATTTCATAGTGTGGGAATTAATAGGAGTCGGAGGTCCCACTGGAAGTTGTGGATGTGTTTGTCTGTACAAGTGTGCATCCGTCTGTCTATGAATCCTCATCTCCGTTGACACTGTCACCATCGTCTCCATCCACACGTTCTCCTTCCTCCTCTTCGTCATCATCATCCCTGTCTTGACTCTTTACCTGAGAGACCAACGATTGATTAGGTGGTGAGTACAAACAATCCAATAAGCATAAATACACCGCCATTCATCTTTTGCAGCATCATGACATTTCTCCCCCCCACCTCCTCTTCTAGCAGGTCCCCCTCAGAGTCGTTGAGCTCCTGGTTCTCCCTCTCCCTCTTGATGCTCTCCTCCTTCTTGTTGCTGGAGTGCTGCAGTGAGGACACCGCTCCAGGTTCAGGCTTGGCACCTTTCCCTTCTGTCCAGAGAAACAGGTCAAACCAGACAGATAAAAAGGCGTCAAAGAAAGCTGAAGATGAAATCCATCTGTGTATACAAGTCTGCTGAATACGGAGATACATAAACAGTACAAACTAGCTCATGAATGTGTTTGTTAAACTTTGAACATATGGTTCAGGTGACCCTCCTGCACCCTACCTGACTTCTTGCCGTGGTCCTTCTCCATGCGGCCTAGGCTCTCCAGCAGGTAGTCTACTTTGTGTTTAATCAGCGTCAGCTCCTTCTTGATGGTCTGCAGGTCATCTGTTTTCACTGAGAGAGGAAGCGGGAGAAGATAAAGGTTTTAGAGAGCTTTTTTGACCACACTGCCTAATGAAGCTGTTTGACAAGTGTCATTAGCCACCTGATTCATCTTAAGCATTGACAGCATGTACTGCACCAGAGTGCTGTAACTCTGCTAGCGCGCAAGTGTATTACGAGTAGTATGTCAGTTGAGTGGTTAGAGCAGAGGGCTGGGTACTAACTTGTTCTTGATGCCCTCTGGCTGCTCTTGGAGGAGAAACTGGCCTTGGTGCGGCGGCTACCCCCTCCAGTCATGCTGACCCGCGAGCGCTTGGATGGGATCACTGCTCGGGACAGGGGTGGAGGAGGAGGGGGCACGCGGGACGGGTACGAATACACTCTGAGAATAGAGTAATGAATGAACCAACTTTTTCCATTTACTCTAATTCCGCTTGCATATTAAGTTTATTTAACTTGAGCTAAAACAACAGGATACGGGAACAGACATAGCACTGGACTCACCGGTCATAGTAATCTCTCTGGAAGTCGTAGTCCAGATCAAACGTGGGACTGCTGTGGGGAGAAGAAAATTAGTGGTCAAAAAAAGATACATGTATGCAGTGGAAGAGGCAGAGGGGGAAAGACACCATGTTCATATTTTAATATTAGGTATTTAAAAATGTGGTTCTTTACATTGAATCGGGCCTGTACATGTCTCCCGCAGAGCGCTTTGTGGTCTTTGACCTGTGGGGTTTGGGTTCTCCGGCCAAGTTAATGTCTGAGGAAGAGAGGACAGAG
Organism: Oncorhynchus clarkii lewisi; assembly: GCF_045791955.1. Taxonomy (NCBI): domain Eukaryota; kingdom Metazoa; phylum Chordata; class Actinopteri; order Salmoniformes; family Salmonidae; genus Oncorhynchus; species Oncorhynchus clarkii. Next base: position 32,429,101 of record NC_092174.1, read on the forward strand.
TCAGTCTTGGAAATACAATCTTTATCCATATTCAGTAGTCACAAAGAGCCACCTTTAAAAAGTTATCCTCCAAGCAGGCAAGATGCTGTACCCTAAAATGTCAGTTTTGTTCATTACCCAAAGAACACTGAGGCCAATTTGAGGCATTGCTCACCAGCTCCAGAAGCTGGCTTTAGTTCTTACCCAGCACCTGTCCCACGATCACGCGTCCGTCCTCACCCCCTACAGCAGCCCGGGCGCATCTCTCGTTGACGAACTGGACGAAGGCAAAGCCCTTGTGCACAGAACAGCCCACGATCTTGCCATACTTGCTGAAGATGGCCTCCACGTCAGTCTTGGTGACCAGTAGCGTGTTGAGGTTTCCGATGAAGACCCGGGAGTTGAGCGAGCGAGGGTCTGTCTTGTTGGTCACGTTGCTGGCCATCAGGGCGCTGGTGGTGGGGGACCGACTGGTGGAGATAATCTCAATTATCAACTGTGTCACTGCAAGAACACTACTCAACCATCTTTTTATATAAATAACAGAGTGGCAGGGAATGTTCCTAATAAAACACTGTTGTTGACCTTATTCAGGTCCTATATCAACAGCATCACCAAGACATCTTATGCTCCAGCCCTGTCACCTCCACAAATGGTTTGTTTTGTGATTGTGTAGCATCTTAAGTCTCCAGATGTCCATGTGTTGGTAGTATAATAATTATCCTTAATATCAGTGGTACATCTTCTGGTGCAAATCCAGACGGTCCTACTGCAAAAAAGACCCTGAATAAGCAGCAATAATCAGACAACACCCATCACAATATATAAAAACACCATTACGTCATACTTGTGGCTGTACATCACACTTCAATTGATATACAAACCAAAACTCACTCAATAGAAATTATTTTTTACAAATAAATGGATGCACACGAGTGTCCACTGACTGTTCAGACAACAGGATATTAGAATGGTGTGGAGGGGGCAATATGCAAGTTTTGGAGCGGGGTTTGTTTTATATTGCCTGAATTGCAAATCTGGGCAGGGGTCACAGTTAACAAGCGTCTAAGAGTAGGAAAGACGTCACGCAACAGGACCAGGCTAATATTTAGCGCTCTAAGCCTACGGGCAGGGAAAGGCACGTGTGTACAAATTGGAAATTTGGTGCTCATAATATTAGTGGCACATGTGGTAATTTGTGGAAGGCTAATACGCAAAGGAGGTTGGGCACAATTGGACATTGGGGAGTGAGAATCTCGATGGCACCGCATACAACCAGTGTGTCAAAAAAGTAAGCGTTAATAACAACCAATGGGGGTTAAATAACCATCACTCACTCCATAGCGTCTTTGTGCACGGCGGTCGTCTGTCAGTTCTTTGACACGGAGGGCAAGGCCAGTGTGTGCGGGCAGGTGTCTTGGGTGCTCTCAGCAAAAACTACAACTCCAGCAGCACCCTCAGAATGCAGAACTTCACCCCACGACTTATACTGAGGCGGGCGACAGAACACACCTCAGTGACATTGTACAGGGTTATTAGTCTTACCTGGTTGGTTTAGTACATAATTCAGTTATGTGTCAAATACAGAGGAAAAACAGGGTTATTGGCATCCTATAGAGGACAAATGATGTAAGACTAGAAGCAGCCTAGCCAATCAGAGATGCAATATACTTCAAGTACTTGTAGTTGCACATTATGCAAATGTATCAACATGTTGATAGATTGTGTTATTATGGTTCAGGCATCCATTACAGGGATAAGTCGTAGTAGATAATGTGGTAATCACTGACAAGTCTTTTCAGATTTACTATAAGAGTAGTCATTTGTGATGCACACAGGGAAATAACATTGGGATGTTGTTTTGCATGAACATATAGAGTTGCTAAAAGGTAGTAGTACTACGCCTACTTTGAGGACTTCACAAGCAGTGTATGTAATGCACAGGGGCCACCATAACACTCACGCTGCTTATGGGCCTACAGCAGCACCGCATGAGGTGGTGTGTGGGAGGCGGGAGCTGTGCACTGCAGAGTTGAATGTCCCGACTCATTTTACAGAACTCAAGTGTGCAGATATGATAGAAGTGAAAATAAAAAAGACAGTGCACTAGGCATGCACCACAGATGAGACCAGCCTAATGATGAGTGACATCTAACAAGCTAATCAATCAGTGCTGGGGTCTCTGGCAGGGAGACCTGAGGCACAGCACCACAACTCTGAACATTCGTGATTCACCACCTGACTTCCAAAGTAAATGCTAGTAGCTAGAATCGCTTTTGAATGGCACTTACTGATAACTTTAACACTATTGTTTAGTGTAAGATGCACCTTGATTAAATCAGGTTAATTAAAAACTACACAATTTTACCAGCCCACACCGTGCCAAGGCAGCCTAAATAACCTCAATCTGCACCATCGAGCTAACTAGTAGTCAAAGACTATAGTATTATATTAGATAAACCTAGCTAGTTTTCTATTGCTTTTGGGTCTAGCAAAGAGACTGAGCAAGGACAAAGTACATAACTGCATCATTCATAAAGTACATTTTAATTAGTGTAACAAAAATAACAAATGTCTGTCGTCGGTCACATTAATTATACGGTTATGAACCTAAAATAACATTAATCTATTCGCTAACAATGGACAACCAGCATTTCTTGCAGAAAAAAAAAACATTCCCGCAAAAATAGCGTTCCCGTACCAGTCGGTCTCCAAAACCAGCTAATCACAAAAATAAAATAAAAACACCACAAGCCTAAACGTATGTGCAACATGTTATGGATATCTAACAACAACAAAAATGGTCAAAATTGAAATAAATTCAACAAGGTTAGCACGCTAGAGATAAAATCCACAAGGTTAGCTAGTTAGCTTACATGTTAGCCAACCAGCAAAGTTAACACATTGAACTGCAGCCGTGTTGTAGTTATCGTCCACAAAGAAAGCAGTCTTCGCAGTTATTGTCTTAAAACGCTCGGCTTATACAACTGTTTGCAAGACAACAAAAGCTGGCAAAAACTGTATAAAAAGTAATGGGATCCTGCTAGCTAGGCTGTTGTTGGGCCATCTACCTAGCTTTAAGAAATTGAACCATAATGAGTTAGCTAGCCGCTCGCTCAAATAGAAAAATACATAGCGTTAAAAAATAAAATTCCAAAGATACTGCAAAGTCAGAGGAAAAAATACTCACCGGGAGCTTAAAGATTTAAATGGCTTATATTTCAGCTAAATCAGACATTTGTGATAGTTCTACGGTCGTCTTCTTGCGGCTAAAATAAGCTGTTTTCAACCCTGCACGAAATGGCGCAGCACCCAACAAAGGGGAGGTAGCCAAGACTCCTTCTTCTACTTCGGTATAATGGCGTTCGCACATTTTGTTAATGCATGCTGCCACCTACTGTGCGGAAGTGTGTATTGAATCACCTTACAGTTGTGACGCAAAAGGGAAAAACTTGCACCACCAAGTAACCATACACACGTCACTATTTAATAAATAAAATCACTACCCTATTCCACTACTGATTCTACACCAGGCTGACAGCCTGGGAGGAGGGGAGTCCTTTGTTCAACACACATTGTAACTCTTCTGCAGTAAATCTTCCGATACGCCCAAGTAATTCTCTGCAGCTGCTACCACAACATCTATTTTCTATGATTTACATTACATTTCTGCTGTACAGATGATAACCAATGCAATGAATGCAAAAGAAAGAATCTTACTTAAGCACAAATTTGTAACATTCTGTATTGTCCTAGGCCTACAACTCACACTTGACCCATCATCCTCTACTCTCGTCACTGCCTCAGACCCTGGCAATCTCAACCTCTCGCACAGGACACCCCCACAATTGACACACAGTTTTTCCACCGATACTACACATTCCTTTGTCCCATGCCCTCCTGCACACTGCTCACATCTCGGAATCTCCCTCCTACACACTTCTGGACATAAACTAGGCATCTGAAAATCTTAGTGGGTTCGGCACAAATGCTCTCCCTGGATAACTGACATATCCTAACATGACTTTATCAGGTAAAGACTGCTTCAAAACTCAAAAGGACAGTGTAAAATATGGGTTGTTTATGAATTCGAAGGACCAATAAAATTTTTTAGGCCGGTAGCAACCACCACCAGGTGCCCGTTCAGAACATGAGAAAGCAGTTGTTCCAGTTCAAGGATTTAATGAAGATCCACACACACACACACACACACACACAACACCACTCTCTCTCTCTCTCTGATACTAATTGTGGTTCTGTAATGAAAAGAGGAGAACTTAGGAAAATATATGCCTATTTGCATGTCAACAACTAAACAGGCTATGTTCTGTTAGGGTTGCGTAAATTTGAATCTGGTATCAGGATAAATATAACAATGAGTCACCGATTTTATACTATGTATTTTTTATTAGCTAAGTAATAAATGGCAAATGCAACTTTCGTATATACGGGCTCACTGTAATACCACGCAGGGCAGAACAGGGAACTGACAAGATGTATGTAAACAGTATTCTTTATACTGTGATAGACAGTTCCAACCCGTCTGTTGGCCAATCACAGTAGAGGCTGGGCATGGTTTAAACTTGCTCAGCCTATTGCAGGCGCTCAGGCGGGTCCCCGCCTCTTGGCGCTTCTGTTGATAGATGTAACTGTTGCTGTGAAGAACATCCATGCGCTCATGCTCGATACCGTTATCTCGCACCTGGCTCCTGTTATCTAACAAAAGACCGCTTGTTCTGCAACCCCACGCTCTGAATGTGCCCCCCCAACTCATTGCACAGGTCCTGTCTTCTGTATTTTTCCATCATGAGAAAGGCCCATGGCCCTGAAACTTTTAACAATGTTTCAAGTCAGCTATGTTGCATAACACATACATACACCCACACAAGCCAACAGCAGATAATATTCAATCATATATATGGTAATGGCTATAATGTAAAACACAGGATCCAACAATCCCCCTTTTCAGCAATGAATCATATAACAGTTACAAAGTTTAAAATACCTTCATGTCCTCCATTCGATCCCACTATGTACTAGATTGGCTACCACCCACCTAGGAACTTAAAACCCTCATGTCAAAAGAGAACAACAGTTAATTTAAAAACAGAATAAAATAAAATGGTGTTAAATTTAAGTCCCCCTTTTGACACCCGCTAGGGTGTCACTCATTACCCTTTATTTCAGCAGTCCCAACATAGTAATATGTTAATAGCATTTCATGAAAATAATAAAACGTTTATTATTAATAAAACATTATTATTATTATTATTATTTTTTTTACAGAAAAACAGAAAAGAAAAATCATCCAAGAAAAAATACAAATCAACAAGTGATATATGCTTTTGTCTCCCCCTTTTGACAAAAACAGGATAATACTTTATTGTTTATTGACATGTAAGATGTAGGATAAAACTTTGGTCATGGAAAACAGAGTAAAGCAGAGCAAAGCATTATTATAAACCATCCGGTCCTCTCAGCTACTCCTATCCTGCACCAGGTGGGCACCATGCCACCCAGGGACTCCAAACCTTTACAACAGGGAGAACAAACATACTGGAAAGAAAACCTATCATAAAAAAAATGTAAAACAAGGAACTGTGGTGGTGTAATATTTATTCTACTACCTCACCCACAGCATACCATGGGTCATCCTCAGTCAGTCCCATCCTCCCCTGAAAGCTTGATTCAGTATCAGCATCTCTAACTGGAGCATCAAGCAAAGGCATCATGCCTGAAGCCTTCAACACATCTGTAACAGACTTCTTAAAACATGGTATGATGCAAGCAGCACAACACATCAATAATAAAAATACAAGAATTAGGGTCAGAAATCCAGTAACCACCATACCAGTGTACTGGGCTCCCAACCAAGAGAACAGTCCAGACTCCTCCACCCCCGCCATGGTCCTCATCTCAGCAGATAGTGCATCAAGCCCATTAAGGGCCTTAGATATACTACCATCTGGACTGGTGTTGTTAAGAATATACGTGCAACATTGTTCACCGAACATCTTGCAGACACCCCCCTGACTGGCAAGAAGCATATCCAAAGCAAGTCTATTCTGGAAACCCTAGATGTGGCCTCAAGCTGTTCAGACATACCAGTGAGTGCATCACGGGAGTAATTCACAAAACGCTGTTGATTATAGTAGATGTAATTCATCCATGCAGTCTGTCTAGCATCCACTATGGCTGGACCTATAATAGGTAGTAAGTGCCAGAGTCCATCATTCCTACCCAAGGCCTGAAACTCATGAGGAACCCCCACTGGCACTCCCAACAGGTTAGTGTGTATGTCAACTACATCCTCTGTCCATGGAGCACTACGTCTATGTCTCCCATGGGATGGAATGTTTTCAGGTCCCCTGGATACAGAGCCCAACAGCTGTTCAGCAGTAACATCAACAATGGTCAGTGGAATTATCAAACTGGTCAGAGTACACGTACCTTGTCAGTCTCCTCTAAGAATGGGTCTCAGCAGTCTTTTGGGTCCACATATCCACCACACATCAGCCAGACCACTAGTTTGGTTTAGGCCTGTAACTGGCCAAGTGGCATTAATGGTTATGTTACTACTGCAATCAGCTTCAGGCAATCTCCCATAATCAATGCCATTACCTGTACCTGTGATGCAACTGTAATTGCCCCCATATGCCTTAACACCCCAAGGGGCCCGATGAGGAGGTACTGTAGGCTCAAAGAGGAACAGAGAGTTGAATTGGGCTGAACTTGGTAAAAACCTCTCAGAATACACAACCACCCCTCTCCTTCTCCTATAGCAAATGGGTGTGTAGCCAGAACAGGTCTAGGCATGACCAATGTTTCATGTAACTCATGCAGTCCTTTCTTTTCAGGGTCTTAGCTGTATACCTCATATAAGACAGCCACAAATTGTCCCTACCATCAAAACCAGTCTCAGTGCCTAATTGATCAATAGCTGAATAGTCTCTAACGTTAATTACCTGAATGAGATTTGACACAGTGGTGGTAGGTGGCAGGTTCGGTCCAGGGGTGGTAGAGGAGTGTGTCTGGCTCTGGTTCGTCTGGGACCTCTGTGGTTTTGGCAGCACCTTAATAGAAAACACACCCATCGTGTCTGTCCTGGTCCTTTGTAGTCCGAGGGTGTAAGTCCCTGCATCAGAGAGCTTAATAGTTTTGATGGTTAGTAGGATTTCATCACCTTTACAAAGTTCAACAGTGCTCCCAGGTTTCCCCCATATCATGGAAAACCTATCCACCTTTGTGGGATCCCCTATGCTATAAGGATACCCTCTTCTCCAATCCTAGAACTGTCCCAAGTTGGTTATCATGTAATCCCCATACGGACACCCTCCCCCATTACACAGGTACACTGACACTCCTGTAAAGCCTCACCCTCTCCCAGAGAACACATCAGCAGCCAGAGGCCAAACCACACTTCCACTTCTATGAACGCTACACAGTGATGGGAGGGCGGGGTCAGGAAGCTTCGTTAAGAGAGTGAAACCCGAGCCATATTGGTTTCGGTTCTTCTCTCTAACTCTGTGATGGTTCGGCAGTGTCACTGTGTCCTACCCTCCAACAATGTGTGATATGTCCCCAGGTAGCTACCGCAAAGGCTGTCACCAGGAGCACTTGGTATGGCCCTCCCAACGGGCTGCTTCACATCTATTCTCCACAAAGACTGGATTGAGTGAATCACCTTCTCCTTTAATTCACCTGTAATGCATAACATCTTGGACATACAGGTTTGGTTAACAAACAGTTTCACATTTGTTCTGATTATATCTTTAACTTCTATGCCTACTTGTTAGCTACATTTTTTTAAATTAGTTTATTATCCAAACGGCCACATCCTATCCTAGACCACAACTTACCCATCCCCCCTTTGATACCTGGCTCTGCCCAGGTAATAACCTTGCCTACTCTAAACAATGACTTAGGTAAGATTAGTAAATTATCCTTATGTCTGACATTATCATGTAGGAGCACCCCTTTCATTCTCCACATGTCCAATTCTCCCTTGGGCGTCCATTCATATCTATCCTGTACCAATTCTCTGTCAAGTGTCTTATCTATTTTAAGAGGTATCTGAGCTGCTTATATATGTTCTTAAATATATATATATATTTATTGATTTAAACAGTAACCCTTTTCTCTCCTATCTTCCAAATATTAACTAAGCGTCTCACTGTTTGGCTTTATCTAAAATCATTGATTTGAGAAAAAAACATGTCTATGGTGGCAATCTCTAAAGTCCTTACATAACTTTTATCTCGATCCTATCAATAATCCTAAATCATCCCAGATGTCATATATCCCTGTCAACTTTAATACTATTAAAATAAAAATATTCTAATGGTCAAATAAAGCCAAAACAAATGCGAACCATATCAAATCCTTTCTGTACTAATAAGCTCTCTCCTTCAGGGTATCTAACAATACCATGGGTTAACCTTAAAATCAGTCTCATCAATAATTTAATATGTTGCATAGTGTGGGATACCTTATCTACAGTAATTTACCACCCCTAAGAACTGAAACATTTTTATTTTCATTAATAATTTTAATGCTTATAAAATCACAATTTTTCTATGTATTTTCCTGCCCTATTGGCTTAAAATATATCCTGTCTAAACCTCAATGTACCATATCTTCCCCTATTTATTATCGATGATAAATAGGATTTTTTTCTGTTGTAATACCAAATCAATAATAGCCAATTCAAAACCTTCACAGCAAATGTTTAAAAACAGAATCCTGAACCATCCTCTTCCTCACTAGAGTTTATTCCCCCGCTCCTCATAATTTGTCCTGCCTCAATTCCACTTTCTCCTCTGTGGTTCAAACTATAATTATGTCCAAGAGCTATAAACTCCATTATAATTAATACATCTAATCCCAGTGCAGGAACATCAATCAGCGGAAATTTCAGAGCGCCAACTATAGTTTTCGATAAAACTCAAACTTTCATTAAAACACACATGCAAGGTACTGAATTAAAGCTACACTCGTTGTGAATCTAGCCACCAAGTCAGATTTGTAAAATGCTTTTCGGCGAAAGCATGAAAAGCTATTATCTGATAGCATGCACCCCCCCCAAAATACCAGAACGTCACCTAAACAACAGATTTTGCGGTAGCCGGCGCTACACAAAACGCAGAAATAAAATATAAAACATTCATTACCTTTGACGAGCTTCTCTGTTGGCACTCCTATATGTTCCATAAACATCACAATTGGGTCTTTTCTTGAAATCATCTTCCATTTTTTCACTTTCATAATTTCCTGGGTGCACCCCAAGACAGGAAGTGCCTATACGTCATCCCACCAAGGATAAACGTGCAAAGAAATGCCAGTATTGGCGACATCGTGTGGAAGCTGTAGGCGTTGGAATCTCATCTATTTTCTGTCGCCTTAGACAATACATTGACTGGCGGATGAATATTTTTTTTGTGTTTTTGGTGAACAGTTTTCCCTGGGATTTTTACTCCTAAACACGCTCTGTTATAGCCACAGACACGATTTTATCAGTTTTAGAGACTTCAGAGTGTTTTCTATACACACATACTTATCATATGCATATACTATATTCCTGGCATGAGTAGCAGGACTTTGAAATGTTGCGCGATTTTTAACAAAAAGCTGCGAAAATTCGCAGCATCCTTAACTTAAAACTAGTATCCCAAATGACCACAAATTCATTATCCAAATGGCCCTCCCCTGAGGCTGATCAGACCACAAGAGATAGCCATGATAAAGGTCAAAGGTTATAACACCCTTTTATAGTCATGTTCCATACCATATTAGACATATTAAAGAACCCTTTATCTAAAAAAAAAATCCCTTGTGTAATTAAAACTCAGAAAATAAAACTCCTAATATTCCATATGTGAGTGTACCCCTTTAAGATTTCCTCAATGTTTCATGTAACTCATTCAGTCTTTCTCCAAATACTTTATAGGAACACCCTGCCATTGGACTCACACAACTGTGATAAACGTGCACTGTCCCTTTAAAATAAAACAAACTCAGTCAGCAATAAACTTTGCGGACCTTTCATTGTTCCCCTTAATGAAAACAGATCATGTTTAGAATACATTAACTTCTTGTTCAAATTCACTGGTGTAACCTAAACAATCAAACCAAAAATCAATAACCGGGAACTTATCACAAACTTTTACGATTCAACTATTCAGACCTCCCTCTCTTTTAGCCAAATATAGCCCAGTAAACGCCACCAATCAGTGATGGCCATCTAGCGATTTTGTTGCTAGTTTTAGTATCTTTTCAGACTACCCTGACGATATACAGCTACTTTTAAAAATGTATTTGGAACTTTTATCAACTTCTGAAAAGTGACTCAAAGCTATAATGCACGCATTTTCCTTCTAAATGACACAAACCATTTTCTCTGAGTGATGTCAGTAACAGGCGCTCAACCCGTCCCTAAGCCACAGCGACTTTCAACGAATTGCAAAACATTGTTGGCTGACTGCAGCAGTAGTAGTACGTACGTGTTCGATAAACCAAACCCCAATTTATCACAAATGTTGGACCTTGAATAGAACTTACAACATCAATCAAAATTGTACTGCCAGAAGTACAGCAAAGAGTGTTACCTGAACAACGGTCAAAGCAATTTGAGTAACGTTATTGTGTATCCAACGTAATGACGCAGTTTTACGTTTTCCACAACAAATCTACCTACCTCTAGCAACTTACCCTGAAAATTACTAGCCAACACAGCAACTAACTCTTTTATTCCTTCCTCTAGGCAAAAATATACCCCCTATTTTCGATTGAGTTTTGCTTTAATTCTATCGTCAAAGTAAATCAAACTTTCCCTACTCCAAAATGTAAAAGTACCATGTACTTCGCTAAATTTATAAGAACATTTCGATGGGCACAAATCTATCGTAATTGTCTCTTCATTATTATTTAGAATTCATTAGATTTAGGTAAGTGGCTCTTCTTTGATTCAGCATTTTTAAATACAACTCCATTCCCAATACGTTATTCAAACAGATAATTTAGGCAAATGCATCGAAATTCATTTCGTTATTATTAAAACATAAATAATAATTAGTCCCCCAATTTTAACCTAAACAATCTATTAAAAAAGTTCAATTTATATCTTCTACAAACACTAGCGACCATATCTTTCTAGGCAAAACATAAAAATAGTTGAATTACAATCAAAAACTCAGATTTTAGTCAAAGCATTTCCTGGGAACTGAACACAGGCCTCTTGTGTTGCTGGTGAGAATTCTTCCACTGAACCACCAAAGCTATGTGAATAACTAAAAACTCTCCGCAAATAAACCCACTTTACATGTATCTGTATTCGTAACTCCGGCACCGAGACAACAAAAATAGCCCTAATTTAAAAGCCCAAGCTTTTCCTCAGCGAGGATTCTCATTAATCTCGCTTTCGTTGTTTCTGACTCTCTCTTTTTCTCCCGATTGTCGCGCCTGACCTTCCCCTTGTCGCGCCTGATTGTCGCGCCTGACCTTCCACCTGTCACAATGTTTGCAGGGAGTATTACACTCCCGCGCGAGATGTCCTAAATTATTGCAATTGAAACATTCTCTTTTTCTTTTGACTTACCCTATCCACTTTTCTCAACTTTCTCTACCTCTATTATCCCTCCTTCGGCTCCAGCAGGCTCCACATATGTGGTTGTGCGGGTATCTCCTCCAGCCGTATTCTCACCACCACTATTTAATCAACAGGATTACCTCTGTATGCTTGGTATACTAGAGAAGGATATAGTTTGTTACTCTCAATCCCGCCCAATTGGCTAATTTTTTCAGCTGCAGGAGCGGAGGGCAGCGTATCTTGGCTCTCTTTGTTTTTTCTTTTCTTATCCCCCTCTACTTTTTTCCTGGCTTCCAAAAGCCAGACCCTAGCTGTATACAACCCCTGTTTATTCTGCTTCTTCACATCCTTGCCACATTCCTTATGTATCTGTTTTATTAGCAATTCTAGTTTTTCAACATTCAGCCTCCCATCAAATTCATACTTCTTACTCCATTTTGGACAGAAATCTATGTTTCTCTTATATGTCTGTTCCATAAAACGCTGGTCTCCCAGGACCTCCTTTGAGGATTTACTACCCATGTTTGATAAATCCTTGCCATTACTAGTAGTTATGGTATCAATCACTTATCTATGTGTATGTATTTTTTGCCTTCTATGTGTGTGTTCCCACTTTCTACCGCGCTCACAATCTAGGTGTATATATTTATATGATCTATGTATGTCCTGTTTACCGTTACCTAGTTACAATCTATGTGTATGGATTTATATGTTTCTCTTCCCTGGAAACTTTATCTATAGCGTTGCTATCGATCGGACATTAGATCTCACTTGCACATCTATCAGTTATTACCCAGGGGCCATACATCCCTAGTTAACCTCGGGTTGTTTTATCCAATCTCACTCCGCTACATTAAGTTTCCCTCCTACTTTTTGGGATATTATTTATTTCAGTATTGAATAGGTGCAGTTATTCCGTTCGCATATAATTACCTTGCCTTCTCACCAAGCCTAATTTATATCCTCACCTGATTTCCTACTAAAGGTTAGGACTTTATTTAGGTATGTCTTTTGAATTAATGGCTGTCCTATTTGTACAAAACGACCGTCCTATCTAACAACACTTACTATATCCCACCCTTAATAACCCTCACGGCTAGCAAAGCCCGGATCTATTAAGTTATTTTATTTATGGTAGCGCACCTTACCTCAGATCATTTTGGACCTGCCACACACAAACCCTTGTATATTGGTCATACAGGTAACCCACCACATCTGTTTGGAATAGCGAAGCTCCTATTATGGATGAATCCTAAACATTTTTAGAACATCAAATCAAAGATAACTTACATCATTGCCCCCAAATTCGAAAATTCGAAGACTATTTACCGTTGTCTTGCAGACTAGGAAAAGCAATGTTCATGAGATTCCGTCACCGTCTCTGTCGACCTTAGATATATATATATACCGGCCTGTTTTTTGAACCTCAATTCAGACGCCAGGTCTTTAAATAACGGGTCCAGACCCGCGGGTGCACGGTTTTCGGCGTACTACCTTCGGATGACAGAGGCAGGTTTGGAAATCCGCTCAAAGGACCAATTGTCAATGGAATTTCATAATTCCTATAGGTGTTCATTAATTAAAATCATTCTGTCTGTTTCTAAGAATTTGTAAGATTCTTATTTGCATAAAATAGACAGGGACCAGTCTTATTAAAATTAGATAATAGTATTTATTCTCGAAGCGCGCTCAGATTGAACCACGAACAACAGTTTATATCCAAAATATGACCTCATTGGTTATAGAATGAATCTCCTCCTCTCGACCAAAACAAAGCAGGTTCAAAAGTTTATTCCAACCCACTAGCCCACTCCTGACACACACAACACATCAATATTAACTTCTGAAGTCTCACCATTATATATCACTATTCAGCAGACAGTTCCAGATAACGAAAACCTAGGGAGGCTCTCGCTGTCTTATTTAATTGCCACAGAGTTATAGCTGAGTGGGTTCAGACATAGGTTAATGAGCCTCTTTGCTTACTTCAAACACACCACACATACCTCTCCAACTAAGTTGGAATGGTGTTTATGTTTAATTACTCCTTGTTCATGCTACATAATTTCTTCCTTATGAATTAACATTATTAATCAGATATTGTAAAACAGGGTAGAGTTCAATTAGTCACAGTTCTATTTAAATGTAGATATTGTTTAGTCATTATTCATACAATTCCTATCACTTTTTCAACCTCTCCCTGTCTGAGTCTGTAATACCAACATATTTCAAGCAGACCACCATAGTCCCTGTGGCCAAGAACACTAAGGAAACCTGCCTAAATGACTACCGACCCGTATCACTCACGTCTGTAGCCATGAAATGCGTTGAAAGGCTGGTCATGCCTCACATCAACACCATTATCCCAGAAACCCTAGACCATCTCCAATTGGCATATCGCACCAACAGATCCACAGATGATGCAATCTCTATTACACTCCACACTGCCCTTTCCCACTTGGACAAAAGGAACACCTATGTGAGAATGCTATTCAATGACTACAGCTCAGCGTTCAACACCATAGTGCCCTCAAATGCTCATCACTAAGCTAAGGACCCGGGGACTAAACACCTCCCTCTGCCACTGGATCCTGGACTTCCTGACGGGCCGCCCCCAGGTGGTAAGGGTAGGTAACAACACATCCGCCATGCTGATCCTCAACACGGGGTCCCCTCAGGGGTGCGTGCTCAGCCCCCTCCTGTACTCCCTGTTCACTCATGATTGCACGGCCAGGCATGACTCCAACAGCATCATTAGGTTTGCTGATGACACAACAGTGGTAGGCCTGATTACCGACAACAATGAGACAGCCTATAGGGAGGAGGTCAGAGACCTGACCGTGTGGTGCAAGGACAACAACCTCTCCCTCAACGTGATCAAGCCAAAGGAGATGATTGTGGCCTACAGGAAAAGGAGGACCGAGCACGCCCCCATTCTCATCGACGGGGCTGTAGTGGAGCAGGTTGAGAGATTCAAGTTCCTTGGCATCCACATCACCAACAGACTAACATGGTCCAAGCACACCAAGACACTCATGAAGAGGGCACAACAAAACCTATTCCCCCTCAGTTGACTGAAAAGATTTGGCATGGGTCCTCAGTTCCTCAAAAGTTTTGCTGGTCAACCTATGCCATTCTCCAGGACCAGAGTTACCTGGAGTTATGACGCGTTCACTTGCTAGTCGGAACCAGGAAACTCTGAATTTTCCGACATGATATCTGGTTGAATGTGGAATGTGCATAACTACAGTTTCCTAGTTCTGACTAGCACGTGAACGCAGAATAACTTGCCTTGCTGGCCCGCCCTTCGCCATTCATGCAGTTGAAAATTCTGAAAAAGGTTGTGAACTGCACACAGTATATTGATTGACGCCCACAGCGCAAATGTATTAACTGGTGTATGACACGACTTCTCCTATTTCTAAATGGTAATTAATTTGTAGCCTACTGACCATGTCATAAATTGTGATCAAGTAAAACAAGGACATATGTTTGTTATAATAATGTGATATTTGTTATGAGAATCTTGTTCACAATGTTCTTAAACTGAACTTCAATTAAACAACTCTGTCTGTTACTAAGAATTTGTAAGGTTTTTATTAAAATGAAACAGTCAGAGGCCAGTCTACCATAGTCAGCTGTTTAGAATTTCCTGTACATTGGTCTATATACCTCACATTTCGTCATAAATGTCCCTCCTCCTTTCAGAAACAATGACAATATAGTTCACAAGTCTTCTCCTACTCATACATGGTCTGCCACCTGTTATACAATCTACTACAAGCCCAAGATCTCTCCCCTCCCTGGGTGGGGACAGAATGTCCTGTAAGGAACACAGTAGTACAGCTTGCCTGTCGATAGCTCCTCTTATCATTTGTTTCACACTTGCACCCTGCTTGCATACTAAAAGGGCACAAAAAGTCCTAGTTCTAATTCTGACTAGAACTACACACATCAGATTTATGATTCTAATACATTTCATACAATCATACAGTGACAGGGTAGATTTCTGTGAGATATAGTTCTACGTTAAATGTATACATCATTTAGTCATTATTCATAAAATTCATAACAATCCACCCTATGACTAAATATTATACACACAATCACACATCTGTTTTTATTAGAAATATCTATTGTATCCAAAATCAACCACACAAAGACCAATATATGTATTTACAATGCCTGTTCTAGGCCTACATCAGAATCATAACTCTTCTTATCAGGATTTTCATTATAATCTTCATCAAAAAACAGTCTAAACATCAACACAAGAAGAAACCTAAACATTAAAACGGTCTCATGTAACATAGGCTAAGTGAAGGAGCCGGGTCCATCTACTAGATCTGGGGTCATGTATTCATCATTCCACTGGTCAGAGCTTGGAATCGGTCCGTATCTCACCATCTGTTGTGTCATCGATTTCTCCAGAGTCCTGGAAATGAGACCTCTCACGCAACATCCGCACAAAACTTACAGTCACACAGGTGAAGGTTGCCCACAACACAGCGATCATGACATTTTTCCATTTTCCAAACATACTGTCAAACCAATTTGTTAGAGCATTATCTACCCCAGAGTTCTCTGCCAGGGCCTTGGTCACTGATCCGTCTGGAGCTGTGTAATTCGGGATGCAGGTACAGCACATTGTTCCAAATATCACGCAGACCCCTCCCTTCTCAGCTAATAACATATCTAATGCTATTCTATTCTGCCATGCCATCTATTGCATCTCTAGTATAATTGATGAAGCGCTGTTGATAATAGATATCATTGATCCAATCCACATTCTTATTGAGAGTGGACCACCAGAAAATGCTTGACTCTAGTCCTGCTAAGATCTGATTTCTTGCTTTAAACTTGTCTGGCACCCCAGATGGGACCCCAATATTATCAATATATACTCTATCGTCAAAAGACCCAGATGGAGAGCTTCTTTTTTCCCGTCTTGCCAACATTATGTCATGGTGTTGGATGAGGGTGCATTCCCCCACACAACCACCAGATGTCAGCCCTTGGCCTCTTTATCTTACTGAAATCCCCAGAGCTCAACCAGCCTGTCAGATCTCACATAGTCTCATCAGTTGTAACATTCTCTGTCCTATTGCATGTACTAACTTCCCCTACGTCTTTCACATGAGTGTTACGTAGCGAGCCATACAATAATAATGTCCTCCTGTAACTGTGAAAGGGGGAAGTGTAGATGTAATGGGCACATGGGGATACAGATAATGCAGACCAATGCAACTGCCATTGTCCGGCTTCCCTGACCTCATGAACAGCTTTACCATACAGGCCATTCCCCTGGGTGCATCAATTCCATCAAATGGAAAGGGAATGGTTGTCAACTGAGGTTTTGCTGTGGGCAGGCATAACATTCTTATTTCGCTACTGATCTGGCTGTATACTGAAACCATTCTAATCATAGGTTAGAATCCCCATAATCCGTTTCCGCCTCAATCACTTCCTTAAGATTTCTCGTCTGCACTATCCGCACCGGCCCTTGGCTCTGGACGACTCTGCTGTCAGTATCTGTTTTGTCAGGGGCTCTGCTTGAATTCTGTCTGACCATAGAGCTATCACCTGCCCTAACCTCTTCTTCCTGGAATGGCACTAGGGTATCAACCGAAATCTGATCAAACCCAACATATCATAACCCTAGATCCTCCTTCTTTACGTTCTTAATGGTAATTCGTACCTTTATGCAATACTTCTCTCGCTCCGGATTGCAGTCAAAAACCCTCACCTTCACTATACTCCACCTCCTTACATACGGGGTAAGCGGATTCCTATAGCCCTCTCTCTCTCTGTGGGCTATGACCTGCTTCCATGAACTACACGGGGACCTGCACAGATATCCTCCATAATGGCTCATCGTCCTAGACTGCCAAGGAGTCAGAGACCCCATCTGGTCTACATAGAACTCCACTGAGACATCCTTCCCAATCTCCACGCTCACTTCCTGTTTACCCAGATCAAGTGATCTCTTATGCTTGGTTAATACAAAATCCTCATCGTCTAAACTATGGGTCAAGTTACCACCTTCTGCATTCTCGGGATGGGTCATGGTGTATTTAGGAATATTGTTCCCACAATAAGACAGCTCAGACTAATCAGCACTCCTGTAAAGCCCCACCCTTTCCCGGAGAACATATCCTCAGCTAGAGGCCAGCCCATACTTTCACTTCTATGAACGCACACAGGGAGGATAGGACGGGGTTAGGGAATCTTCGTTAGAGAGGTAACCCCCGAACCCTATTGGTTTTGGTTCTTCTCCTAACTCTGTGATTGTTAGACAGTGTCTGTGTGTCTTACCCTCCTGCAATGTGTGATATGCCCCAGGTAGCTCTTTCAGCTATTCTCACCGCGAAGGCTGTCACTAGGAATACTTGGTATGGCCCCTCCCAACAGGGCTGTTTCCCGTCTATTCTCCTCAGGGACTGGATTGAGTGAATCACCTTCTCCTGTAATTCACCTGTAGAGTATAAAATCTTGGACATACAGGTTTGGTTAACAAACAGTCTTCTCATTTGTTCTATCTGATTAGCTAGAATGTCATCCATTATTTAAAGAAATAGATCCTAGTAACCCAACTCTAGAGATAATATATTGACCTAATATTTTAGCTTATCTATTACAATTTTTTTTTTTTTTTGTTTATTATCCAATAGGCCCCAAGCGTCTTATCCTATCCCCCCTTTGATACATGGCTCCACCCCTGTATCACTATTGCCACATTTCTAAACAATGACTTAAGCAAGATTAGTAAATTATCCTTATGTCTAACATTATCATGTAGGAGAGCCCCTTTCATTCTCTTTATGTCCAATTCTCCCCGAGGCGTTCCGTCATGGCCTTATCTACTTTAAGAGTTACCTGTGCTGCTCTGTATGGTCTTAGATATATATAAGTGCTTGTCTATGTAAACAGTAACCTTTCTCTCCTTTCTTATTTCACAGGCACTAGTTAATGCTACCATTTTGGCCTGCTGTGCCAAATAATTTCTGGGCAATGTTTCCGTGTTTAACACCATAGTTCCTGAAACCAACTAAGCTTTCATTCCCCTTTTGTCTCCAAACAGTAACTGTTATCTACCCATTCTGTGTCACTCCTATCTTGCTCATTTCCTGGCCCCCCATCTCCACCTTCTCCTCTCTGCTCTCAAACCTTCAAGGTCTCAGCAGTGCGGGGAGGGCTCCTCTGTCTGCCCTTCCTCTTATCTGTCTTTCGCTCTTTCTCATAACAGTCAGTATCAAATATGGGTTGTTTCCAAATATTAACTAAGTGTCTCACTGTTTGGCATTATCGGAACTCATGGATTTTAGAAAAATAAACATGTCTATGTTGGCAATCTCTAAAGTAATTACATAGGATCGAGATAACCTTAATCACCACAGATGTCATATATCCCTGTCCTGTTGGCCTGGATTAGGTTCTAAATACTTAACATAAATCTGCCATTAATCCAAGGCTATGCCATTTCGTTCTTCTCATTGTTTCAAATTACAACTATGTCAAAGAACTATAAACTAATTCATAATTATCAATTACTCAATTTACCTTAAAATCAGTATCACAAATGACCTTAAATTCATTATCCAAATGGCCTTCCCATGAGGCTGATCAGACCACAAGAGAAAGCCATGATAGAGGTCAAAGGTTATACCACCCTTCTACAGTCGTGTTCCATACTATATTAGACTAATTGAAGAAAAACCATCAAACATTTTCTACATGTTGTATCCCAGGTTCCCAGTACATTCCCTTTAGGAAACAAGAAATCTCCTCAAGTCCAATGGCTAAAATGAAACAAAACATTACATTTCCCGGCCTTTTCAATTTGGTAGAAACATGCCTCTAATCTGAATCACTCCCTTCAAGATTACAGCCCCAGAAAACATTTCCAAAGAGAGAGACAATGAAGCCTCCTTTTCCCAGAAAAAAACACTTTGTCAACATTCTAATTCCATTGTACTCCCTCCAATCATTCGTTTTAAATTTCCTCAATGGTTCATTATGCTTAATTTAACGTGTGCTCCAAGCTTGCTTTGTAACATTAAATCCCATTCAGTCTGTCTGCAAAACAGTCTCCCAAAATGCTTAATAGGAATATCCTGCCATTAGACACCCACAACTGTGATTAACATGCACCGTCCCTTTAAAATAAAATTAACTCAACATGCAATCCACTTTGCGGACATGTCATGGGTCCATGTAATGGAAACAGATTATAATGTTAGTATACCTTAACTTCCTGTTCAATTGCACTGGTGTAACCTAAACAATCAAACCAAAAATCAATAACCGGGAACTATCACAAAACCTTTACGATTCAACTATTCAGACCTCCCTCTCTTACAGCCAAATATAGCCCAGTGAGCGCCACCAACCAGTGATGCCCACCTAGCAATTTTGTTGCTAGTTTTAGCATATTTTCAGACTACCCTGACAAATTTAGCTACTAAGTGACTCAAAGCTATAATGCACGCATTTTCCTTCTAAATGACACAAACAATTTTCTCTGTCACACCCTCAGTCACAACATCATTGCCTAGCTGCAAAAGTGCCTTCTGAGTGACGTGAGCAGCAGGCGCTCTACCCGTGCCCAGGCAGCAGCAATTTCAGCAAATTGCAAATCATTGTTGGCTGACTGCAGCAGCAGTTGTATGGGTTCGACATGCCAAACCCAATGAATATAGTTGGTCGCAAATGTTTGATCTTGAACAGAACTTACAACATCTCTCAATCAAAATTGTACTGCCAGAAGTACAGCAAAGAGTGGGAGTCTGTACCTGAACAACTGTCAAATAAATTTGAGTAACGCTATTGTGTATTCTACGTAATGACTCAGTTTCACGTTATCACGCAATGATATCACAACGTCATTTAGCAATAAATCAACCTGCCTCCAGCAATTTACCCTGAAAATTAGTAGGCAACACTGCAACCAACTCTCTTA
Organism: Oncorhynchus clarkii lewisi; assembly: GCF_045791955.1. Classification (NCBI taxonomy): domain Eukaryota; kingdom Metazoa; phylum Chordata; class Actinopteri; order Salmoniformes; family Salmonidae; genus Oncorhynchus; species Oncorhynchus clarkii. The sequence goes on from NC_092174.1 coordinate 32,449,623, forward strand.
TTCCTGCCTCTAGGCAAAAATATACCCCCTACTCAAACTGAGTTCTGCTTTAATTCTATCGTAAGAGTAAAACCAAACTTTCCAACTTTCTCTACTCCAAAATGTAAATTTATAACGTATGTCAGTCAATCCATAAGAATAAAAACATTTCAATGGGCACAACTCTATCGTAATTATCTCTTCGTTATTATTTATAATTCATTAGATTTAGGTAACTGTCTCTTCTATGATTCAGCATTTTAAATACGACTCCATTCCCAATAGGTTATTCCAGCGGACCATTTAGGCAAGACAACGTATTCCACTGAGATCGACTCGCTATTATTTAGAATGGATGAGTCTTTCAATTTAACCTAAACAAGCTATTAAAACGTTCCGTTTATATCTTTAACAAACCTTAACAACCGTATCTCTCCCGGCAAAACATATCCATATTTGAATTATAATCAGAATGAATTTTAGTCTAAGCTGAGATAGGAACCCGAGTCTCTCGCGTTGTAGGCAAGAGTTCCACCCCTCGACCACCATCACCATTGGAATGACGGAGCCTCCCCGCAAACAACCCTATTATTATAATTGTCTGTTGTCACAAACTACGTCACCGAGACAATTCCCAGAAAATGGCCCTAATTTAAAGGTCCAAGCTTTCCCCAGCGAGGATTCTCCTTACTCTCACTCTCTCGTTTTCTCTGTATGTCCCCTTATCTTGTAACCTTCTCTCACCCTTTCTCTACGCTTGCCTTCTTTTCCGGGATTCAGACAGCCCGACCTGCTGTTTCCCTTGACTATCTACACATTTATTTTGACTGTCTCCATCCACTTTTCTCAACAAGTTTGCTAAATCCTGTCCTAGCTATGTTAAATCTTTCCTGACTTTCCCTAGGGCAGCTAGCCCTATCCTTTCCTCCTCTTGCTCTACCCCTCCCTCGGCCCCAGGGGGTTCCCCATATGGGGGTGGTGGGACGGGAAGCACTGGCTGCTGTCTCCGCACCCACACTGTTTCACCATCAGGATTCTCTCTCCACGCCTGGTCTATCCGGGTGGGATATAATTTAGCCTTATGAGGGACCTCCAAAGGAGCTGTGGGAGTTATTGCTGTCTGTTGCTGGCAACTTACATCTTCCTGCTTTTTTACTTCCTTTTTATTTTCTCTCTCTGCGCTCTTCCTTGCCTCGGCTAACCACGTACGAGCGGTGTCGAGCCCTTCTGTCCTTGCTTCTCTACCTTGTCCTCACAAACCCTATTTATTTATTTAATAATTGATTCCAGTTTTTCTTTATTTAAATTAAACGTCCGTCAAATTCATACTTCTTCCTCCACTTCTTACTTCTTACTACATACTTCTTCCTCCACTTCTTCCTCCACAAACTGAAATAGACGTTTATTTAATCATTTCGTTGCATATACCGCTCATCTCCTGTTAATTCCGGAACCTCCTTTGAGGATTTACTACCCATTGTTAGTAAACCTTGTAGTTACTATGCTTATGCTCACAATCTAGGTGTATGTATTTCTTTGTATGTGCTGTTTACCGTTATCCAATTACTATAGTTGTGTATCTTTTAAACCTATGTATATGTGATGTTTGATGTGTGTTTCTCCTTTCTGGAAACTTTATCTATAGAGTTGACTGTCGATCGGACATTAGGTCTCACCTGTACAACTAACTTCTGTTGTGTCATAGGACTTTTAATGTTAATATCTCGTATCTCACTCTGCTATATTAGGCTTCCCTCTCCTCCTTTTTGGACTTTATTTCAGTATTGAATAGGTTAAGTTATCCTGTTCGCATAGAATTACCTTCCTTTCTCACCAAGCCTAGTTTATATCCACACCTGTTTTAATATATCTATCGCTACTTTTCATAGTCTCAGACTACTTCCCATATACAGATAGACTATATAGGTATTAGGACTTTATTTAGGTATGTCTTTTGAATTGGGTGTATGGCCAATTTACCGCATGCCAATTAACCATAAGTTATCCTATTTGTACAAAACGACCGTCCTATCTAACCTATTTAATATCGCTTCCTTCCGTTATTTTTATTTGTGGTAGTGCACGTTACCTCGGGTCTTTTCAGACCTGCCTTCCTTACTATCGATTTTGGTTAAACTACAAAGTAGAAACCTAGTGAATCTGTTTAGAATAATTAAGCACCCATTATTGATTAATTCTAAGCCGGTTAGCACATCAAATCAAATATATATTAAATCACTCCCCCCAAATTCGTAAATAAAGATTTACTGACCTGTCTTATAGACTGGGAAAAAGCAATGTAGGTTGGATCCCGTCACCGTCTCTGCCGACCTGTAATGGAACCCCAATGTCAGGGAACAGGTCTTTAATTTACGGGGTCAATGACCCGCCCGTGCACGGTATTTCGGCGTGGTACCTTTGAACGGTAGGGACAGGTATTGGGTTCCGGCTCTCGAAGGACCAATTGTAATGAGAATTTTGTTCTCAATGTTCATAAACTGAACTTCAATTAACATACTCTGTCTGTTACTAAGAATTTGTCAGGTTCTTATTAAAATGAAACAGTCTACCATAGTCAGCAGGTTTATTTACGAGAGCTCTGCATCTCATTTCCTGTACATTTTCTAAATGGTAATTAATTTGTAGCCTACTGACCATGTCATAAATTGTGATCAAGTAAAACAAGGACATATGTTTGTTATAATAATGTGATATTTGTTATGAGAATCTTGTTCACAATGTTCATAAACTGAACTTCAATTAAACAACTCTGTCTGTTACTAAGAATTTGTAAGGTTTTTATTAAAATGAAACAGTCAGAGGCCAGTCTACCATAGTCAGCTGTTTAGAATTTCCTGTACATTGGTCTATATACCTCACATTTCGTCATAAATGTCCCTCCTCCTCTCAGAAACAATGACAATATAGTTCTTAAGTCTTCTCCTACTCATACATTGTCTGCCACCTGTTATACAATCTACTACAAGCCCAAGATCTCTCCCCTCCCTGGGTGGGGACAGAATGTCCTGTAAGGAACACAGTAGTACAGCTTGTCTGTCGATAGCTCCTCTTATAATTTGTTTCACACTTGCACTCTGCTTACATACTAAAAGAACTAGAACTACACAAATCAGATTTAGATTTATGATTCTAATCAATTTCATACAATCATACAGTGACAGGGTAGAATTATGTTAGTTATTGTTCTACGTTAAATGTATACATCATTTAGTCATTATTCATAAAATTCATAGCATATTTCAGTTTAATTTTCATTTATTTTGCAATATAGGATAAACATCATGTCTCAAAGTTAGTTAAGTTAACTGTGTGGGTCATCTACATGCACAGATGTGGGATGAACCAGCAAACTGGACCACTGTGTTCAAGTGCTGCAGCCAGACGTCTCAAGCTTATTCAGGAAAGTCTCCTGTTCTCCCCCAGATTCAAATTCTTCCAGCCATGTGTTTCCCGACAGGACATAAGAATAACTTAAAAACAACAGAAATGGTTTAATCAAACAAATCATTAATTCAAAATGAAATGTGGCATGTAATGTAAGAAACAAATCAAACAGAGTAATTGTGATCCTAACCTGCCATCATCACCCACTATTATGTCTTTTGGGTTGCCTATGAATAAATACAATTTATCCTTCTTCAAACCAAGAGACGTCTGGCACATGCGGTGGGCATAGAAATCTCTCTCCGTTTTAACATCCACTTGTAAATCATTCCCTGTAAGACAGCATAAGCAATATCCATTACATGATTCCTCTATCACTCTCTCTTTACTTTTTTATTCTCTCGAGGCAACACAAATCATGATTTTGGGAAAAACTGTAGTATTTACCAAGTTTATAGGCCTTTTGAATCTCCATTTTATATTTGATCCGGGTGTTCTCATCCTCTTGTATATGTTTTACTTGAATGTTGTAAACTGCAGACAGAAAACAGAGTGAAAATAAGTGGGTTTGACCAAATATTTTTTGCTAAACATACATCTGTGGCTATCCCTATACTATTGTAGGTATAGTCATGGCCGTGGGAAGATGATTAGGGGTGGGGGTGGTGTTGCTGCTGAGAATATTTTCTCTCCCTGTCACGGCTCTCGTCGTAATGAGGATCGGACCAAAACGCAGCGTTGGAAGTGTTCATGATTCTTTATTAACCAAAACACTTGAACTAAATAACAAAGTGGAAAATCCCGAAACAGTCCTGTAAGGTGCAATAAACTACACAGAAAACAACTACCCACCAAACACAGGTGGGAAAAAAGGCTGCCTAAGTATGATTCCCTATCAGAGACAACAATAGACAGCTGCCTCTAACTGGGAACCATACTTGGCCAAAAACAAAGAAATAGAAAACATAGAAATATCGAAACTAGAATGCCCACCCTAGTCACACCCTGGCCTAACCAAAATAGAGAATAAAAGCCTCTCCATTGCCAGGGCGTGACACTCCCTGTGCTGCTGACGGATATTTAGGTCCACTCATACAAGACTAGTAAAGACCTAGTGCACTACTTCTGTATAAAAAATATATATATATTATTGTTTTTCTTCCTATAAATGATTCTGATTGATCAGGGAGTGCTGCAGCACCCTCAGCACTTCTACTTCCCACGACTATGATTGCAGTATGTGTCAGAAGGGTTTATTGGAAGTCAGAGAAATGTGAGTGCTGTTTTACCAGGGTTAGTCCCAAAGCAGGCTCCATCTTCACGGTCAGAAGCTGTTAACGACTGAGCCTTCTTCACGGATGGACAATTTTCTGTCAGATAAAATTAAGGTTGGAAACAATCTTGGGGCGACAAAACAAGAGTTTCCCAATGCTCAAGAGAACTGGCAAGCAGGCAACATAAAAGTCAAGCTTAGGCAGAGATGCTAAACATGAAGTGAAAACATAGTACATGTGCATACTACAAAAGCAAAATAATCACCACCGTGAAATTTCTGAAACTATAAAAATAATGAATGGCTGCAAAAAATCGTTAGTAGTAATGATTTGGGCTCCCGAGTGGCGCAGCGGTCTAAGGCACTACATCTCAGTGCTAGAGGCGTCACAACAGACCCTGGTTCAATTCCAGGCTGTATTACAACCGGCCATGATTGGGAGTCCCATAGGGCAGCACACAATTGGCCCAGCATCATCTGGGCTAGGATTTGGCCGGGGTAGGCCGTCATTGTAAATAAGAATTTGTTCTTAACTGACTTGCCTACTTAAATAAAGGTTAAATAAAATAAATGTAAACAATTATGTTGCTAATTTAATTTTGTACAGTTGTATAGCTAAACAATGGCCTCTCAATAGTTATCTTTACAGTAGATCCCTGAAATATCCACCAATATACAGTGGTTGTATGAAATAAGCATCTTACTGTCAATGCACGCACATCCATTCTTGCTGCAGATAATGTCCTCGTCTGTGCTACTCTTAAAGGGGCTGTAGAAACTGGTGCAGCTCTTTTCTGAAACACAGAGGAATATCATTCCGTCAATATTGTTCGGGTTCCATAGCTGTTGCTGGGCTGTACAACACATTTTCCAAAAAGTAGTAGCATTAGTCACGTAAACAGAGAAATAAACAAATGGCACATTGGATTCCGAATTTTAAAAATAAGTGGTGCTTGAGGAACTTTTCTTACCGAGGAGACAAAGTTAAATAAATTACTAAAATATGGAATAAGTGAAAGCGTTTTATTGACGTTACAATATGTAACTTTTTTGGGCGACCCAACCAAATTAGTTTTTTACACCAGCTTTAAACAGTTGAAAAAACAATATTTTTGGTTTTGGAAAATATATTTCATAGAGGTTTAGATGGTACAATGATACTTACATACTTCCATATTTTGTCACATAAACAGAAATTAGGCAAACTATTAGAATTTTAGCAACCAGGGAATGGCAGAGCGATTTCTGCACAGTGCACCTTTAATAATTGTACAGTCTAAATTTTACATCAGACTCAAATGTTGACACGTTGTTGTAAATAAAGATTTTTTACATAAATTCCAGGGGATTCAAAAGTCCTCTATCAGTGCGGTGGAAAGTAGCCGCGCATGCCAGGTTTTTGACTGGTGGGGCGGGCACACAGTCCACTTAGTGTTTTTATTTTTTTTTAAAAGGGAATATAAAGATACATAAGTGGTTGGACACAAGAACTTCAAATAGAAATTGAGAGCATTTTTTAAAACAGATGTGTTGAACTCCCAAATCAATGGTGGGCCGAACCAAGGACAACCCGTGCATTGAAAGGATCTTACCTGATTGGTAATAGGAATACACCCTAATTGAAGAAGGCTGTAGAAGGCGCACAGTAAATTCTTGATACAGAGTCACTGGTACGCAGTAATCAGAATTAGGACTAGGAGATAGCTGAATAGAATGGAAAAAAAGGCATACACTGTACAAAACATTAAGAACACCTTCCTAATATTGTCTCGAGGCTTAAAAATCCTTCTTTAACCTTTCTCCTCCCCTTCATCTACACTGATTGAAGTGGATTTAACAAGTGACCAATAAGGGATCATAGCTTTCACCTGGATTCACCTGGTCAGGCTGTCATGGAAAGAGCAGGTGTTCCTAATGTTTTGTACACTCAGTGTACTCAGTGTATGGTTATGACACAAAGTTTTCGACTGATCAGTTCACAAGGTCAGGAAAAACTTGTCTTACCTTAGGGCCCAGTGCTTTTCCTGGTCAAGTAACCTGTACCTTCCAATTTGCAAGCCACTACATCACATTTTTACATCCATATTCTCTATGGTGCTTTCTTAGTTGTTGTAGTTCTAACGTAGGTTGTTTAAAAATAAGGAATAGTTGTAGTTTTTTTATCTGACTTAGAATGCCCCTTACTCTCTACCTTTGCCAGTGTTCTCAATAGGTTTCCAAATTACTTACATCGTATATGTGAATAATGAGAGATCCTTTATCAGAAAGCTCCTTGTCCAGTTGGTAGAAGTGAATCAACTTGTCCTTGCGAGACAACAACTACAAACACAGAAACATATGGAATGTTCTGTAGCTCAGAGTTCCATGATCAATTAGTGAAGGAGTATATCCTTTTATTGTGTATAGTGTAGATACTAAACATGAAAATGATACTTTCTACATACTGCTACTTTGTTTTGATGACTGTACCTCATTAAGACTTGTATAGTCAGGCACAAAACCTGAAGGAAGAGATACATCCAGAATGGTCATCTTGTTGGAGGTCCCTTCAAGAGGCCTACATTTAGAGAGAGAGATACATATTTAATATGTTAATTCAGATCTTCCACACCACCAACACTACTGTAAATACATTTACATATAGTACTTCGATACCCATCAGTCACTTCCAAAACTTCTACCACAATACATACTGTAAGCATATGCACAAGGGAACAACAAGGGAAATTCTGAGATCCTCAAATATGTGTGTTCTCAATCTATATGTTGTATATAGCTGCAGATAAATGTGTAATTATGTAGTTTTCCTCTCTACTGTCTGCTCTCCACTGTCTGCTAACATAACAGGATCATATCATCCAGATGTACATGCACGTACAGTATACTGTAACTTCCCTTAGTTCTCACCTAACACATATGGTCAGTTTGTAGACACCGACAACACCGTCTGGAGCCTGTGCTTCATCTGCATAAAAACAGAGCAGTTACATCCAAAGTGTACTGGCAAAAAAAATGGTTGTAATTAAAATATGGTGTGATCAAATAACAGTGACAACATAAAGACACTTGGACAAAAGGGGTTGAGTAAAGTTATTCTTCAGAAAAACAGGAACATACTCATCTTTTCTATTGAATGGCTCATGTTAAATCCTTTGCAAACTGACTGCTCTTTCACAAGCATTGCGTAGTATGTTGTCAGGACCTGAAAAGAGCACAATGATGACAGTATCAGAATTCTTACAGTATGTCATAGATATCATTTTATCATGAGTATGGGAAGAATATTCAAACACATCGAGTATACTACATTAACTGAAATATTTAATTGTGCACAAATATCCAAATACAGCTGAAATGATCCACACACCTTTAATTTTGCTCTCCCTGACCCCTTTGCTTCGAAAGTGAAATCCGTCAGCTGTGGTATCTGCAGTAATCAAGTGCATATAAAATAAAGCCACTAGAATTCAAAAGCCACTACACCATATTTGCCTGTGTTGTTCAAATTGGTTTGCTAGTCCAATGTAACTCACCCTTTCAGATCGTGACATAAACCTGGATATCTGGTCTAAATTCCATTTGATAGAGCTGCTTTGGCCCGTGCGGACAGGGCTGTTGACAGACAGGCTTACTCTTATGTCATTACCCGGTGGGGCAGGCTTCTGTTTTTGGAACAGAGAAAGGGCCTGGAACACCACTATGGTGCACTGGAGAGAGAAACACGAAGCAAGTAGAGGGGATAGAAGGGAGTGGGGTGGGGATGAGGGGGAGGGAGACAAGAGCGTAAACCATTGAAATTACAGACTGTGTTTACTTCCATGAGTAGTACCATTTTCTGTCTATATTGTGTTGTTACCTGTGTGTTCCCAAATTGGCCATTTGCTTGACTCTTGGCCACCAGCCAGTCACTCACAGCCTCTGATCTCTTAAGCTCACCCAGTGTCACGAGTGCTGAAAGTGCATACCCTGTTGCCTCCACCCCTTTATCATCATTTCCACCCCAATGAGTGCCCTCTGAGGAAAGATGGAAAGAGACAGGTACAGGGTGAAAGTCTGATAGGTACAGAAAAATTACTAACAGAGAGAGATTTCATATCAAAGAAATAAGAATTTGATGTTTAAGGATCCCCATTATTGGTCTCCTGAGTGGCGTAGCGGTCTAAGGCACTGCATCTCAGTGCTAGAGGCGTCACCACAGACACCCTGGTACGAATCCAGGCTGTATCACAACCGGCCGTGTTTGGGAGTCCCATAGGGAGGTGCACAATTGGCCCAGCGTTGTCCGGGTTTGGCCGGTGTAGGCCATCATTGTAAATAAGAATTTGTTCTTAACTGACTTGCCTAGGTAAATAAAGGTTAAATAAAAAAGAAATAGCTGACGCCAATGGCGACAGGGGTCTTACCGGGGTCAGACACATAACAGACAAGACTAAAAGACATTACAGACAAGACTAATAAGATTAAAAGGCATTACAGACCAGACTAAAAAGACTAACAGGCATTACAGACAAGACTAATAAGACTAACAGGCATTTCAGACAAGGCTAATAAGACTAATATTCCTAATATTGAGCTGCACCCTGTTTGACCCTCAGAACAGTTTCAATTCAACGTGGCGTGGACGAAAGCATTCCACAGTGATGCGGGCCCATGTTGACTCCAATGCTTCCCACAGTTGTGTCAAGTTGGCTGAATGTACTTTGGGTGATGGACTATTCTTGATACACACAGGAAATTGTTGAGCCTGAAAAATCCAGCAGCGTTGCAATTCTAGACACTCAAACCAGTGTGCGTGGCACCCACTACCACACCCTGTTCAGGGGCACTTAAATCTTTTGTCATGGTCATTCACTCTCTGAATTGCTCACACACACAATCCATGTCTTAATTGCCTCAAGGCTTACAAATCCTTCTTTAACCTTCATCTACACTGATTGAAATGGATTTAACAAGTGACATCAATAAGGGATCATAGCATTCACCTGGTCAGTCTATGTCATGGAATTATTATTATTATTTATTTTTTACCTTTATTTAACTAGGCAAGTCTGTTAAGAACAAATTCTTATTTACAATGACGGCCTACACATGCATTCCTAATGTTTTGTAGACTCAGTGTATTTGAGAGAACACAGTAAATGGCTTTAAGAGATAACTGGGGGAAACAATGGATGAAAGAAACACTAACATTAGCACTGAAAATATTACCTGTGCTTGTTCGATCTAATTCTTTTAAGATTTTCTCTTTCCATTCAGGTTTTTTAGTCAGTGCCAGGGCATAGGAAGATATGGCTACAGAGTAGGGACTGGATTGAGCAGGAAGTGCATTAAATATGTAATCTGAGGCTTTCTTCATGGCTCCATCTAGGTCCTATGAGAAACATACACACACAGAAGAAGAATGACACCGTAATGAGACTAATAATTAATAACTAATAATTTGTTAATAGTTTGACCTCTTAAATCTGTAACAATAACCAGAATTCCATATTCATCGCAGAATAGAGGTCCACATTACTGAGCAGCACACTAGTCTTCACTGACGCTACCGTATACCCAACTATTACAGCTTAGCCCCAATTGTCCACTGCAGAAAAAAACTGATCTAATTTTTCATCAGACCATCACACAGACTTACAAATGTAGTGATCAATACTAATTTTCACTAAGTCAAAAGTAGGCTACTCAAACCATCAACAATGCATCCCCTTAAAGTTATTTATCCTAGTTTACCGTGTATATATCCTTACAGATCCCGAGGGTCTCTTGCATGGCTATCAGAACAAAAGCAGTTGTTGCCACATCTCCTTCCGTATATATCCCACCCTGAGTGGAGATGGAAGAACAGATTTTAGTCAAGGAAATTATAGCTTTGAACATAGTACAATATTAGTGCTAAAACTTGTGCTTACATTACCTGAAACATACAAAAGTCTACAGGACAAATAGTACATTTCAAAGGGATTTACCAAACATGTTTGCTTGACATGATTTTATGTTTTATATTTATAATAGTGGACAAAAAGTATAAATGAGATAAACAACTTTACTGTGAGCCTCCAACTATTGATTGGAGCGTCTTCTTGAAAAATTCCTGCAGAGTTCTGTTTTTTTACAAGGAACTTCAAAGGATTGCACACTCTATTATCCTCCACGTCCCCAAACATATACACCATTGCAAACACCTTGGCAGTGTAAGCTGTCACCCTGGGGACCAAGACACAGTATTGTCTATTCTGGAGCCTGACGAGTCATATCATACAGTAAGTCTGATGTAAGCAGTCCTGTGTGGCTCAGTTTGTAAGAGCTTACATTTGAGAACTAAATTGTATTGTATTAACATTCTTAAAATAACTGAAAAACTTGAAAATCATGTCGTTTTAAAATGTGATTATCCATAGGGTTGATTTTCATAAGTTTAGGAATCAGAACGCTGATGTGTGGCTCTCTGTTTCACAAGAGAAGGCTGATGTGTTTAACAATTGTAACTAACCACCATAATGCAGGTAAAGCAATCTACAATGATACACAACCATTCATGCAACTGCATACACCAATGACAATTGAGGCCCAGTGAGACGAAACTGATAAATTCACTTACCATGTGCTTGGGATTCTATCATGTGAATATGGAGGATACGTGTCATCAGAGTTTTTGTAACTAAGGTGTCTTTGATAGCCTATGGAAATCAACAACATGAGAGAGTGGGGGCGATATTTGGAGAAAGAGAGGAAGAGAAAAGGACGTTTGATTAAATGTGATAGAATTAAAAGTGCCTTAATAATAACAAAATAATAATAGAGAATCATAATGCGTACCAGTATGTAATAAGCTATTAATTTATCTGAATGTTGATAATGTGATCTGTGTACTCGATTGATGTCTGATCTGCGTTCGATTGGTCAACTTGAAGCCAAAGCTACATCTCCATGTGATCTATTTCCTTCTTTCAGGGGTATAACATGTACACATGTCCACCAAAGAAAGCAGGTGATGCCTCTATGGTACAGTATATTCACCTAGCTTTACATATTCAAGCGCCTCAGCTCTCTTCTCCACTCCCACCTCCTCCCAGGCATTGGCGTGGTCCAGGTAGTGTGTGGCGATGATGGGGGCAGTCATTGAAACCAGGTTCTGCTCGACACAGCCACCCGGCATCTTAATGAGTTTACTCAGCACTGCGCCACCAATGGAGTTGATTACTGTATCTGCCAGGGAGTCCCCTAATCCAAGACAACATTTTAAACTTGTGTTTTCTTGTTTTAGAAAGGCAAATTCCAAATACTGTAATCTATTTTACACCGTTCATGCTAGCTACAAAATTGTAATGATCGGGTTTACCCGATATATGCAGCCTATACCGGATGATGCTTATTAGCCCACATGTACATTATTTTGTCATATATACACTGGGCCTGGTAGAACCAGACTGATCGCTGCGTTCACAATGGCGCCGGAGGGGAGGGCTGCCGTCTTATCGGCTCTCAACCAAGCATTTTGATTTTTTTCCCCTGTTGTTCTAAACTTGTTTTGTACATAATGTTGCTGCTACCGTCTCTTATAACCAAAAAGAGCTTCTGGACATCCGAACTGCGATTGCTCACCTCAAACTGGACAAAGATTGATTTGATTTGATTTTGAGGTTATTCTTCACCAAGTCGGATGAGAGGATATACTACTACAGACACCCGACCAGGCCCAGATCCCTGTGATTCGCTGGAGAAGGAAACTGAGATTTCATGGAAAAAGATCCGGGTGCCTTGTGAGGATCAGGCGACGAGTGGCTAATCTGCCCTTGCCTTCCGTCCTGCTAGCTAATGTTCAATCGCTGGAAAATAAATGGGACGAGCTGAAAGCATGTATATCCTCCAAACGGGACATGAAAAACTGTAACATCTTGTGTTTCACCGAGTCGTGGCTGAACGTCGACATTAAGAACATACAGCTGGTGGGTTATACATTCTATCAGCAGGACAGAACAGCAGCCTCTGGTAAGACAAGGCGCGGGGGCCTATGCACATATGTAAACAACAGCTGCTGCACGATATCTAAGGTTTTGCTTGCCTGAGGTAGTGTGGTCTACTGCTTATCATATACCTAGAGTTTATCTGAATTTTTCGTAGCTGTCTACATACCACCACAGACCGATGCTGGCACTAAAACCACGCTCAATGAGCTGTATACTGCCATAAGCAAACAGGAAAACGCTCCTAGTGGCCGGGGACTTTAATGCAGGGAAACTTAAATCAGTTTTAATTCATTTCTATCAGCATGTTAAATGTGCAACCAGAGGGAGAAAAAAATATCTAGACCACATTTACTCCACACACAGAGATGCGTACAAGCAAAAATTACAAGCAAAAATTAAAGCAGGAAGCACCAGTGACTCGGTCAAAGAAGTGGTCAGATGAAGCAGATGGATTGATGGCAGCATTCGTGTGAAACTGAAAGCGCGAACCACTGCTTTTAATCAGGGCAAGGTGTCTGGTAACATGACCGAATACAAACAGTGCAGCTATTCCCTCCGCAAGGCTATCAAACAAGCTAAGCGCCAGTACAGAGACAAAGTAGAATCTCAATTCAACGGCTCAGACACAAGAGGCATGTGGCAGGGTCTACAGTCAATCACGGACTACAGGAAGAAACCCAGCCCAGTCACGGACCAGGATGTCTTGCTCCCAGGCAGACTAAATAACTTTTTTGCCCGCTTTGAGGACAATACAGTGCCACTGACACGGCCTGCAACGAAAACATGCGGTCTCTCCTTCACTGCAGCCGAGGTGAGTAAGACATTTAAACGTGTTAACCCTCGCAAGGCTGCAGGCCCAGATGGCATCCCCAGCCGCGCCCTCAGAGCATGCGCAGACCAGCTGGCCGGTGTGTTTACGGACATATTCAATCAATCCCTATACCAGTCTGCTGTTCCCACATGCTTCAAGAGGGCCACCATTGTTCCTGTTCCCAAGAAAGCTAAGGTAACTGAGCTAAATGACTACCGCCCCGTAGCACTCACATCCGTCATCATGAAGTGCTTTGAGAGACTAGTCAAGGACCATATCACCTCCACCCTACCTGACACCCTAGACCCACTCCAATTTGCTTACCGCCCAAATAGGTCCACAGACGATGCAATCTCAACCACACTGCACACTGCCCTAACCCATCTGGACAAGAGGAATACCTATGTGAGAATGCTGTTCATCGACTACAGCTCGGCATTCAACACCATAGTACCCTCCAAGCTCGTCATCAAGCTCGAGACCCTGGGTCTCGACCCCGCCCTGTGCAACTGGGTACTGGACTTCCTGACGGGCCGCCCCCAGGTGGTGAGGGTAGGCAACAACATCTCCTCCCCGCTGATCCTCAACACTGGGGCCCCACAAGGTTGCGTTCTGAGCCCTCTCCTGTACTCCCTGTTCACCCACGACTGCGTGGCCACGCACGCCTCCAACTCAATCATCAAGTTTGCGGACGACACAACAGTGGTAGGCTTGATTACCAACAACGATGAGACGGCCTACAGGGAGGAGGTGAGGGCCCTCGGAGTGTGGTGTCAGGAAAACAACCTCACACTCAACGTCAACAAAACTAAGGAGATGATTGTGGACTTCAGGAAACAGCAGAGGGAACACCCCCCTATCCACATCGATGGAACAGTAGTGGAGAGGGTAGCAAGTTTTAAGTTCCTCGGCATACACATCACAGACAAACTGAATTGGTCCACTCACACAGACAGCATCGTGAAGAAGGCGCAGCAGCGCCTCTTCAACCTCAGGAGGCTGAAGAAATTCGGCTTGTCACCAAAAGCACTCACAAACTTCTACAGATGCACAATCGAGAGCATCCTGGCGGGCTGTATCACCGCCTGGTATGGCAACTGCACCGCCCTCAACCGTAAGGCTCTCCAGAGGGTAGTGAGGTCTGCACAACGCATCACCGGGGGCAAACTACCTGCCCTCCAGGACACCTACACCACCCGATGTCACAGGAAGGCCATAAAGATCATCAAGGACATCAACCACCCGAGCCACTGCCTGTTCACCCCGCTATCATCCAGAAGGCGAGGTCAGTACAGGTGCATCAAAGCTGGGACCGAGAGACTGAAAAACAGCTTCTATCTCAAGGCCATCAGACTGTTAAACAGCCACCACTAACACTGAGTGGCTGCTGCCAACACACTGACACTGACTCAACTCCAGCCACTTTAATAATGGGAATTGATGGGAAATGATGTAAATATATCACTAGCCACTTTAAACAATGCTACCTTATATAAATGTTACTTACCCTACATTATTCATCTCATACGCATACGTATATACTGTACTCTATATCATCGACGGTATCCTTATGTAATACATGTATCACTAGCCACTTTATACTATACTATGCCACTTTGTTTACATACTCATCTCATTTGTACATACTGTACCCGATACCATCTACTGTATCTTGCCTATGCTGCTCTGTACCATCACTCATTCATATATCCTTATGTACATATTCTTTATCCCCTTACACTGTGTACAAGACAGTAGTTTTGGAATTGTTAGTTAGATTACTTGTTATTACTGC
This sequence comes from Oncorhynchus clarkii lewisi, assembly GCF_045791955.1. Taxonomy (NCBI): domain Eukaryota; kingdom Metazoa; phylum Chordata; class Actinopteri; order Salmoniformes; family Salmonidae; genus Oncorhynchus; species Oncorhynchus clarkii. The sequence continues at coordinate 32,464,856 of NC_092174.1, forward strand.
ATTGTCGGAACTAGAAGCACAAGCATTTCGCTACACTCGCATTAACATCTGCTAACCATGTGTATGTGACAAATAAAATTTGATTTGATTTGACCAGATGCTAAACTACAGGACTGTTTTGCTAGCACAGACTGGAATATGTTCCAGGATTCTTCCGATGGCATTGAGGAGTACACCACATCAGTCACTGGCTTTATTAATAAGTGCATGAAGGACGTTGTCCCCCCAGTGACTGTACGTACATACCCCAACCAGAAGCCATGGATTACAGGCAACAGTCATACTGAGCTAAAGGGAAGAGCTGCTGCTTTCAAGGAGAGGGACTCTAACCCGGAAGCTTATAAGAAATCCCGCATTGCCCTCCGGCGAACCATTAAACAGGCAAAGCGTCAATACAGGAGTAAGATCGAACCGTACTACACCGGCTCCGACGCTTGTCGGATGTGGCAGAGCTGGCAAACTATTACAGACTACAAAGGGAAGCACAACCGAGAGCTGCACAGTGACACAAGCCTACCAGAAGAGCTAAATAACTTCTATGCTCGCTTCGAGGCAAGTAACACTGAAACATGCATGAGAGCAGCAGCTGTTCTGGATGACTGCGTGATCACGCTCTCCGCAGCCGATGTGAGTAAGACTTTCAAACAGGTCAACATTCACAAGGCCGCAGGGCCAGACGGATTACCAGGATGTGTACTCCGAGCATGCGTTGACCAACTGGCAAGTATCTTCACTGACATTTTCAACCTCTCCCTGTCCGAGTCTGTAATACCAACATGTTTCAAGCAGACCACCATAGTCCCTGTGCCCAAGAACACTAAGGTAGCCTGCCGACTCAGCACTCATGTCTGTAACCATGAAATGCTTTGAAAGGCTGGTCATGGCTCACATCAACACCATTATCCTAGAAACCTTAGACCCACTCCAATTTTCATACCGCACCAACAGATCCACAGATGATGCAATCGCTATTGCACTCCACACTGCCCTTTCACACCTCGACAAATGGAACACCTATGTGAGAATGCTATTCATTGACTATAGCTCAGCGTTCAACACCACAGTGCCCTCAAAGCTCATCACTAAGCCAAGGACCCTGGGACTAAACACTTCCCTCTGCAACTGGATCCTGGACTTCCTGACGGGCCGCCCCCAGGTGGTAAGGGTAGGTAACAACACATCCGCCATGCTGATCCTCAACACGGGGTCCCCTCAGGGGTGCGTGCTCAGCCCCCTCCTGTACTCCCTGTTCACTCATGATTGCACGGCCAGGCATGACTCCAACACCATCATTAAGTTTGCTGATGACAACAGTGGTAGGCCTGATCATCTACAACGATGAGACAGCCTATAGGGAGGAGGTCAGACCTGAACATGTGGTGCAAGGACAACAACCTCTCCCTCAACGTGATCAAGACAAAGGAGATGATTGTGGCCTACAGGAAAAGGAGTACAGAGCACGCCCCCATTCTCATCGACGGGGCTGTATTGAAGCAGATTGAGAGCTTCAAGTTCCTTGGCACCCACATCAACAAACTAACATGGTCCAAGCACACCAAGACAGTCGTTAAGAGGGCACAACAAAACCTATTCCCCCTCAGGAGACTGAAAAGATTTGGCATGGGTCCTCAGATCCTCAAAAGGTTTTCCAGTTGCACCATCGAGAGCATCCTGACGGGTTGCATCACTGCCTGGTATGGCAAATGCTCGGCCTCCGACCGCAAGGCACTACAGAGGGTAGTGCGCACAGCCCAGTACATCACCGGGGCCAAGCTTGCTTCTTGCCATCCAGGACCTGTATTCCAGGCGGTGTCAGAGGAAGGCCCTAAGAATTGTCAAAGTTTCCAGCCACCTTAGTCAGACTGTTCTCTCTGCTACCGCATGGCAAGCGGTACCTGAACAGCTAATCAAATGGCTACCCAGACTATTTTCATAGGCCCCCCTCCCCTCCCGGAACGCTGCTACTACTCTCTGTTATTATCTATGCATAACAAGCTTGCTGTCCCCAGTCCACCTGGCCGTGGTGCTGCTCCAGTTTCAACTGTTCTGCCTGTGATTATTATTATTTTACCATGCTGGTCATTTATGAACATCTTGGCCATGTTCTGTTACAATCTACACCCGGCACAGCCAGAAGAGGACTGGCCACCCCACATAGCCTGGTTCCTCTCTAGGTTTGATCCTAGGTTTTGGCCTTTCTAGGGAGTTTTTCCTAGCCACCGTGCTTCTACACCTGCTATTTGGGGTTTTAGGCTGGGTTTCTGTACAGCACTTTGAGATATCAGCTGATGTACGAAGGGCTATATAAATACATTTGATTTGATAGTCTCTTTAATAACTCTACCTACATGTACATATCATCTCAATTACCTCGACACCTGTGCCCCCGCACATTGACTATGACTCTGTACCAGTACTCCCTGTATATAGCCCTGCTATTGTTATTTACTGCTGCTCTTTAATTATTTGTTACTCTTATCTCTTACTTTTTGTTGTTGTTGGAATTTTCTTAAAACTGCATTGTTGGTTAAGGGCTTCTAAGTAAGCATTTCACTGTAAGGTCTACTACACCTGTTGTATTCGGCGCATGTGACAAATAAAATTTGATTGGATTTCACCACTCCATTTCTCTTCACATATCAGTCTGGCCTACTTCTCTATTGAGGCAACGTCTGTAATGAGGGGCATTATTCAAAACGAACTTGTCTGCAATTGGATCACCATCAACCAATCAGAGGACGGCCGAATTCAAAGCACAGTGTTTGGCCACGTGGCATTTTGTCATAAACCCACCCATTGCTTCTGAGAGGATGGTGATTTGATCAGTCATTTGCTAACTTATTCCAAATACCCATCTATTGGAGGAAGGCCAGACTGATACATGAAGTGAAACAGAATGGTAAACTCAGCGATGAGGCTGAGTTTACACACCAGGCTACACACTGACAGCAAAACATCAAAAACCATTGGATTGTTTCATTAATGTTTTCTTTTAAATATATAGTAGTCACAACAAACTTATTTTTATTAGAATAAGCTATCTTTTAGGTTGAGGATACCTTCTAGAGTGATGTAAGTACTTGACACTGTGTCTGGAAGCATGTTCTTCAGGTTAATGTTAACTTCTCCTGTCTGCTTCCCTGTTTCATTTGAGAGGGAACATCACAAAAATATCCAATTACATGTTCACACCTACATAATATCAACCAATGTTGTTGATATCATAGATTTAGGCCTCTGTGTAATCTCAGGAGGACATTCTGGACAATGGCCTTATTACATTTGAAAGGAGTGGTTCAGAATTTTATAACTTGTAATCCATAGTTCGGTTTTCTTTAAACGGCCACTTCAAACTTCAGTTAAATTTAGTCACCACAAGCTAACAATCAATGGATGTGATGAAGGCATTTGAGCATGTTTTTTTTTCTCAGAACAAATCGCCTGAAATCAACTCAAATCAACTCCATATTTGGTTTGATCTTACTTACAGGTGATATGGCCATTTTAATGTAAAAACATACATTAGCCATACTTCCATTGATTTTTAGTTTGTAGTGGCTGAAGTTAGCTGAATTTTGTAGTGGCTGTTTAAAGTAAGCCGAACCATGAATTACAGTTTCTCTCGCCCATAGAATACTTTCAAGGTGAGGAACCATCTAACATCAAGTTGTAAAGTTCTGTTTAAAGTAAACCGAACCATGGATTACAGTTTCTCTCGCCCATAGAATACTTTCAAGGTGAGGAATCATCTAACATCAAGTTGTAAAGTTCTGAACCACTCCTTTAAGCCATGTTATTTTTTAAGATCTAATGGAGGGTAAACAGCTGTTTTGGTCCAAACCATTCATAAAATCTGGTTGCAACAACCTTTCCTCTAGTTTGGCCATCTCCACTCCTTCTGGCTATGATATGAGCAGAAACGGGGAGAGAGAGAAACATTTTAAAGAAACATTTTATGTGTCATCAACTAAACTGTGAGCATCACGAGCAGGTGCAGGCAGCCTCACCACAACAAGAAGTTGTTTCTCTATGCCATCTCTATAATAGTTGCTCCGGGCCGTTACAGTGATTTGGTGTTTGCCTGGTTTCATGGGAATGACAGTGACGTACAGGACTTTCTGTGACGTTTTGTCCACATTAATTTTTTCCCTGTAGGATCCTCCGTAATTCGTTGCTGTGCACAGATCCTCACTGGTCTTTAACAAAACTGTGACCTACAAATAGAGATGATAAGTTATTTTAGTTGTGTCTAAATCAGGGGACAATGTCCCCTCTCATTGAAGCCACGAAAGTTCAACGCCGACCGCGGTACTGCAGGCCTTGTTTGCAGTAAATAGGATCCCCCATTATACAAATTGAAGACAATGATGGTACCAATAATGGCTTCTAATACACCAGATGTTTGTCCTTGAACGGATTGTTTTTAAATCACATACAGAAGTTATAAGGATCATTCAGTTGATAATGGCATTCTGCATTACCCCAGTCGGCCTTGAACTTGAATTACTCAATGAGAGGAGGCAGCACTGAGATGGCCTGCAACATCACTTCCTGAAGTAGGTCAAACTGCGTATGTTATGTCGCAATCTTAACCTTAACTGAATTCATTTGGCTTCAATGCGCTATTGAGTCTTCACATAGGAATGAATGGTGTCACGTGATCGATGGCTTTGCCCATTCATATATATATATATATATATATATATATATATATATACACTGTATATATAGTCATCGGCCTAAAGTGACTGCCTTACTGATCAAGCGACTTCAAACAAGACATCTACCTCTTGAGACTCTTCATCGTAGTTGTGTATAACTACTTTGATCTGCACTTGTTCTCTGTTTACAACAGAGTATGGAAGGCGCAGGTCCACATAGAAGTTCTTTACAACAGTCATTTCTACAGGTTCTGCTACACATACACCTGCAAACAGAAAAATATAGTTTTAACGACTGTGTTTCAGACTGATCATGTCATGATAAATAACAAGTTGTTAATTGTCATCTGGGGTTGTTTGATAAGGGCCAAAGAGGTACAACCTGTGATATTTTCTGCTGCTCGATGGTCATTTCAATGAATCCTTTGATTCTTGAAAAATATAACATAAGTCTCCCATGAGCTTATGCAGTATAACTGTCTTACTTCATCATAACTCAAACCTATTGGGCAAACATTTACCTACGTTTTTGGTGGTGCAATTAACATCTGAATAAACCATCATTAAAATAGGCCCAAATGCAACCTTAAGGGACAGTTAGCTTTTTTGAACCAAATCTCTATTTCTGATGTAAATGGCATGTTATAGAAGTGCCCAGACACCCCACCAGCGAGTAATACTGGCAATACTTTCCGTGAGCGAGCATGCACGTGCTATCTATAAGCACGCTCATGCTCGCACAAGGAAAAGTATCGCTCTTTCCAACAAAATGGAATGGACACAATTTCATGTGTACAACACCTATATACCTGCATCACTATACTGAGTGCATTGACGTTTCTAAAAGGATGAAATGTTGTGTTTTTGTTTTTGGAGCCTTTGATCATGTTTTATCTGTGCACTGGCACAGCAGAACAAGCCTGAGGATGTCTATCGCTGGTGGGCTAAGTTTCTCAAAACCAAGTGAAATTGCAAAAAAAAAAAAATTCTGGACACTTATATAACATGCCATTTACATTAAAAAATGTGAAATTAGGTTAACATTTAAAAAAAAAAAAATGCTAACTTGTCCTTTAAGCCAGCATTGTATGGTTTCAAAATAAAACAAGTGAAACATTGTCATAGTGCAAAATAATTGTGCAAAGTGCAACAAATACTTTTAACCTCATTGTAATCTCACAGTGTGACATAATTTGAAACTTTTGTTCGAATATGTGGATTATAATTTATACAGTGGTGTTTATTTAACTACGGTGTTGTAAACAGAGTAATACATACATTTTCAGCCTGGTTGCTCTGAGTAGATGTTTTTTGTGTCCCTCCAATTCCTATGATATGTTATGTTTGGTATACTTACTTAAGACAGAAACAAAAGGAGCGAGGTTGGTCGGGGAGGATACGAGGTCATATAACCCAAAATGTGAGCCTGCCTTTGCGCACGAATGCTGAAGACTGGACTTTGTTCAACAATCAAGACACAATGTTTTGCTTCTGAAGCGTAAATGAGAATTTAACCACGACTTGCGGGCAGTGGGTTCAGAACAACAATGACAAAAAATGTAGACAAACAATTTAACATTTTTGTGGAAATTATACCACCACCGAAAAGTGCATTTTGGAGACTGGAATGACAAAGAGACATGTGCTCTGCCAGTGGTGTAAAGTAGTTAAGTAAAAATATTTTTAAGTACTACTTAAGTAGTTTTTTGTGGTATTGTACTTTTTACTCAATACATTTTCCCTGACACCTAAAATAACTCGTTACATTTTGACAGTAAAATTGTCCAATTCACACACTTATCAAGAGAACATCCCTGGTCATCCCTACTGCCTCTGATCTGGCGGATTCACTAAACATAAATGCCTTGGTACAGAAACCTGTGTTTGCAATTACAGAGATCATACGTTTCCTGTAGTTCTTGACTAGGTTTGCACACACTGCAGCAGGGATTTTGGCCCACTCCTCCATACAGACCTTCTCCAGATCCTTCAGTTTCAGGGCTGTCGCTGGTCAATACGGACTTTCAGCTCCCTCCAAATATGTTCTATTGGGTTCAGGTCTGGACACTGGCTAGGCCACTGCAGGACCTTAAGATGCTTCTTACGGAGCCACTCCTTAGTTGCCCTGGCTGTGTGTTTCGGGTCGTTGTCATGCTGGAAGACCCGGCCACGACCCATCTTCAATGCTCTTACTGAGGGAAGGAGGTTGTTGGCCAAGATCTCACTGTACATGGTCCCATCCATCCTCCCCTCAATACGGTGCAATCGTCCTGTCACCTTTGCAGAAAAGCTTCCCCAAAAATGATGTTTCCACTTCCATGCGTCACGGTTGGGATGGTGTTCTTGGGGTTGTACTCATCCTTCTTCCTCCAAACACGGCGAGTGGAGTTTAGACCAAAAATCTCTATTTTTGTCTCATCAGACCACATGACCTTCTCCCATTCCTCCTCTGGATCATCCAGATGGTCATTGGCAAACTAGTGTGTTACTAATGGTTTTCTTTGAGACTGTGGTCCCAGCTCTCTTCAGGTCATTGACCAGGTCCTGCCGTGTAGTTCTGGGCTGATCCCTCACCTTCCTCATGATCATTGATGCCCCACGAGGTGAGATCTTGCATTGAGCCCCAGACCGAGGGTGATTGACCGTCATCTTGAACTTCTTCTATTTTCTAATAATTGCGCCAAC